>NC_090767.1:59869303-59899659 GCF_036898095.1 Palaemon carinicauda | reverse complement strand
GATTGCACCCAGCAGTATCAAACTACGAGGAAGATCGATATGCATTTGGTATATAGAGTCTTACTGGACCTTCTCCCTACTTGAATACTAATTTATATTTACAATAAATGAAAACAATTATACTGTTCCTCCCGTAAAGAAATTCATGAGTTACCCCTTGTTACCATATACTAAAAACAGGTAAAATCTGGAAAAAAAAAAAAATGTCAAATGTTTTGAGAGCTGGTGGTTGTACCTAATCAGATACTGTCAATGCAACTAGAAGTGCTAATAAGCTTCTGCAACGTGAACTATGGACAGTGGCTATATGCATCAGGGGCCCCACAGGTGCCAGTGAAGAGGCACAACACTTCATTTACGAAGATTCCCAAGAACTTCTAACGTTTGGGTTAACTACAGCAGATAACTTCAAAATCGAACTGTCTTCTACATTGGTCATTCCTTCCAAACACCACTTACAAGCAATTTACAATTATCAACCGAGGCACTTCAAAGTCAAAAGCTACAGTATATAAACACCACACATCCTATACCCTCTATACAAAGGTTCAATCAGTCGTTATCAACTTCCCGGTGTAACACTAAAGCCAGGGACTTCTCAAGACCCAAGGAAGAGATCGGTGATTCCTAATCAGAGTCATTCGAAGCAGTCGAAATCTGGACTCCACTATCCTTCCATTCATGAACGGACCATAAAAGTCATACATACTTCCTGTTCTTGGGCCCTTTGCTTGCGACAGGATTAGCAAGACGTAAGTCATTTTTAGCAATTAACTGATTAACATAACTGTCACTTTCAACCTCAACCAAAACGCAACCACACTAGATATTAACATACCCACACACACTTAAGAGGAATCTATCTAGGATATTTTCTTCACTTTTCAGCTTGTAATCTACTTTGCTACCTTCAACCGTAGCAACGTCAAATGAAGAAAACATGGAAAAACTTTGCTAATGTAACATAAATAAAAAATTTCCTTCTCACAGAGGTACACAAACACACGTTCCCTCTCCACAGAGGTACACAGACACACGTTCCCTCTCCACAGAGGTACACAGACACGCGTTCCCTCTCACAGAGGTACGCAAAACACACGTTCCCTCTCACAGAGGTACAGAAAACACACGTTCCCTCTCACAGAGGTAGACAACCACACGTTCCCTCTCACAGAGGTACGCAAACACACGTTCCCTCTCACAGAGATACACAATCACACGTTCCCTCTCACAAGAGATACACAAACACACGTTCCCTCTCACAGAGGTACACAAACACACAAGTTCCCTCTCACAGAGGTACACAGAGACACGTTCCCTCTCAAAGAGGTACACAAACACACGTTCCCTCTCACAGAGGTACGCAAACACACGTTCCCTCTCACAGAGGTACGCAAACACACGTTCCCTCTCACAGAGGTACACATACGTACGAACACACCACTCACAGCCGTGACTACAGGCAGCCGTGATAAATGACAAGGCACTGCTACCTACACTGGCCTTCCTAACTATGTTACTACTTAATACAATTTTATTCTTATGCTGAAATGAAGAGTATATAGACAGTATTAAATTTCCAGGGGAGGGAAATGCCTGAATACTTTCGGCCCATGAAACGACACAACCCGTTAACTCGTGAGAGAGAGAATGAGTCGAGGTCCGTGGCTCTTACAGAGTTTATAACTGGTATGATGTTAAATATTGCCAGATAAAGGTCACAGATTTCTCAATGCAGCAGAAAGATCGATCCTTCCTCGAGATCCCTGCAAAACTGAACAGGAACCTCTCGGAAGGAAATTTACGTGTGTGTACGGCCGACGTCCAAATGTACGTCTGCCCCGATACAACTTACGATAAAATAAATCATGAGTAAATGTAAGTTATTAGACTGGATAAACAGATTTGCCTTTACAATGTCAATTTCAACCTTCAGAAATATATCTTCAACATTCCCTAACGTCTAATGTTTACCTAAACGTTACAAATGTTACATCTAATAGTCCGCAAAAAACTTCTAAATTGGGCTTCGATAAATAAATAAATTTTAAAAGCCAAGTAATTTGTATTACTAAATTTCAACCTTCAAAAATATATTTAACACATTCCCTAATATTACCGTTTACCTAAACGTACTACAAATATTACATCTAAGTTTACATTCCCAAAAAACTTCTGAAATGTCCTGCAATAAATAAATTCTAAAAGCAAAAACTTCTAAATTGTCCATCAATAAATTCTAAAAGTAAAAACTTCTAAAATGTCCTTCAATAAATAAATTCTAAAAGCAAAAACTTCTAAAATGTCCTTCAATAAATAAATTCTAAAAGCAAAAACTTCTAAAATGTCCTCCAATAAATAAATTCTAAAAGCAAAAACTTCTAAAATGTCCTCCAATAAATAAATTCTAAAAGCAAAAACTTCTAAAATGTCCTCCAATAAATAAATTCTAAAAGCAAAAACTTCTAAAATGTCCTCCAATAAATAAATTCTAAAAGCAAAAACTTCTAAAATGTCCTCCAATAAATAAATTCTAAAAGCAAAAACTTCTAAAATGTCCTCCAATAAATAAATTCTAAAAGTAAAAACTTCTAAAATGTCCTTCAATAAATAAATTCTAAAAGCAAAAACTTCTAAAATGTCCTCCAATAAATAAATTCTAAAAGCAAAAACTTCTAAAATGTCCTCCAATAAATAAATTCTAAAAGCAAAAACTTCTAAAATGTCCTCCAATAAATAAATTCTAAAAGCAAAAACTTCTAAAATGTCCTCCAATAAATAAATTCTAAAAGCAAAAACTTCTAAAATGTCCTCCAATAAATAAATTCTAAAAGCAAAAACTTCTAAAAT
Source organism: Palaemon carinicauda (assembly GCF_036898095.1). NCBI lineage: Eukaryota > Metazoa > Arthropoda > Malacostraca > Decapoda > Palaemonidae > Palaemon > Palaemon carinicauda. The sequence goes on along the minus strand of NC_090767.1, from coordinate 59,896,809 downwards.
GTCCTTCAATAAATAAATTCTAAAAGCAAAAACTTCTAAAATGTCCTTCAATAAATAAATTCTAAAAGCAAAAACTTCTAAAATGTCCTCCAATAAATAAATTCTAAAAGCAAAAACTTCTAAAATGTCCTCCAATAAATAAATTCTAAAAGCAAAAACTTCTAAAATGTCCTTCAATAAATAAATTCTAAAAGCAAAAACTTCTAAAATGTCCTTCAATAAATAAATTCTAAAAGCAAAAACTTCTGAAATGTCCTCCAATAAATAAATTCTAAAAGCAAAAACTTCTAAAATGTCCTTCAATAAATAAATTCTAAAAGGAAATTTGTACTAAGACATTTCAACCTTCAAAAATAAATACTGTAATACATTCCCTAACGCTTAATTTTAGGAAAATGTATGTGGAATGTTACGTATATCTGTATGTCAACATTCCCCAAAAAACTTCTGAATTGTAACTCCATAAACAGAGTTTGAAAAGTACTTAATATTTGTTGCTCTTAATAATATAAACCAAAGTTCTTTGATAGGAATGTTTTCAAACTGGCTGAAACTTTGGCTGTAAATTATAACGAGGTGTCGGTAGATTTCGTTCGAGGGTGAGGAAACTCCGCCCCTACCAGCCACCACAGAGTAGGCCCTCTGACCTCCTAGGGGTCGTTCTTTAGTAGGATACTCGTCCTTAGGAGACAGAGGTTTCCTATAATACTGGGGGGTTTAAAATCCTTCGACGTCACTACATTAGGGAGTACTGAATCCCACTACCTTCCAACAATTAGGAATCCAATGGGTTGGGCCAGGATTCTGTTCACTGACAGTTGAGGATGAGCTTATATCCTTTGAAGGATATATCTCTGGCCAATGAAGGATAATTTGTAGCATGGTAATAGATGAGGATAAAGTGATAACACCCAATAGGATATCGAAAGGATTACCCAAGTCACTGTGCTATCCTACTTGAATTGTAGGATCTTAAGACAGCTAGAAAGAGGTATAGGATCAAAGTCCACAAATATAAAAGAACTAGAGAAGATTGCCAAATATTAGGATGGCATAGGATTAAGTACTCAAAATGGCAAGGAAAAGTTTGAGAAATAAGACAAGGGTTAAACAGGAAATACAAGAAGTACAAACGGATTAAACTTTGAAGAATCACAAGGAAAATATTGAATAATCTTGAAAAGGAAAATGGAGATTAAGAAAATTGATGAAACTTAGGAGAATCACAAGGAAAATATTGATTAATCTTGGAAACCGCACACAAAAGCACCAAGCAACACAAGGCCACAGGGGAAAGAGGTGGATAAAGGAATATAAGGTGAATTCTAAACATGTGGGAACCGCGTGGGGACACAAAGGGTCGCACGGGATGAGAGAGCGCGGCGAGATGTTAATCACGTCGCGAACAGAAACTTACTGGTGACCGAGACCTGGCCACGCGTGCCCACCGACCCGGGTCGCCTCAGGGGGCGTATTCATCCGCTACAGAGGGACCCACTATAGAAAACGGAGATAGGTGAAACGACACAAAATTCTGGTCGGTTGGGAGGAGAATCCCAGACACTCCTGAGAAAGTAGTTCGAGGTAAGTACTCCGTGTTGGAGCAACTAAACGTCTACATCCGAACCATACAGAACAGATTCTAGGTATGGAGGCTCGGCCGGATCAACATCCGTCCAGCAAACAACAGAACAATGGCTGCAACCTGATAGAGGGGCAAAGGAAGAAAGGAGATCCAAATACTACAACTTTAACCAGAGAACATCCTCAGGAAGAAGGGCTTTTCATCCTATAGATCATGCAGAGAGGCTTTTTGACCCATTGGGAGATATGCAAGCTACTCATACTCATAAAATGTCTCTAAAGACATAGGTATACTCGCAGATAAGTGGGCCGTAAAGGTTGCAGTAACAGACCGGTGGAATGAGAGACCTGTTTGCCCCCTTCCAACATTACCACTTGTAGTTCCCTCCGTTGAAAAAGGGCCACATCTCTTACAAAAGCATTCCGTAAGGGAAGCAATTCTACCTTTCTCTGGTAAAGCTGGCTATTGTATTTTTCTCTGGGTCTCAAAAGGCCAACTGAACGGTGCATCAAGATGTCTCTGTTCTTACCAGGTGATCGTTTCTCTGTTCTTACCAGGTGATCGTTTCTCTGTTCTTACCAGGTGATTGTTTCTCTGTTCTTACCAGGTGATCGTTTCTCTGTTCTTACCAGGTGATCGTTTCTCTGTTCTTACCAGGTGATCGTTTCTCTGTTCTTACCAGGTGATCGTTTCTCTGTTCTTACCAGGTGATCGTTTCTCTGTTCTTACCAGGTGATCGTTTCTCTGTTCTTACCAGGTGATCGTTTCTCTGTTCTTACCAGGTGATCGTTTCTCTGTTCTTACCAGGTGATCGTTTCTCTGTTCTTACCAGGTGATCGTTTCTCTGTTCTTGCCACGTGATCGTTTCAAATCGGCGTACTTCCTCGTGCTTGGGCTTTCACAAACCGTGGGCTGTAGTGCCGCGTACGGCTGTGATGGCCCAGCGATCGAACCTCGGCGTAGTTTGAAGGCTGGCTATGGAAGTAAATTCCTTCAAGGAGGATTCGAATGTCAAGACGTATCCTCATTCTGTCTAGGTCTCTAAAGCCGCTGTGGGATCCCAAAGTTCACTCGAGCGGGGATAATTTCTGTTAAGACCCCAGGAACTAAGATTCTATCAATCGGTAGTGTACGAAATTCCATTAACCGAGACACTTGAAAATGCCGTACCAAACAGCTCCAAGGGCAGCCATCTTTGGGGTCACCTTCCTGAAGAAAATACTGTACACAGAAGACATTGGTTGGGAAGGATTCTTGCCATCATCTTTGCACATATATGTGCCATTGCAGTAGAGAGTGCCAAGATCAGAATTGAGAAGTCCCCTGTTTAAGCACTTTGAGTGTCAACGAGGCGAAAGATGTTTGCGCCTGGGGAAACTCAAGTCATGGATTGGGGTCTGAGTGTGGTAAGACCTAGATCAAGGAGTAGTATAATACGAGTTTTAGTACAGTTGTAAAAACCTTTCCCAAGAGTGGGGTTTTTTTGTAGAGCTGCTAAAGACCGAAGTTTCAAGTGACTATGGCCAATTGGTCGTCATGTGCTACGGCGATGCCATCCTCCTCGTCTTCTCTGTAAGAAGGGCTGTGAAGAAACAGGCGAGATAGCTCCGTAGCGACTCAAAGGTAATGAAGGTGTGGGGCACGAGTGAACACTCTAATCGTTGTTCCAGATCATGTAGTTCTTCCTCTCGGTAAACGATTGTAAGTTTACCGATTGCTATAATCCCTCGTAGGGTTAATTTTCTCACGGAGTTCTCGATCGTGCTGGACGATCAAAAGGTTCCAGATCACGGTAACCAATCCTAAGGTTGATGGAGCCAGAAATACAGTGAGGCTACTGTACACCTTGTATATTTTGACAGCCGAAGTTCCAGCCAATCCGAAAGTGTACTCCTATCAAAGGCAGGGATATTTATTCGTGTAGGAACTGTATCTACAGTCTCTAAATTACTCTAAAGCAAACACTATGTAGTACAGAAAATAAGCAACAAAAACTAGGGAAAAAACTGACAATCTCCATGGTTCTCTATTGTAATGGGTAAATATATTAAGGTAAGTACTGTAATGTCTGTTTTTCTAATATCCCTAACTTATATAAACAGATGCCTGCTTCACAAAACATTGGCCGAGTTTTCATAGATTAAATCGCTATGTATTTTTTGGGTATTGGAAATCACTAAGACAACAGGCCAAGCAATGCTATACAGCGATCGCAAGGCTGATGACCTCGCGACCAACTCCGTGAGAACCGAGTTTGCGTCTATAGTTTGTGATGAAACTTCTACAGTTGCAATGATCATTAAACCATTTACAAACATAAGTATATTGAACTAAAATGACCTTTAACTCGCTAACTTCATAAACTGAACTAAGAGGCTTTTCTACATCATTGTATGCATCTACTGTCGGAAAACCATGCGTCACACCAAGACCTACACCACATAAATAGCTACCTGTCGATTGTAATTTAATCTAAAGGATTACAAAATACTCCACCCTGCCTAACGAAACTGACACCTATGCTCCGCTCCTATCACCGGGACGTTACGGCTTCCTGTGCCTACTTGGCGAGAATCTAACACCCAAACCTCCTACTACGTCAAGTCCACCTTAGGATAGAAGAAAACTTGGGGGAAGACAGGAGAAAAAGAAGAGATTTAATCAAGGCGTATTTTACCCGTAGCGTCGGAAGAAATCTGGGTTTAAGAAATTGGATAAATTACTTGTGGAAAAAATACTTTTTAAAATCATAACTAAAATTTCTGTCTGGTGGATACACAGACGTAAGAGAGAGACAGCAGCAGCTATATTCCCCAGATGTGTTCCGGCCCTCGCGAGTAAAACGCGCCTTTGGGGGATGAGAGGAGGAGAATGTTGTGAAAGGGGGAAAGAGTGTCAAAACAGGCATCCACAACACACCTTACTAGCTAAGACAGACCTTCCGTAATCCAAAGAAGACCCCAGGGTGAGGAGGGAGGCAGCGGACGCCCCCTCCCTCTCGACTCGTGTTCATAAAGCTATAGGTGGGCCCTCACAAAGGTGCATTTCCACTGGGCGGAGGACACGTCTGTCGGACCGTGTCCCATAAAACACAGTCTCTAACTTTTTTTTTTGTATATTTACTGACAATCAAAATAAAAAGACTTTGCTAACCACAAGAAAGAGAAAGATAAACCCCAAGATATTCCCCCTAAACCAACACCACCGCCACCACCTTCGTCCGTCTTGCCAAAGCCAGCGACCCTCGCCGTCTACGGCCGGAGGGGCGAGACGAGGGTCGTCTCGGGGGGGGGGCAGAGTTCGTCTACCTAGTGGACGCACACCTTCAGAGGTAACAACGACAGTCCGAGGCCACCCGATCTTACCTTGTTTTGGTTTCCCCAACCCTGGGGCTCCATGTCCGGCTCTCCCCAACCGACGGGAACGCCAGGCGCTCCGGTTGGAGTCTTGGGCTTTGTGCCCCACGACGGGGAGGTGATGGGAGGCTCGCCCCACCCGCTAGACTTCGGCTCCTCCCCCCACATGCCACTACCCGTATCGTGGGGGGGGTCACTCCAGCTGCCATTCCTTCTGAAATGGGGAAGAGAGAACGAGGTGACGTTTGTTGATTATGATAATTTTAAAGTCCCTCGCATTCCTCAGACTATATCCCTCTCATTCCTCCAAAAACGTTCCTCTCATTCATCCCAAAAACTTCCTCTCATTCCTCCCAAAAAGTTCCTCTCATTCCTCCCAAAAAGTTCCTCTCATTCCTCCCAAAAAGTTCCTCTCATTCATCCCAAAAAGTTCCTCTCATTCATCCCAAAAGGTCCCTCTCATTCATCCCAAAAAGTCCCTCTCATTCATCCCAAAAGGTCCCTCTCATTCATCCCAAAAAGTTCCTCTCATTCATCCCAAAAGGTCCCTCTCATTCATTCCAAAAGGTACCTCTCATTCATCCCAAAAAGTTCATATCGTTCATCCCAAAAGGTCCCTTTCATTCCTCTCATTCATCCCAAAAAGGTCGCTCTCATTCATCCCAAATAGTTCCTCTCATTCATCCCAAAAGGTCCCTCTCATTCATTCCAAAAGGTACCTCTCATTCATCCCAAAAGGTTCCTCTCATTCATCCCAAAAGGTCCCTCTCATTCATCCCAAAAAGTTCCTCTCGTTCATCCCAAAAAGTTCCTCTCATTCATCCCAAAAAGTTCCTCTCATTCATCCCAAAAAGTTCCTCTCATTCATCCCAAAAAGTCCCTCTTAAAACAAAACTAGAGCATAACCTACCCAGTGTGTTGAGACCACATTCGCTGGTCCGGTTTGATCCCGCCGGGCCCTGGTGGGCCAGGCATTCGTCCTTGCTGAGGTGGACCGGGCATGCCCGAGCGTCCCATCATGTTGGGGTTGGGCATCTCCTTCCACCGGGATATGTTTGTCTGCTGTTGAGGGTTGCCCCACACGCCCGTGCCGTCGTCCCGCCTCTGCGACGGAGGCGAAGGCTCCTCCCACCCGCTTGGTCCGCCGAGTACGCCGGACTTGATGTCTTTGGGGCCGTTCCACTGGCCGGGACCGGCTCCAGGGCCTCCGCTCGGGGGCCCGCCATGAGGTCCTCCGTGCGGGCCGTTGTGGGGACCTCCGTGTGGTCCTCCGTGTGGGCCGGCGTGCGGCCCTCCGTGAGGTCCTGCATGTGGCCCATTGTGTGGTCCACTGTGTGGTCCGTTGTGGGGGCCGCTGTGCGGGCCTGCGTGAGGTCCGGCATGGGGGCCTCCATGAGGTGCACCGTGAGGTCCAATTTGAGGTCCGGCGTGGGGTACGGTGTGTGGTCCGCCGGCATGTGGGCCGCCGTGGGGTCCAACATGAGGACCTGGCTTGTGAGGGCCAGCGGGACCCCAATCGCCCGGAGGGTTATCGACCCCCGTCCTGGGGGGAATCGGCTCGGCCCATCCACTGGGTCCGACCACGCTGTTCCCGCCGCCGCCTTGCCCGCCTCCACCTCCTCCTCCTCCTCCGCTACCACCAGCACCGCTGCCACCTTGTCCTCCTCCTCCTCCTCCGCCGCCTCCGCTGCCACTCCAGTCGCTGTTCTTCTTAGGGGGTCCTCCGCCACCCCACATGTTGGGGGGATTGGGTGTGTTAGCGCCCCACTGAGGATTGTTGGGCACCCCAGTCCAGACGTTGGAGGTGTCCGAGGTGTCGTCGTCTTCGCCCCACGTACCGCCATAGTTGGTGGCCGGGGTGTGGCCCCAGGGAGCCAGCTGTGCCTTGGGGGGAGCGGCTCCACCGTTCCTCAGGTTGTTCTCCCACAGGTCGCAGCCGTTGTTGACGTTGATCTTGAAGGGGGCGTTGGAATCCTTGTTGCCGCTGGGCTCGGGCGAGCCGGGCAGGTCCCAGGCCGTCTCCTGGTTCACATTCTCGCCGCCCCATCCCTCGCTGCTGAGCAGCGCCTCCCGGATACTCTGCAGCTGCTGCTCCATGTGCCGTTTTTGAGCGTCGCCCGACCCGCTGCCTCCCGCTCCGCTACCAGCCGGAAGACCTTTCCCTGCGGCTTGAGCCCAGGTGTTGTTGCTGCCGCTTCCCTGGCCACTGGCGTTCTGCTGACCGGGCTGTTGTTGTTGCTGTTGCTGCTGCTGTTGATTGCTGACCCCACCGCCAGTGGGGCCTCCCACGGCCTGGCTGCCGCTACCCCCACTGGGGGCGTTCTGCTGTTGTCCCCCGGCGCCGGAATTCCCTCCAGGCTGGGACGGACCTCCGCTGTTCGGCTGAGCAGATTTGAGATTGCTACCCCCCTGGGCGGGCGAGGCGTTTGGCGCGCCCCCGCCCCGGTTCGGTCCGCCGCCCCACTGGCCCTGCGTGCCGGTCTGATTGGCGCCGGAGTTGCCCCAGCCGGCAGTCTGGGCGGCCGAGCCACCGCCCCACCCGTTGGTGGCGCTCTCTCCCCCACCCAGGAGCCCCAGTCCCCTTGGAATGCCCCAACGGTTCAACTTCATTTGGGGGGAGGGGGTTGACGATGATGATGAACAAGAAGAGGACAGAGGAGAAGACACAGTGAAACCAAACTTACCAGGCTTGCCTGCAGCCCGGGGACGTTCGGACGAAGAAGAAGTAGAAGACGACGTCGTCGACAGAGACGACGACGGCGATGATGATGAATGTGATGATTCTGCTGCAGGTGATGTAGGAAACAAAGCGTATTGGTTGCAGGAGGTTGTTGCACTTATTACAAGGAAGCCGCCTGGAGGAGAGGCAACAGAATCGGCCGACTCTGTCTTCGACTCGGTCTTCTTCTGGTGCCGCCCCTCGAAGGTCTCCTGGTTTATATTATTATTATTACTCTTATCCTTAGTCTTATCATTATTATTATTATTATTAAAGCTAGGGTGTTTACCCTGGGGTTGGCTATTGGCAATATTATTACTTTTGGCCTTCGGGCCAAGAGATGGAGAGGGAATGTTGAGACTGGCCTTGGCAAGGTGTGCTTTCAGCTGCTGCTGCCCTGTGACGCTGACGAGAGGGCTTCTCCTCGGAGCGCTCGCCGCAGCGGCGGCCTCGAGGAAGAGGAGGAGCAGCGGGTCCTCCTCGCACCGATGGTTGTGTGTACTGGAGCGAGAATACGGTGCAGGCGACATTGCCCAGTCGCCTGTGATGCTGTTGCTGCTTCTGTGTCTACTTAATGCTATTGCTGATAACGCCACGTCCCCTCGCCAGAGGGCAGTGACGGCAGTGGTACACGTTGTCGGCCCGCGGAGGAGGATTAAGAGGAAGGGCGCCGCCGGCCCCAGCTTAGGGAACCCTGGGGCAGTGGTCGAGAAGGACGGACAGCAGGCGGGCCCCGGGGAGCTCCGCAGGGGTGGCTCCTCCTCCTCCTCCTCCCCTGGTTCTTGGCGCTTATCACCTCCGGTGCCGTCACTGGACCCGCGTCGTGACGCAGCCAAGGAAGAAGAAGAAGAATGAGAAGGAGACCGAGGAGGAGAGAAAGGGGTTCGAAACGCATCGGATATTTGACCACATAACGGCAAAGAGCTGAATATCACAGATAAAAGTTCATCTCTGAGCGACTGAGGGGCTCGAATGGGGTCAGCTCTAACCCCACCCTTCCCCCCACCCAACTCTGGGGACTCATTGTGGACAGCTGTTTCTGCGGCGGCTGCTGGCGTTAAGACTACTGGCACACCACTGCAGCTGCTGCAGCTGCTGCATTTGTCATTAGCTACCACAAGGACGAGGGCAGTAGTAGTAGTATCGTCACCAGCGCGACACTCTAGTACACTTTGGCTCTTTCTTCTAATAGGGTGGTCCACTTCTTCGCTTGCAATTTGTGCTTTGCAAACCAAACCAAAGGATTTCACGTCCTGCAAAAAAAAAGGGGGAGAAATAGGGCTCGTTAGAAACGCATCGCTACGAGGGCTTTTAAAGTGACGTTAATTACAGAACTCTAAAGTGAGATGACCTCAGTGAGACAAAAATTAAAAGCATAATTATTATAAAAATTTCTCTTAACATTTAGATGTTTATATAGTGAGAGATGGATAACCTAAATAAACAAATTAATACAATGAGAGAGAGAGAGAGAGAGAGAGAGAGAGAGAGAGAGAGAGAGAGCACGCGCACAATACACACGAGAGAGAGAGAGAGAGAGAGAGAGAGAGAGAGAGAGAGAGAGAGAGAGAGAGAGAGCACAATACATATGAGAGAGAGAGCGCACACAATACACAAGAGAGAGAGAGAGAGAGAGAGAGAGAGAGAGAGAGAGAGAGAGAGAGAGAGAGAGAGAGAGAGAGAGAGATAGAGAGAGAGAGAGCACAATACATATGAGAGAGAGAGCACAATACATATGAGAGAGAGAGAGAGAGAGAGAGAGAGCACAATACATATGAGAGAGAGAGAGAGAGAGAGAGAGAGCACAATACATATGAGAGAGAGAGAGAGAGAGAGAGAGAGAGACTCGGACTTACTGTAGAGGAGGAGTTATGAGGCACTTGGTTGGTAGGAAACGCAGAGTTTTTACTTGGCAAGTAATATGTCGCTAAATCTTCGTCGTCTTCATCTTCTGTCGCGGCCGACAGGGGCACTCGACGCGTGTCCCCCAGGCAGCACTGCTTCTCCCTCCCTTCCGCGCTGTCCCGCGACTTTCTCGCCGTCTTCTTTGTCATCTTGCCCGCCCACAACCACCCGTTTACACAACACTGCGGACAGGGAGAGTGAGCGTTAGACGTCGAAGGGGTCGAGTCGATCGGGAGATATAAATGGTAATTGAAGACATATAAAGAAACACTGGTCAAATTTGTCAAATCATTTTAACCCTTTTACCCCCAGGCTATTTGGAAATTTCCAACCCTTAACCCGCAAGAAGTTATTTTTTTCCCAGCATATTTTGCAGTATATCTTTTTTAAATTGCTCTAACAGCCTTAATTTTCGTCATAGAGAGGTCAGGTTGGTCTCATTCTCTTGGAAAATGCCTGAAGTTTTAAAAAAAATTATCAAAAATATGAAAAAAAATAATTCTTATAGCATTTTTTTGCAAGGACGTACTGGTACGTCCATGGGGGTAAAGGGATGACTTTTGTGAAACGTACCAGTACGTCCTTTGGGGGTAAAAGGTTTAAGGTGGAGAACTTTGTCAATTTCAGACTCCAGAAATCAAAAATTGACAATTTTATATCCTAACTATTGATAAATTTGTATATCCAAGGATAAAGAAAATTGATAAATATTAATTTTGTAGAAACTATTGATAAATATGTTATGTTAATTTTATATCCCAGGATGTAGAAACTGATAAATTTATCAACCTTATACCCAAACTATCGATAAACTTGTTAATTTTATATCCCAGGAAAAAGAAACTGATAAATTTGACAATTTTACATCAAAACTATAGATAAATTTGATAATTTTATGTCCCAAGATAAAGAAACTAAAAAATTTGTCAATTTTATATCCAAACTATTGAAAAATTTGTCAATTTTATATCCAAACTATTGATAAATTTGTCAATTTTATATCCAAACTATTGATAAATTTGTTCAATTTTATATCCAAACTATTGATGAATTTGTCAAATTTATATCCAAAATATTGATAAATTTTATATCGAACCTATTGAAAAATTTGTCAATTTTATATCCAAACTTGATAAATTTAATTTTATAGCCAAACTATTGATAAATTTGTCAATTTTCTATCCAAGCTATTGATAAATTTGTCAATTTTATATCCAAACTATTGATAAATTTGTCAATTTTATATCCAAAAAATTGATAAATTTGTCAATTTTAATAAATTTTTCAATTTTATATCCAAACTATTGATAAATGTCAATTTCACACCCAAAGATCAAGAAACAATGATAAACATATAAATTTTATATCCCAGAATAAAGAAAAAATAAATCTATTTTTATACCCTAGAATAACCATTGATAAATTTAATAAATTTAATAAATTTTATATCCTAGGATAAGGAAACATTGACAGATGTATATTTTATAAGTCATAATTATCAAATTTATATCTCAAAGGCCTTAGTCTATATTCAAACCAGGATTGAAAAATTAAGCCAAAGCACAAAATCTCAGAACAAATTTAATTCCCAATATTTGAAACTTTCAAAAACTTAAAATATTATCTTAAGCTACATTACAAATAAAGCCTTATTATGTGAAATTAAGTTTAAATTCATTTAAACAAATTATTTTGTATAAGATAATTCTTATAAACTTTAAAAAAACTATAGGAACGATTAACGAATAATCGCTGTCTTCATCTTAATGTCAAATTTCATATCCTAAGATCAAGAAATATGATATAATTTATAAATTTTATAACATATAATAAAGAAAATTAAAAAATTAATTATATATCCCAAAATTCCCTTGGCTATATTCAACACAGGAATTAAAACCAAAAAGAAAAACTTGAAGATTAACGACTCCAGCATCAATCGAGTCTATCTAACCAAACTCTATAACATATAATAAAGAAAATTAAAAAATTAATCAATTATATATCCCAAAAAGGCCTTGTCTATATTAAAACCAGGAATTCAAACCGAAAAGGAAAACTTCAAGATTAACGAATCCAGCATCAATCGAGTTGATCTACCCACTACGGATGATCCGATCCTCCGTCGAACTCACCTTGACTATGGTAGAGAAATTAAAAAATTAATTATATATCCCAAAAAGGCCTTGGCTACATTCAAGCCAAGGATGAAAACCAAAAAGGAAAACTTCAAGATTAACGACTCCAGCATCAATCGAGTCGATCTACTCGCTACGGCTGACCCGACCCTCCGTCGCAACTCACCTTGACTATGGTAGAGAAGGCCTCAGAATCCGAGCTCCCTGACAGAACAATGCGGAAGAGCGGACTGTCGGTGCAGTCTTCCACTAAACACTCTTTGGCTGACAATGCATAGGACCCAAGATCTGTCGAAGGAGGATGGAAGCGACTTAGTATTTTTCTCAACTATAAACAAGAGTTTTATCTTAGGAGTGTTTTATTAGCTAGGCTGGTTCCTTGATTCCTAGAATTTAAATATTTGAAAACTTTAAAAGTTTATGAACAATTTAAAAAAAAAAAATAGTAAATCTTTCTGAAATAACAATGCAAAGGACCCAAGATCTGTCGGAGGAGGACGGAAGCGACTTTAGTATTTTTCTCGACTATAAAAGTACAAGTATTTTATTAGCTAGGCTGGTAATTTGATTGCTAGAATTTAAAACAAGACGTTGGTAGTTGCCGGGTTGTGGTGGGAAATCCCGCCTCTTTACGAGTAAACGTTAGTCTCTTTGATATTCTCCTACTTCTAAAATTAATCTTCGATATTCGCCTACTTCTAAAATTAAAAATTCAAGTAATTTATATTCTTTCTATCCATACAAACCGTTCTTTCGCACAGCTATCCCTAAACTAAGGGGTCAGTCACCTGATAAACCCTCTCCTAGGCCTTCTATCAGAGGCATACTCTTCTACATTAACCCTTTTACCCCCAGGCTATTTTGAACTTTCCAACCCTTAACACCCCAGGGTTCTTTTTCTTCAAGCACACTTTGCTATACATATAATTTTTTCAAATTGCTCTAACAGCCTTAATTTTTGTCATAGAGAGGTCAGGTTGGTCTCATTCTTTTAGAAAATGCCTGAAGTTTCTCAAAAAATTATCAAAAATATTAAAAAAAAAATGTTAATAGCAGTTTTTAGCAAGGACGTGCCAGTACGTCCATGGGGTGAAGGGAGGAGTTTTGTGAAACGTACAAGTACGTCCTTTGGGGGTAAAAGGGTTAATGGGAAAACTGAAAATCAACACAAAGTCTAGGGGGCGGGACTTCCTGCCAATGGCCGGTAACTGCAGACATCTTTTTATAAATTTAAACAGACATATTCCAGCCAAGTTAAAAGCATACTCTTAATATAGGTTTGTGTGTGCAGAAACATTTATATTCTTGTTATAAAAATAAAGATATAAGATGAGAATCTTAAAACTATCCTGGAATATTTTATCTAAAAGTTTATTGGACGTTTTGCTTGAAAGTGACCTTGACCTTTGACCTAGACCTTTGAAAATTTAATAATTTCCAGCTTTTTACAAAACAGTTAACCCCTTCCCTTAACCTTTGACCTTGACCTTCCAAAATTTAATCATTTCCAGCTTTTCATAGAACAGTTAATCCCTACTTGGTTTCATTACGATTAATACTGTGGCCGGGAAGCTGTTCACAAACACACACACAGACAAACAAACGCGCACATAAACACAAAAACAAACGCATACACAAACAAACGCGCACACAAACACAAAAACAAACGCATACACAAACAAACGCGCACACAAACACAAAAACAAACGCATACACAAACAAACGCGCACACAAACACAAAAACAAACGCATACACAAACAAACGCGCACACAAACACAAAAACAAACGCATACACAAACAAACGCGCACACAAACACAAAAACAAACGCATACACAAACAAATGCGCACACAACCACACAAACAAACGCACCTACACAAACAAAAACAAACAAATGCGCACAGAAACAAACACATACAAACAAACGCACACAAAAAAATGCACACAAAAACAAAACAAACAAAAACAAACAAACGCAAACACAAAAAAACACACACACAAACAAACAAACGCGCACACACAAACGCAAACACAAAAAACGCGGACACAAAAAACAAACAAACAAACACAAAACAAAAACACAAAAACAAACTCACCTCCTGAACTTGGCGTATGTAGGACATCTTGGCACAAAATATTAAAGTTTGGATCACATTTATGTTTGGAATTATCTGAAAAAGAGAAGAAAAAAAAAGATTAGTTTAATTCCTGGTAGATGGATGGCATCGGTAATAATGACAGGACTTGTCACTGTTGTATGCGTTCATCCTAGAATTACACCCTGTATTTCTAGTTGTCTTGGTTAATGTATGTGTAGGTATATTTGCATGTGCAGATGTATATGTATGTGTAGGTGTATGTATGTGTAAGTGTATATGTATGTGAAGATGTATATGTATGTGTAGGTGTACAGTATGTGTAGGTGTATATGTATGTGTAGGTGTATATATATGTGTAGGTGTATATGTATGTGTAGGTGTATATGTATGTGTAGATGTATATGTATGAGTAGGTGTATATGTATGTGTAGATGTATGTGTAAATGTATGTGTAGATGTATGTGTAGGTGTAGATGTATGTGTAGGTGTATATGTATGTGTAGGTGTATATGTATGTGTAGATGTATATGTATGTGTAGGTGTATATGTATGTGTAGATGTATATGTATGTGTAGGTGTATATGTATGTGTAGATGTATATATGTGTAGGTGTATATGTGTAGGTGTATATGTGTAGGTGTATATGTAGATGTATGTGTAGGTGTATATGTATGTGTAGGTGTATATGTATGTGTAGGTGTATATGCATGTGTAGGTGTATATGCATGAGCAGGTGTATTTATGTTTAGGTGTATAAATATATGTGTAGGTGTATATGTATATGTATGTGTATGTATATGTGTACGGATGATTGCGTGAACATAGACGTCTTAATAATTATCAATTAAATCTACCAGTAAATCTAATTTTTAACTTCTTAATTTCACAACCAGAATCACAACCTTGTTCCGAAGGTTCTTCCGCAGCATAACACCTATCTATTAAAATTCGGTGTAGATCAGGCTAGGGGTTTTGACGTAACCTCGCTAACAAACAGACTAGGGTGATTTTAAAACCTCCTTGGCGGAGATAAATATATATATGAAAACCAAGAGAAAAATAAACAAGTTTATTAATCCGTAACTAATGTAAGGACTCCCTCGGATGATGCAAAAACCCGAAAAAACCAGACTCCTACTGTTCCAAAGGATGTTTCCCGTAAGGTGCAAAAACAAGAAAAAACCACACTCCTCCTATTCCAAAGGATGTTTTCCGTCAAGTGCAAAAACCCGTAAAAACCAGACTCCTACCGTTCCCAAGGATTCTTTTTAGCGTAAGAAGAGGGGTAGCAGGATATCTTAGGTCTGAAATGAAGTTAAAACACAAACTACAGGATCTTCCGACCAGAGACAGCCAGTCGAAGAGCGCAGGAAGACTCGGCTGCGAGTTACAACGCGGGATCCAGACCGCGAGAGAGACGAGAAGCAAAGAGGGACACCCTTAGGGTCGTCGCTAAAGATATGGAAATGTGAAAACCAAAAATGTCAGGAAATTAACACAATGCTGGTCTCGGCTGTAAAATTATATCGACAAATGAGTCACGATAGATGTTAAAAATTACGTTAAAAAGGCAAAAAAATAATTCATATATAGCTATATTAATTCAAATTCTCACGAGTTAAAGTCGTTTATCCCGAAGTTTAAATGTCGGACCGATTTTCCACCGTTCGCTAGTCTAGGGCCTAAGAGAGCACTTTTTTTTTTTTTGCTCCTTACGACTTAGCTATCCAGCTCCGTCAAAACATACCTTGCATCGATATCCACCTGTCGCAGGAGCAAAAATGATTCGAGTGGACCCCCAAGTCGCGAGAAATTATCCGGCAATACCGAACTACATTTCGATACGGACGTATATTCGAGACATTTTTTTATGCAGCTATAAACCCCAGTGAACATTAACTAGCGGAGAGGACCCGTTTGTTATCTCCATGATAAAAACAACTTTGATGCTGTTATTTCCTTATCTGGGAGATAGCGTCACCAGATGCCTATCAGCTGTTTTTATCGTGTTTAGCCTTGGCATGTATCTACCGTGTTGATTACCTACACCCTCCGTTGATGAGAATAACGAATTTGAAATACCTCAAGGGAATAACAGCCTTATATATTGCGTTCGATCTACCGGAATCCAGACATATATGATTCTATCTTTGTCTTCTTACCAATTGGATTAAGCTACAAGATGAGATCTTGCAGTAATTTTAGTATTCTGGAAGCATTTTAAACGTAATATATGCTGTCCGAGCAAAGATCCGGCAGTAATTTCAGTCTTCCCGAAGCTTTATAAACGTTATGGATGCAATTATCTGGCAGTAATTCTATTCTTCTCATAGTATTTTAAACGAAGATGATGTACGAGATTAAAACTCTGGCAGTAATTCTATTCTTCTCATAGCATTTTAAACGAAGATGATGTACGAGATTAAAACTCTGGCAGTAATTCTATTCTTCTCATAGCATTTTAAACGAAGATGATGTACGAGATTAAAACTCTGGCAGTAATTCTATTCTTCTCATAGCATTTTAAACGAAGATGATGTACGAGATTAAAACTCTGGCAGTAATTCTATTCTTCTCATAGCATTTTAAACGAAGATGATGTACGAGATTAAAACTCTGGCAGTAATTCTATTCTTCTCAAAGCATTTTAAACGAAGATGATGTACGAGATTAAAACTCTGGCAGTAATTCTATTCTTCTCATAGCATTTTAAACGAAGATGATGTACGAGATTAAAACTCTGGCAGTAATTCTATTCTTCTCATAGCAATTTAAACGAAGATGATGTACGAGATTAAAACTCTGGCAGTAATTCTATTCTTCTCATAGCAATTTAAACGAAGATGATGTACGAGATTAAAACTCTGGCAGTAATTCTATTCTTCTCATAGCATTTTAAACGAAGATGATGTACGAGATTAAAACTCTGGCAGTAATTCTATTCTTCTCAGCATTTTAAACGAAGATGATGTACGAGATTAAAACTCTGGCAGTAATTCTATTCTTCTCATAGCATTTTAAACGAAGATGATGTATGAGATTAAAACTCTGGCAGTAATTCTATTCTTCTCAGCATTTTAAACGAAGATGATGTATGAGATTAAAACTCTGGCAGTAATTCTATTCTTCTCATAGCATTTTAAACGAAGATGATGTATGAGATTAAAACTCTGGCAGTAATTCTATTCTTCTCAGCATTTTAAACGAAGATGATGTATGAGATTAAAAATATAAGTTATTTTTAGACGAGTGACAATTTTAAAATGGATCACCCCCGTATGAATTACTAAACAAAATTTATTCGACTTGTCA
This sequence comes from Palaemon carinicauda, assembly GCF_036898095.1. NCBI lineage: Eukaryota > Metazoa > Arthropoda > Malacostraca > Decapoda > Palaemonidae > Palaemon > Palaemon carinicauda. The sequence goes on along the minus strand of NC_090767.1, from coordinate 59,879,695 downwards.
CAATCTTTTCGCTGAAGGTTTGACCTCTCAAGTGGCAAGTGAAATTTTTGTTGTTAATTGCACTTAAACTCTATTTTCTTAGGGATCCATTTCACTAGCTAAGTATGAATTATGTTAAATAACAAGGCCGTCACAAGCCCTTCATCATCTCCTACGCCTATTGACGCAAAGGACTACAGATTAGACTCCTTCAGTCGTGTCTATCTCAAGCTTTTAAATTAATACTTTTCCATTCATCATCTACTCCCCGCTTCACAGTCCTCACCCATGTAGGCCTGGGTCTTACAACTCTTCTAGTTTTAACTTCTTACTAGAAGTTTTAGTTCATAATCATCATCGATTCTTACGCCTATCGACGCAAATAGCCTCGGTTCGATTTCACCAGTCATCTATATCTTGAAGCTTTTAAATCAATACTTCTCCATGCATCATCATCTACTTCACACTTCATAGTCCTCAGCCATGTAGGCCTGGGTCTTCCAACTCTTCTAGCTATAACTTCATACTAGAAGATATAGCCAATAAGATTAATCTTGTATATATGTCAACAATGAATATTTTTAAGCCAAACGAAACTTCGGCAACGCGTTCTTTCCTATTTGTGATCAACGTAGATTCGGAAAGTCTAGCGGCTTGGGTTTCTGATAATTTAGTTTGGATTAAAGATGGGACGAGATTATTAAATTTAATTCTATATTGAAATGATTTAAATTATAAAATTAACTTCCAAGAAAAGGTGGATTTTGAGAAGTATAAAATCAGCATGTGAAAAAATCTAAAGCTATTTTGACTGATAGAAGAAAAATTTCGGTTGACAAAATGATTAAAGGTCTGATGATCCAGCCACGACAAAATGGCTAGGGTCGCGGGCTCGGACCGAGGAGCAGACGTCGCATACCGACCTATTTGTATTGAAGTTTTGTAACGTTACTAACAATGGAATATCGAAAGAAAATCTAAATTGTATTATAAGGCTGATTAAACATTATAAAGCACTTACGATTCAACAAACAGACGTGGCAAAAGTAATATTCAAAGACGAAGCCGGATTCTTGAAGAGATATCCTAGTCTCTTAACATTTACAGAACCCCAGACTTGAACGTTCTTAAATAACTTCTATTATTAGTTATTCAAACTTTGGTTTTAAAATATATAACAAGCATAAAGGTGTTCTTCATAAATAAATTAGCACCAGGTCTACATGGCTGAGGACTATAAAGTGTGAAGTAGGAGATGATGAATGGAGAAGTATCGATTTAAAAGCTCCAAGATAGAGACGACTGGCGAAATCTAACCGAGGCCCTTAGCGTCAATAGGCGTGGGAGATGATTATGATTTATAAATTAGGAAAATAAGGTTCATAGAACATTATTGGTTATTCCCTTTTGTATCTTTTATCTAAAAACTAACCATACAAACGACTTGGAAAAATATAGGCCGACTGTATAAACACGATGCTGCTTAGGAAAAAGTTAAAACTGTACTAGGTCCTTAACTTAGAAACTAGTAGGTTCAAAGAAGCCGTTTTTAAGTCTAAGGGACAGTGACATTGCCCCAAGCAGGACAATGCCCTAGAGACAAACCATTTATATGATCAGCGCCCAAGACCCTTTCCACCCATGCTAGGACCCAGGGGGGAGGGGGGCAGACGCCTGCCTGCTTATGACTCGGCAGATAGACATATAGGTTCCCCCAAACCCCACCAACCTTAGCTGGCAAGGATCATAAGGTTGCAGACACTAAAGGACCTAACGAGTCTGAACAGGACTCTAACCCCCACTGGTAAACACCATTTAGAAACGCAGGATGCTATAAGCACAAGGACTCCAATGGGGAAAAATAGCCCTGTGAGGAAAGGAAATAATGAAAGATAGAATAGCATGCCTGACAGTACCCTCAAGCAAGAGAACTCTATTCTAAGATGCAATATCATTACTATATTACTAGCTAAGCTACAACCTTAATTGGGAAAGCAGGATGTTATAAGCCCAAGGACTCCAATGGGGAAAAATAGCCCAGTGAGGAAAGGAAATAAGGAAACATTCATGTGACTGAGTGTACCCTTGCAACATCATTATTATTATTATTATTAATTGCTAAGCAACAACCCTAGTTGGAAAGCAGGATGCTATAGGCCCCACAAGGACTCCAACTGGAGAAAATAGCCCAGTGAGGAAAGGAAATAAGGAAAAAGTGTCCTTGAGTGTACCCTCAAGCAAGAGAACTCTATCCAAAGACAGTCGAAGACCGTGGTACAGAATTTATGGCCCTACTACAAGAGGTGCTTTCTAATTATTATTACTATTATTATTACTAGCCAAGCTACAACCCTAGTTGGAAAAGCAATAGCCCAGTGAGGAAAGGAAATAAGGAAATAAATAAATGATTAGAATGATTTATTGTTAATTTATTCTCAAAACAGTAACAACGTCAAAACAGCTATGTCCCATATAAACTATTAACAACATCAAAAACAGACATGTCATATATAAACTATAAAAAGCCTCATGTCTGTCACTTCAAAAGCATAGTTTCCAATCACGTACAATACGGCAAAAGCGAAAACAACTGTATACAGGACTAATATATACAAGCAACACCTGGGATATTATCAAAACTAGCAGCTGGCATTAACAGGCTTCCAATTCCAAGCTGTGAACAGATTATTATTACTTGCTTCGCTACAACCCTATAGTCAATTCTTTTTAGCGAGGCAGATTTGCACCCACTCGCTAGGGCGCCCTTTTAGCTCAGAAAAGGTTTCCTGATATCTGATTGGTTAGAATTATCTCGTCCAACCAATCAGCGATCAGGAATCTTTTCCGAGCTAAAAGGGCACCCTCGCGAGTGGGTGCAAATCTGCCTCGGTAAAAAGAATTGAGTATAGTTGGAAAAGAAGGATGCCATAGCCTCGGTACCATGGTCTTCCACTGTCTTGGGGTCGAGTTCTCTTGCTTGAGGGTACACTCAAGCATACTATCTTATTTCTCTTCCTATTTAGTTAAAATTTTTATATTTTATATAGGAAATATTGATTTTAATGTTAGTTCTTAAAATATTTTCTTTGTCTTTGTTTTATTTCCTCACTGGGCTATTTTCCCTGTTGGAGCCCCTGGGCTTATAGCATCCTACTTTTTCAACTAGGGTTGTAGGTTAGCAAATAATAATAATAAAATCCCAAGGTCTCCAACAGAGAAAATGCCCCAGTGAGGAAAGAAAATAAGGATATAAACTTTGATACCCTATATTTTTCATTCAAGAATTCTTATATATACAGTAGCTTATTTCATTTCCTCACTGGGCTATTTTTCCCTCTGAGCCGTAGGGCTTACAGCATCCTGCTTATCCAACTAGGGTTGTAGCTTAGCTAATAGTAGCTTTTAGTACGCCGTATGAAAATCCTACGATATAATTTAATGTGTTTTGAATAACTCTAGAATTTACATATATGGAATATGCAATTATGATATAATTTTGCAATACTCATGTTATACCAATCCCATTTTTATAGTTTACCGAAAGCTATTATCATTATAGTCCGTTTCTTTTAGCCAGGCAGATTTGCACGGAGTCGCAGTGGTGCCCTTTTAGCTCGGAAAAGTTTCCTGATCGCTGATTGGTTAGAATTATCTCGTCCAACCAATCAGCGATCAGGAAATTTTTCCGAGCTAAAAGGGCACGGCTGCGAGTCAATGCAAATCTGCCTCGCTAAAAGAAATTGACTATAGTTATCCATTGAGACGTGTAAATGCCTCTGTCTGTCTGTTGATTGAGACTGAAAACGTAAACAAAAGGAAGTTTCACCTTTTGGCTACCTTAAGAAAAGCACGACATAAAATCAGTTTTATATTGCGTATATTGAATTTCTAACGATACAACAAGTAAAACAACATTAGTAATACCATATTTACATACATTACAAATACTATTGTCTATTAACCCTTTCGCCCCCGAAGGACGTACCGGTACGTTCTTGCAAAACACTTTACATGCTTTTGATAACTTTATGAGAAATTTCAGGCATTTTCCAAAAGAATGAGACCAACCTGACACCTCTATGATGAAAATTAAGACAGTTAGAACAATTTGAAATAAATATATAGCAAAATGTGCTCGAAATTTAACCTTACCTCGGGGGTAAAAGGGTTAATTTGTGCATTATCTTTGATAGGTTAAAATCAGCTGACATTGTTTACATTTTTCCAGACTGTCTAGCATGGAAAAAGTTTATTAACCCTTTTACCCCCAGGCTCTTTGGAAATTTTCAACCCTTAACCCCCAGGGGGTTATTTTTTCCCAGCACATTTTGCAGTATATTTTTTTTAAATTGCTCTAACAGCCTTAATTTTTGTCATAGAGAGGTCAGGTTGGTCTCATTCTCTCGGAAAATGCCCGAAGTTTCTCAAAAAATTATCAAAAATATGAAAAAAAAAAAATTTTATAGCATTTTTTTGGAAGGACGTACCGGTACGTCCATGGAGGTAAAGGGATGAGTTTTGTGAAACGTACCAGTACGTCCTTTGGGGTAAAAGGGTTAAAGTAATCTATAGTCACCAAGACATGGTCCGTTTTATGCAGAATCCGTTACCAGTCCATTGTTGTGAAATTTACTGTACTGGCCAGAAAGACCATTAATATTTAGAATGTCGTCAAAATTATGGTAACATAAGTCAGACACGATTCTCTAGTTAACGTAGTCAATAGAATTCTGTGTAGGAGAGTTTTCTGTCACCTTGGCAACACCTCAACTAAGAGGGAGACACAGGTAATTTAAAAAGACCGGAAGAGACCGCAGGCGACCTGGGCAGTTGTCGAAATTCAACCTGGGTGAACGACCTTTATTTGATCTACTTTTCACCTTATATTATTATCATTATTTCTATTACTTGCTAAGCTACAACCCTAGTTGGACAAGCAGGATGCTATAAGCCCAAGGGCTCCAACAGGAAAAATAGCCCAGTGAGGAAAGGAAATAATGAAACAGATAGAATAGCATGCCTGAGTGTACCCTCAAGCAAGAGAACTCTACCCTAAGATGCAATATCATTACTTTATTACAAGGCAAAGCTACAAGCCTAGTTGGAAAAGCTCTTTTAGTTAGTGTGTATTCAACTCGCATTCGGTGTGTATTCAACCCCCTTTTCTGTGTGTATTCAATCCCCTTTTAGTGTGTATTCAACCCATTTCGGTGTGTATTCAACCCATTTCGGTGTGTATTCAACCCATTTCAGTGTGTATTCATCTGCCCTCAGTGTATTCAACCCCCTTTTTCAGCATGTAATCAAGCAATTTCCAGTGTAAATTCAACCCCTTTAGGTGTATTCAACTTTTTGGTGTATTCAACCCCTTTCAGTGTGTATTCAAACCCTCTTGCAGTGTATTTAACAGCTTTTGTGTATGCAATACTCTTCAAGTGTGTATTCACCCCTTCTGAGTGTGTATTTAGTGTTATAAAATTTAATTACTATAGAATGTTAACTTTTTCTTTATAACAATAACTTTTTAACGCTGAAAACGATAAATATCGCAACCCCATAGGTATACGGTTAAAGGAGTCGACCTACCACAAGTAATAAAAAAAACTACGGATTTCCGACAAAAGAATCACTAAAATTATAGTAGCCGAACAACCATAAATAAACTCTAGCATTTAATTTCTCCTACCAGTTTACTGTACTATTCTATAATTTTACCGACCATAACCCAGTCCACTGGTCTATTCAAAACATTTTTCCCTGTTGGAGCCCTTGGGCTTATAGCATCTTGCTTTTCCAACTAGGATTGTAGCTTGGCAAGTAATAATAATAATATCCAGTCTATTCAACCTTAAACCCTTCAAATTAACACCTATCTAAGACAAGTCTGTCCTATCCCAATCGTTGGGTCACCTGGTCTGCCGCTCGCATAGAAAACATGAATCTTACCTAAACGTTAACGTCGTCACAAACAATTCGGCTTATTTACGTTTGTTATTAAATGCTAAGCTACAACCCTAGATGGAAAAGCAGAATGCTATAAGACCAGGGGTCCCAACAGGGAAAATAGCCCAGTGAGGAAAGGAAAGAAGGAAAAATAAAATATTTTAAGAAGAGTAATATCAAAATAAATATTTCCTATATAAACTATAAAAACTTTAACAAAACAAAAGGAAGATAAACTAGATAGAAGTGTGCCTGAATGTACCCTCAAGCAAGAGAACTCTAACCTAAGACAATGGAAGCATGGTACAGCAGCTATGGCACTACCCAAGACTAGATAACAATGGTCTGACTTTGGTGTCCTTCTCCTGGAAGAGCTGCTTACCATAGCTAAAGAGGCAAACTTCCAATATTAGAGTACTGGTTTGCCTCGCACGCAACTGTAAGGGCGTATGTAAGACGACGGCCGTGCCCTATAACTAATTCAAACCCTATCGCTAAGGTAAATAGGTAAGGACATAGAATGTATGTTAGGTTAGGCGGGGAAGTTTAGTGTTCTATGGACGTGTTCCGATCCGTCATTATACAAAGGCTCACGATGATATATCTCCCAGATTAATTTCTGGGAAGCATTATATATTGCGCTGCAAAATTAGCCACATCGGCAAATATAACAGCGGATGAAAATTTTATATATTAACCCTTTTACCCCCAGGCTCTTTGGAAATTTCCAACCCTTAACCCCCAAGGGGTTATTTTTTTCCCAGCACATTTTGCAGTACATTTTTTTTTAAATTGCTCTAACAGCCTTAATTTTTGTCATAGAGAGGTCAGGTTGGTCTCATTCTCTTGGAAAATGCCTTAATTTTCTCAAAAAATTATCAAAAATATGAAAAAAAAAATTTTATAGCATTTTTTTGCAAGGACATACCGGTACGTCCATGGGGGTAAAAGGACGAGTTTTGTGAAACGTACCAGTACGTCCTTTGGGGGTAAAAGGGTTTAAGCAACTTTTAATAATGTTTATATGGCTATATATATTTTTTCATTTACATTTATTTTGAACTAAAACCATTTGATCGAATAAATAAAAGGAATAACGAGAAAATACTCGGACAAAGAACTAAGAAGGCATATATCATAATCATTATTATAAGCCAAGCTACAACCCTAATTGGAAAAGCAAGAAGCTATAATCCCAATGAATCATACATGGAAAAATAGCCCAGTGAGGAAAAGGAAAATAGGAAATATAACTATGAGACAAGCAACAAAAAATTAAAATAATATTCTAAGAAGTAATAACATTAATAAATCTATATTTTCATTATTATTATTACTAGCCAAGCTACAACCTTAACTGGAAAAGCAGGATACAAAAATGACTCCAAAAGGGGAAAAATAGCCCAGTGAGGAAAGCAAACAAGGAAATAAACTACAATAGAAATAATGACCCATTTATATAACATTACTTATTATTATTACTAGCCAAGCTACAACCTTAATTGGAAAAGCAGGATGTAAAAATGTCTCCAACAGGGGAAAAATAGCCCAGTGAGGAAAGCAAACAAGGGTATAAACAAACAATAGAAGTAATGACCCATTAAAATAACACTACTTATTATTACTAGCCAAGCTACAACCTTAATTGGAAAAGCAGGATATAAACTCAATGACTCCAACAGGGGAAAAATAGCCCAGTGAGGAAAGCAAACAAGGATATAAACAAACAATAGAAGTAATGAACCATTAAAATAACATTAAATATTATTATTACTAGCCAAGCTACAACCTTAATTGGAAAAGCAGGATATACAAAATGACTCCAGCAGGGGAAAAATAGCCCAGTGAGGAAAGAAAACAAGGAAATAAACAAACTACTATTAAAATAAAATTACTTATTATTATTACTAGCCAAGCTACAACCTTAATTAGGAAAGCAGGCTAATATAAAAATAATGCTTCCAACAGGGGGAAAATAGTCCAGTGAGGAAAGAAAACAATGAAATAAAATAAAATACGAGAACTATTGACCAATTAAAATAACATTATTATTACTAGCCAGGCTACAACCCTAATTGCAAAAGAAGTATGTTATAAAACTAATGATTCCAACAGGGAAAACAGTCCAGTGAGGAAAGCAAACAAGGAAATAAACTATAGGAGAATTAATATACAATTAAAAACATTATACGAACAAAACGTTAAAATAAGATTTTTCATATAAACGTATAGAAAAAAAAGGGACGGAAAATTCCCATCGATCTACAATTACTCCAATTTAGTTTCTCATAATGACAATAAATAAAATGTCTCGATAAATCCTAAGGCGCTCGGAATACTTCCGCAAGGGTTAGAAAGTTCCGATAGAATTAATAAAATAATAAAATGGTTAAAAGGGTCACTCGCGAGACCATAGTTATTAACGGCTATATTGCACGGATGGTATTAACCCATAAGGTCGGTTGGTTTAGGGGTTTACTGTGGACGGTGTACGGGTAAACATTTAACAGTAGGTTTGAGAGAGAGAGAGAGAGAGAGGAGAGAGAGAGAGAGAGAGAGAGAGAGAGTACGTAAATAGATGACCTACAGGGTAATAAACCAACGAGAGAGAGAGAGAGAGAGAGAGAGAGAGAGAGAGAGAGAGAGAGAGGAGAAGAGAGAGAGAGAGAGAGATAAATAGATGACCTACAGGGTAATAAACAGAGAGAGAGAGAGAGTACGATAGGTAAATACAAAAATAAAAACAATAGCGTAACCTTATTAATATGAGAGAGAGAGAGAGAGGAGAGAGAGAGAGAGAGAAGAGAGAGAGAGAGAGAGAGAGAGAGAGAGATAAATAGATGACCTACAGGGGTAATAAACAGAGAGAGAGAGAGAGAGTACGATAGGTAAATACAAAATAAAAACAATAGCGTAACCTTAATATATATGAGAGAGAGGAGAGAGAGAGAGAGAGAGAGAGAGAGAGAGAGAGAGAGAGAGAGAGAGAGAGAGAGAGAGAGAGAGAAGGAAGACGCAGGTAGGTAAAAACACCCCTCGAAGTATACCTCCGACGGGATATATATTCCAACCCTTTCGTAATACGATTCCCACCCCTTAACCCACACGATTCCGAAAGGTCTCCATTCCCGATTCCCTCAAACGATTCCCGAAATTCCCAAAATAAATAAATAAATTCCGAATTCTCCCTCAACCCCTTCTCCCCCCCCCCAAGATGGAGACTACCAACACTACTTCAGACGTTATTTATCACTGATTGAGGTCCTTCGGAGGCTTATTTCTTCTCCCGCCGGAGTCTTGGATCACTAAGGTTGATTCAGGTTGTAGCTAGGAGGCTTTAAAAGTCCCTGGGGGTCTTACTATTCGCCATGGAACTCTTCACTATGGCTGATTGAGTAGGTCTTGGGCAGCCATTACCAGAGTTTAACACTGGGGAAGGAGGTGGTTCGAGACCGAGTTCGAATCAATCGTTCGTTTATTCCTTTAAATAATTCGATTCATTTTTACGATTTAGTCATTTATAAATACATTTACTTACATTTATTAATATATAAATTAATTTAATGCTTTTTTAAATATAAATCAACTAAAAATTCCTTATTTTAATATATAAAAATATGTTAAAACCTCAAGTTTCGAATAGTTCATAATCAAATGCTTCGTTCGTCGAAGTGTTTCGAACAGTTCTAGCCTCGGCCAGGCCCCCTAGGTGAAGTAAAGTAAAAAAAAATGCTTATATATATCTTAAAAAGATGTTTATATATATGAATTATTAATAAACTAGTATTTTATATTCTAAAATAACAATTTATTGGTATTTTATATCCTAAAATACGGTGCAGTTCTAGCCTCGGCCAGGTCCCCTAGGTGAAGTTAAAGTAAAAAAAAAATGCTTATATATATCTTAAAAAGAAGTTTATATATATGAATTGATAATAAACTAGTATTTTATATTCTAAAATAACTATTTATTGATATTTTATATCCTAAAATACCGTAGAAATAATAAAACGAAAATAAAAACCTCTCTAATTTTCGCGATATTTTCACCCTTCCAAAAAACAGCCGAGGCGTACAACCTAACCTGCCAGATGTACGATGTATACCATTGTATTTTCTCTTCTATACGTTTATTAATTCATTGATGGTTAATTAATTAATATATATTTATAAATTAACGTTATTTAATGACGTATATAAATTAAATAACGTTTAAATAACGCAAATAACGCCGCAATTGCAAACGCTTGGAATGCGATAGTTTAACCCCTGACGGCCCCCACATAACCAAACTTGGAACTCTATGTGTTGCTTAGCGTCTCTCTCGTGTACATACGTACACGGCCGTACACGGATAGACGTACATGACGTGTAGATGCGTTTATATGTGCACGCAGACAGTATACACTCACGTACACACACACGGAGATTGGGCTCCGAACGTACGGCAAAATATATACGGCGCATCTC
>NC_090767.1:59810149-59868803 GCF_036898095.1 Palaemon carinicauda | reverse complement strand
AGTTCGAATCAATCGTTCGTTTCTTCCTTTAAATAATTCGATTCATTTTTACGAATAAACTATTTTTAAATACATTTAATAATATTTATTAATATATAAATTAATTTAATGCTTTTTTAAATATAAATTAACCCAAAATTCTATATTTTAATATATAAAAATATGTGAAAACGTCAATTTTCGTCAATTCATTTTTACGATTTAATCATTTTTAAATACATTTACTAATATTTATTAATATATAAATTAATTTAATTCTATTTTAAATATAAATCAACTCAAATTCAATTTATTAATAAATATATTTATGTTAAAACCTCAAGTTTCAAATGCTTCGTTCATCGCCATGTTTCGAACACTTCTAGCCTCGGCCAGGTCCCCTAGGTGAAGTAAAGTAAAAAAAATGCTTATATATATCTTAAAAAGAAGTCTATATATATAAATTAATAATAAAATAGTATTTTATATTATAAAATAACAATTTATTGATATTTTATATCCTAAAATACGGTGCAGTTCTAGCCTCGGCCAGGTCCCCTAGGTGAAGTAAAGTAAAAAAAAATGCTTATATATATCTTAAAAAGAAGTTTATATATATAAATTAATAATAAACTAGTATTTTATATTATGTAATAATAATTTATTCATATTTTATATCCTAAAATACCGTAGAAATAATAAAACGAAAATAAAAACCTCTTTAATTTTCGCGATATTTTCACCCCTTCCAAAAAACAGCCGAGGCGTACAACCTAAGCTGCCAGATGTACGATGTATACCATTGTATTTTCTCTTATAAACGTTTATTAATTCGTTTATGGTTAATTAATTAATATATATTTATTAATTAACGTTATTTAATTAAGTATATAAGTTAAATAACGTTTAAATAACGCAAATAACGCCGCAATTGCAAACGCTTGGAATGCGATAGTTTAACCCCTGACGGCCCCCACATAACCAAACTTGGAACTCTATGTGTTGCTTAGCGTCTCTCTCGTGTACATACGTACACGGCCGTACACGAATAGACGTACACGACGTGTAGATGCGTTTACGTGTGCACGCAGACAGTCTACACTCACGTACACATACACACGGAGATTGGGCTCCGAACGTACGGCAAAATATATACGGCGCATCTCTCTCTCTCTCTCTCTCTCTCTCTCTCTCTCTCTCTCAAAAATGAGATTTCTAAGCCTTTTATCAACTCTCTCTCTCTCTCTCTCTCTCTCTCTCTCTCAAAAATGAGATTTCTAAGCCTTTTATCAACTATAGAAACTCTCTCTCTCTCTCTCTCTCTCTCTCTCTCTCTCTCTAAATGAGATTTCTAAGCCTGTTTTAACTATAGAAACTCTCTCCTCTCTCTCTCTCTCCTCTCTCTCTCTCTCTAAATGAGATTTCTAAGCCTGTTTTAACTATAGAAACTCTCTCTCTCTCTCTCTCTCTCTCTCTCTCTCTCTCTCAAAAATGAGATTTCTAAGCCTTTTTTAACTATAGAAACACTCTCTCTCTCTCTCCTCTCTCCTCTCCTCTCTCTCTCTCTCTCAAAAATGAGATTTCTAAGCCTTTTATCAACTATAGAAACTCTCTCTCTCTCTCTCCTCTCTCTCTCTCTCTCTAAATGAGATTTCTAAGCCTGTTTTAACTATAGAAACTCTCTCTCTCTCTCTCTCTCTCTCTCTCTCTCTCTAAATGAGATTTCTAAGCCTGTTTTAACTATAGAAACTCTCTCTCTCTCTCTCTCTCTCTCTCTCTAAATGAGATTTCTAAGCCTGTTTTAACTATAGAAACTCTCTCTCTCTCTCTCTCTCTCTCTCTCTCTCTCTAAATGAGATTTCTAAGCCTGTTTTAACTATAGAAACTCTCTCTCCTCTCTCTCTCTCTCTCTCTAAATGAGATTTCTAAGCCTGTTTTAACTATAGAAACTCTCTCTCTCTCTCTCTCTCTCTCTCTCTCTCTCATCACATGATGGGAGATATCTAAGCATTTTTTAACAATGGAAACATTATAGAGAGAGAATCTCTCTCTCTCTCTCTCTCTCTCTCTCTCTCTCTCTCTCTCTCTCATCACATGATGGGAGATGTCTAAGCATTTTTTAACTATGGAAACTTTATAGAGAGAGAATCTCTCTCTCTCTCTCTCTCTCTCTCTCTCTCTCTCTCTCTCTCTCTCTCTCTCTCCACTTGTTTAAATAAACAATGAAGTTGAATTAAAAGGTTGAAAAGCTTGGCTAAAAAGTAGGTGCAACAGCTAGACCCACTGCGCTATTGTTATTCTCAATGAAGGCCCATTAGACCTATGACGCAAACCATAGCTTAAATTTGACAGATTTATTTGAACGTTGTTATTGATTTTCATATATTTCTATTCATTATTTCTCATGTATAGTTTATTTATTATTTCATTTCCTCATTTGGGCCAATAGAGAAAGAAATTGTAAGTGGTTGAGATGGTTTGGTCATGTCGTGAGAAGAGAAGACAAACACAGAACACGTACATTATCTAAACGGGTTATGAACATGGATGTGGGGAGCAGAAGAAGGAAAGGTCAAAGTTCAGGTGGAAAGATAGATTATTAAATGACATGAAGGACAAAGGACTAATTATTATTATTATTATTATTATTACTTTTTGCTAAGCTACAACCCTAGTTGGAAAAGCAGTATGCTATAAGCCTAGGGGCTCCAACAGGGAAAATAGCTCAGTGAGGAAAGGAAAAAAGGAAAATAGAATATTCTAAGAAGAGTAACAACAATAAATATCTCCTATATAAACTATAAAAACTTTAACAAAACAAGAGGAAGAGAAATAAGATAGGAGAGTGTGCTCGAGTGTACCCTCAAGCAAGAGAACTCTAACCCAAGACAGTGAAAGGCCATGGTACAGAGGCTATGGCACTACCCAAGACTAGAGAACAGTGGTTTGATTTTGGAGTGTCCTTCTCCTAGAAGAGCTGCTTACCATAGCTAAAGAGTCTCTTCTACCCTTACCAAGAGGAAAGTGGCACTGAACAATTACAGTGCGACAACCCCTTGGGTGATGAAGAATTGTTTGGTAATCTGTGTTGTCAGGTGTATGAGGATAGAGGAGAATATGTAAAGAATATGCCAGACTATTCAGTGTGTATGTAGGCAAAGGGAAAATGAACCGTAACCAGAGAGGAGGATCCAATGTAGTACTGTCTGGCCAGTCAAAAGACCCCATAACTCTCTAGCGGTAGTATCTCAACGGGTGGCTGGTGCCCTGGCCAACCTACTACCTTTAAAGATGGAGAAGTTGAATGATAAAGAAGAAGAGTACGCAATCTATCACTGTTGGAGATATCACACAGCTTATAGCAACTGGCTTTTCCGACTACCTTAACTATAGTTGCCATAAAGATTCCAGGCAGAATAAACGGATTTTGAGCGAAGCGAAAAATCTATTTTTGGGTGAGATAGCCATGTCGTGTAGTCATATATACCCTAAGAAAGCTACTGAAGGAACCTTCCATCAGGACAACATGGCCTGAGCCCAAAAAGTCACATTAAACTCCTTACAAATTCTAAATTACACTATCTTATACAGTAATCATTTTAAGGGAATGTGTTGTGACCACTGTTATCGCAGGAGACAACATGATTGGCTATGACGTCATCAGGGGTTAGTCTTATTCCGGCCGGAATCTTTGCAGGGAATATAGTAATACTGATAACGATATTAAGGCGAGGATGTTCTATGAAATACCATACACGCAATATATTCTGTCGTCTTTCACGTTCAGTCCAATAGATTCTTGGCGACATCTTGTCCTTCTCGGATAAGCCACATCTCTCGTTGTGGTTCACCTCGACTCCTTACCCAGATAACTTGTGGCTCTCAATCAATTGGCCCTTAAATGTGTAGGTCTATGTTAAGTTTCTAGGACATGGTTCAGCCGATAACTTGGAGTACTCGACCCATTGGCCATGGAAATGTGTAGGTCTATGTGCCGTTTCTAAGACTTTGTTCAACCACTTAAGAGACATGTCTCATTAGCAAGCTTTGAATCCCAAAATAATCATCTGGTAAATGAGAACACGCCGTTCTGCTTGTCCCCGCGTTGACATTGGATATTCTTCGCCCTCAGTGGGCCTATATTAAATAACCTTTGATACATGATAGCATCTTATCCTCGCTTACTATACCTAAACGGGACATGTTTCAAGGTTAATATTCAGATGAAAATGTTACCAGAACATCAAATAGCCAATTCGCAAAGTAAAGATAATTGTGGACAGCGTAAGAACACTGTGTTCTAGTTTAGTTTTAGATTAAAATCCCTTTCCCAGTCATCTAAAAACATGGGGACATACGTTGGATTATGTTAGCAATGCAAGATTTAAATATTGATGCTAATAACAAGGTAATCATTGACCGTCTAGTTGGCTTTCGAGTCTAGACCTATGATGGGGCAGTAGCAAGCCAGAGGTCATCATCGATAGTAAGATTAGATTATATCTATGAATTTGAGCCACAAGGGTCGGTACAGGGGCCTGGGAGGCCAGTCAGTGTACATTAGAGTTCTCAATAGTATAATATATATTTCCTGTTCCTTGAATACCTTTCTTCCTTCTTGCTTTTAAATTTATTTAAAGCAGAAGAGGAAAAAATGGCTGACGTAAAACCCCTTTTGACTCTCGAGTAAATGCCTACAGTGCAGTGCATGAGGTGTACCGATGGCAATATCTTCTAGGAGACATGTTTTGCTGATAGGTGTCTTAAAAGGAATTTTTTAGTGCAGGCTATACACTTTTGGACGCCTTATTCCTTACACAATTCTCGTTAATCTTTGATTACTTCCGAGTCGCGAGTTGTCACGATCAATGGCTTCGACACGAATCAACCTTTTAAAAGACTATACAGACATCTTATAAGTCCCTGATACATTACTCAGGCAGCTTCCTTATATTTGTTTAAAAGCGATTCTGCATATTGACACGAGGTATGATTGAATACCGTACAATACAGGTACTGTTGGTTTACCCGTATACAAAAACAGTTGTGATACTCAATAGTAAGAGAACTAGGGTAACCTTGATACGGCTCCCCTTCTATTCTGCCACTTCCCCCTCGAAGCGTTAACGCTATTAGGGGTGTAGATTGCTATGCGGCGTGTCAAGAATACGTCCTCTGATATGCGATATCCTTGAGAGAAATTTAAGGATATTCGCGCCAGGAGTTAGAATTCTGGATACCTAAAGGTAAAATTCTCTGGGAGTATCACTGTAGTACATATATCCCTTAGGAAGCTACTTATAGGAACTTCCATCAGGACGACATGGACATCTCACCCAAAAATAGATTTTTCGCTTCACTCAATATCCGTTTTCCACACCTCGACATGAAGTACGATTGTATGTTGTACAATACAGTGAGCTCTTGGCTTAGAGCTGTTCGAAAACATTCTTTATATATTCTATCCGAAAGCATAAAACAATATGTATGTCTACTATTAGATATATTTTGTGTGAAATAAATCCAAGTCTAGACAGATATTCCCAAGTAAGTTAATACTAGTAGGACCATAGGATTAAATACTTTTATTTTTAAAGAGAGGGACATTTTAATTTTCATAATATTGTCTTTACAAAAAGCTCTCCATCAGAAAGAGCAAGCCGAGGTAGATTGATAGTGCCAAAAAATATACCAGGAAAACTAAGAAAGGCGCACAGGACATTAATCCACTACGCACCAGCATCGATAATGCAGCGACTATTTAATGCGCTGCCAGCTCATCTAAGAAACATATCAGGAGTGAGCGTAGATGTGTTTAAGAATAAGCTCGATAAATACCTAAGATGCATCCCAGACCATCCAAGACTGGAAGATGCAAAATACACCGGAAGATGCATTAGCAACTCTCTGGTGGATATACGAGGTGCCTCACACTGAGGGACCTGGGGGAACCCAAACATAAAATAAGGCAATAAGGCAATCCCAATGGCTCATATATGAGAATTGTGATGGCCTGTTGGTAAAGTTCTTGCCTGGTGATCACCAGACTTGAGTTTGAGTCCCAAAACGCATTAGTTTCTTTGGTTGCTTCAACCTCACCATCCTTGTGAGATAAGGATGAGTGTTTGGGGAGCCTATAAGTCTACCTGCTGAGTCATCAGCAGCCATTGCCTGGCCCTCCTTGGTCCTAACTTGGGTGGAGAGGGGGCTTGGGCATTGATCATATGTATATATGGTCAGACTCTAGGGCATTTTCCTACTTGATATGGCAATGTCACTGTCCCTTGCCTCTGCCATTCATGAGCAGCCTTTACCTTAATTTACTCTCTTTTTCAAGGGTCTATTTTCTATGGATATTTTAGAGAAATCTAACCACGATATTGAGTAGCACTTCTAGAATACCATAAGTCTAGCCCGAACGATTTCCTCCCGAATGACGAGGAAGAATTCGACAGCGTGCAAGCGATTCACTATCGAATGGGGACAGACCTTCGATATACTAAATATTAAAGGTAAATCAGAATTTTTTCCAGTATTCTCAAAGTTTTATTCCAGCTGTGACCAGATTATGGAATGATCTTCCTAATCAGGCAGTTGAATCGGTGGAAGTTCGGACGTTCATATTTGCGGCGAATGTTTTTACGACAAAATGGAGTGAGAAGAAAGAAATGGGAAAGGCAGTCGTTCTACTCTTCATACTAGACTTATACCAATGGCGTTACCTCAGACGACATGCTCTCTACCCAGTGAGGGCGCTGAACTAAGAAAAAAGGTGTTAGGAGATTCGTAGGAAAGATCCCAAAAACAAAAGAAGTATGGACTAGCTTCTCAGAACCCCTGCGTTCATCACCTGAAGAAAGACAGTTTTTTTTCTTCCTCGAGGCGATTGTCGGCCGATCCCCTGACTTACCAAGCTCTCTATCAGTATGGACACTTGACCCACTCGTTGGACGATGGAGTACAGATCCACAGAGGACTTCCTGGGATACCTTGCTCTGAGAAAGTGGAAGCTGTCACAATGTAAGGACATCACTCGTCCAGCATTCTCATCGAATTCTCCATTTCATTTAAATTCTCCTTTCGCTACACTGTGGCTCACTGTATATATTTGTCCCGCTCCCTCAGAGCTACAATTTTATGTATTTATCATTTCGCTACATATTTCTATTGGCTTGTATTTCAAGTATTTGTACGTGTGAAAAAACACACATTTTGTGGCGGTTGGCTCAAGCCAGATTGGCCCCAGTGCGCATGCTACATTGCCGTCCGCACCTTGTATTATATTCTCGCACCTGTTTGAATAAACCGTCAGTTGTCGTTGGTGATAGCTAGTCTCACTGTCCTTACAACACCACTACTGAGCGGAGAGTACCTGTGTGTAGCCAGGCCATTTCTCCCCATGCTACTGTTTGGCTACTTGCCGCACAGTAATTTTGGTCTTCTGGATGCGTTCTAAATGTAAAAACTGCAGTAAGAACAAGTGGTAGTATAGTCAGTGCATTTAGCCTTCTGGAAGCTTTACAAACCTGGTTATTTCAAAATAAGGACAATGGTAAAACATTGTAGTATTGTTTCCCAAGGCTTGGCATTTGCTGTATATCCTCTACATCGTTTACAATACTTGCAGAAGGATAAAATTCACTACTGTACAGCAGCGGACAAATGTCGTCTGCCATTACCAATGCTCCGTCTGCTACAACAGAGGGACCCGCGTCCAACTATACATCTGCGGCTAATAGAGAATAGTGGCTCACTGGAGTAAGTCTAGTCGAGCTATAATCAATTTCTTTTAGCGATGCAGATTTGCACCGACTCGCAGCGGTGCCCTTTTAGCTCGGAAAAGTTTCCTGATCGCTGATTGGTTGGACGAGATAATTCTAACCAATTAGCGATCAGGAAACTTTTCCGAGCTAAAAGGGCACCGCTGCGAGTCGGTGCAAATCTGCCTCGATAAAAGAAATGGACTATAGTAGATCAGATATCGCTAAACTCAGGGTAATCTCGAAAAACGCACGGTCAGTAAGCGGTCAATGAACTGGAGAAAAAGAGGACGGAATCTAGGTTGAAATACTGTTGCTAGAGAGTTATTGAGTCCTTTGACTGTCCAGACAGTACTACATTGGATCCATCTCTCGTTACAGTACATTTTCCCTTTGCCTACACAGACACTGAATAGTCTGGCCTATTCTTTACATATTCTCCTCTATCCTCATACATCTGACAACACTGAGATTACTAAACAGTTCTTCTTCGTTTAAGTGGCCACTTTCCTCTTGTTAAGGATAGAAGAGACTCTTTAGCTATGGTAAGCAGCTCTTCTAGGAGGCCACTCCAAAATCGAACCATTGTTCTCTAGTCTTGAGTAGTGCCATAGCCTCTGTACCATGGCCTTCCACTGTCTTGGATTAGAGCTCTCTTGCTTGAGGGTACACTCCGGAACAATTATAGTTTATATATGAATTTATTTAATTGTTAATTACTTCTCTTGTAGTTTATCTATTTCCTTATTTCCATTCCTCACTGAGCTATTTTCCCTGTTGGAGCCTTTGGGCTTATAGCATCTTGCTTTTCCAACTAGGGTTGTAGCTTAGCAAGAAATGATAATAATATGGGTATTATTATAATTCTTACTATTATTAATAGGTAAGCTACAACCCTAGTTGGAAAAGTAGGATATGCTATAAGCCCAAGAGCTCCAACAGGGAAAAATAGCTCAGTATGGAAAGGAAATACATACATACATATACCAAGGCACTTCCCCCAATTTTGGGGGGTAGCCGACATCAACAAATGAAACAAAACAAAAAAGGGGACCTCTACTCTCTATGTTCCTCCCAGCCTGACAAGGGACTCAACTGAGTTCAGCTGGTACTGCTAGGGTGCCACAGCCCACCCTCCCACATTATCCACCACAGATGAAGCTTCATAATGCTGACTCCCCTACTGCTGCTACCTCCGCGGTCATCTAAGGCACCGGAGGAAGCAGCAGGGCCTACCGGAACTGCGTCACAGGAAATATATGAATATATAAATTACAAGATAATTAATTAACAATATAATATATTCTAATAACAGTACCATTAGAATACATCTTTTATATATAAACTATAAAATCTCATATAAAACAAGAGAAAGAGAAATAAGATGGAATATTGTGGGGGTTGAAGGAATACTGAAGGCCCCTTCCATAATGGTAATTGCAGCTTTAAGTTTTAGGCTGGAGCCATGTCGTCCTGATGGAAGTTCCTCTACGGCAGCTTTCTACTTGGGATATTTCTGAGATATAACGGAGAATTCAACCCAAGAAGTATCGCAGGGTTCTTTCCCCTGGAGCGAATATCCCAAGAGATATCGTGTATGCAACGGGGACGTGTATAAAACAAGCCACGGGTATTCTTCCCCGAATAGAGTTACCCCTGTCTCGAAGAATATGTGATAGGGTTGGATTTGTGGGCGATAGAGGAACTATTCATTTCACATACAAATCATCTGGTATTTCATCAATTATTATTATTATTATTATTATTATTATTATTACTTGCTAAGCTACAAACCTAGTTGGAAAAGTAGGATGCTATAAGCCCAAGGGCTCCAACAGGGAAAATAGCCCAGTAAGGAAAGGAAACAAGGAAAAATTAAATATTTTAAGAAGAGTAACAAAATAAATATCTCCTATATAAACTATAAAAAAACTTTAACAAAACAAGAGGAAGAGAAATAGGATAGAATAGTGTGCCCGAGTGTATCCTCAAGCAAGAGATTTCTAACTCAAGACAGTGGAAGACCATGGTACAGAGGATATGGCACTACCCAAGACTAGAGAACAATGGTTTGATTTTGGAGTGTCCTTCTCCTAGAAGAGTTGCTTACCATAGCTTAAGAGTCTCTTCTACCCTTACCAAGAGGAAAGTGGCCACTGAACAAATACAGTGCAATAGTTAACCCCTTGTGTGAAGAAGAGGAATTGTTTGGTAATCTCAGTGTTGTCAAGTGTATGAGGACACAGGAGAATCTGTAAAGAATATACCAGACTATTTGGTGTGAGTGTGTAGGCAAAGAGAAAATGAACCGTAACCAGAGAGAAGGATCCAATGTAGTACTGTCTGGCCAGTCAAAACACCCCATAACTCTCTACCGGTAGTATCTCAACGGGTGGCTGATTATGAGTTTTTTTAACTCAAAAAAGTATTAAAGATGGAAAAATAAATGGTTCATTGGTGTAAAAACCAGAGGCCTTTAAAATAATGTTCCATAAATCTTATAGACCACTCAGTTCCTTTTGGATGCCTTTATATTGTTATCACCATTACATAGAATAACACCTAGTTTTAATTCAATTTACTGTAATCTCTAAGTCCATGTTGTCCTGATGGAAGGTTCCTTTAGTAGCTTCCTAAGGGTATAGATTCACTAGGATGTCCCTCTTGTAGGGAACATACCATCAATATTATTATTACTATTACAGTATTAGCTAAGCTACAACACTATAGTCCATTTCTTTTAGCGAGGCAGATTTGCACCGACTCGCAGCGGTGCCCTTTTAGCTCGGAAAAGTTTCCTGATCGCTGACTGGTTAGAATTATCTTGTCCACCCAATCAGGGATCATTAAACTTTTCCGAGCTAAAAGGGCACCGGTGCGAGTCGGTGCAAATCTGCCTCGCTAAAAGAAATGGACTATAGTTGAAAATGAAAGATGCTGCAAGCCCAAGGGCTCCAAAAGGGAAAAATAGCTCAGTGAGGAAAGGAAATAAGGAAACATAGAATAGTGTGCCTGAGTGTACCCTCAGGCAAGAGAGCTCTAACCCAAGACAGTTGAAGACCATGGTATGAAGGCTATGGCACTACCCAATACTAGAGAACATTGGCTTGATTATGGAGTGTCCTCCTACAAGAGCTGATTGATCTACTGCCATATCTTCGTGCATTCCATTTGTCGGCTTACTGAGGAGCAGGGAGACCATTTCTCCTGGCTTTTAGACATAATAAAGTTGTGTTGTCGCTCAGCACTATGACTCGTCACTCATTGATGTTATGTTTATAGCCCAAAATCCTGTTTCCAACACCAGAATATTGATGTGCAGTTACTGTTCTCTGGTTCCCACACCCGAAAATACTAGGTCATCCGAGCGTACGCACAACCCTTCCTTTAATGTGTTGGAGAACAGACGTATCTCAGGATGTGTTGAGTCAAATAAGATGTTTCTATCAATCAGCTACTAGGTAAGATCCCTTGCTGCTGACCAATGTTGTTTCAAACACCCGTGAAGTGATCTCTGTCGGCGGCTTCCACGAGGCATGAGTTTCTCCAACAACGACTGTGCGGGCAGTTCTTGTCCAGTCAGGAGCAGTTGAACCACATCCATTAGCCTGCTAAGGCTACCATCTGATAGAGAAACTCTCTATGGTCCAGTGTCGATCGGCATGACAAGGTATCTCATCCTATGCTTTGAGTGTAAGATCCAATTTCTCGGCGAAGAGGAGTTTCAGTCCTGAAGTGACAGAGTATACGAAGAGGTCAGGATTATCCAGTGTTGATATGCCAGAGAAGACCTATCCCGTGCGAATGGGTCCAATCTGGCATGAGGGTGAACATGCAAGTGAAAACCAAAGGAGTAGCGGACTGGGCTTTGATCCGGAATAGTAACCCTTTCAGGGAAAAGTAGATATATATATCAGAGGCTTGGCAAACGGATATCTGAAACTACAAATCACTAAGATCCACTGAAAGCAAAAAATGTCAGTCTGATGGAAGAAAGTATTTAGCGTACTGTTTCCATTTTGAACGCTGTTTGAGCAACGGAACGGTGCTGCCGAGAAAGGATGATGGTCGGTCTCCAACTCCAAGATGCCTTCTATACCATGAAAAGTCATCTGTAAAAGTCTGGAGATTGACCTCATTAGTTTGATAGCATTGTTTCCAACTCTTGCCAACATGATCAGGTCTTTCTACAACCCTGGAAGGTATATCGGAAGACGATTGGGAGAAAAGACGGGGCTGCGAGATGGTCCTGGATAGGCAGTAACTAACTATCGCACAGCACAAACTCATTATCCAAGGCTAGGTTTCATCTCGTTGCATGACAGGCAGTAGCTGGAAAGGGGGACTATTTACCTCAGCGTCCCCTCCCTTCCTAGACTCAGCCAGAAGTACAGGTGGCATGAAAGGGCGATACAGTCTGCACCCTTCCTGGAGAAAGTAGCCGTTGGTCTTTCACCTATTAACAGGTACATCAAGGTCACTCTTTGGAATGGGAGTGTAGTAGCACAACACCGATGTTTTCTGCGGCGCTAAGCTCGCCACAAGTGCTGTGCGAAACGGGAAACGACTAGATGTCATTTCTTCAAGACCCAGCTGACCCGTAGGTTGGACATCAGGCGAGCAAGAAAGGTCAAATCCTCCAGACTGGCAAAGTTGGATAAGGCGAATGACCCCCAGTCAACTCACAGTACCTCCTTGAGTGAAGCCATGTCAATGGAGACCAATGGCCAGAATCAGAACTAAAGGCGACAGTCATTGTCCTTTGTCAATCCGTCGTTGAGCGAGAGGGGGAGGTAAGATCTCCCTCTAGAGACAGATTGAATTTGCAGATCCACAGGAGTCTAAGTTTAGGTTTAGAACCTTGAGGACCAGTTCAGCGTTCCTTGGCAACTACGACAACTCCTGGACTGAGCCCTTGCGGTTGTCTCGCCGAGTCCATTGCACTTAACGAAATGAGTCCAAGGACTTTGAAAAAACGTTCATACTTGCAATTCGCTAACTCCGGAGGAACCGGATTCACGTCAGGTCCTCCCTGGTCAAGGGATACATAAACATATTCAGCTTTCAAATGGAATGAAAGCTTTTCAACCAACTCTCAAATCTGTTCCGAGAACGTATGAGGCAAACGATGGATTGGAACGCAAAGGGCGTAGTTCCAGGTCAGGGAAAGTATATTCCCCCTCGCCACAAGTCAATCTAGATCTAGAAGCGATACCGCACATCCTTCCATCACAACCAGATGTAGGTACTGTCCAGTATAAAGTGCAACTCAGCACTCAGAAGCACTGTGAAGTGTAATCCTTACACAGGCCTGTGACTGTGCTCCCTCTAGCTCGAGGGTTGGAACTGATCTGGATGTGCCATCCGTTCCCTTTGGAATATCACAAGTAGGGGAAAAGACAGATATGAAATCTCTCATTCCAGGCTTAGGCTCCTTTCGACCAACCCCAAAGCGTACCCGTTACCGAGCTGTGATAATCGATTGGAAAAATCCCTGCCTCGCCATTTTGGAGTTGAGAGTTCAAGACCCGCTCAAGACTGATAAGTTTCTCGTAGTGTTTAGAACCTCACCATCCTTGTGAGCTAAGGATAGAGGTCTAGGGGAGCCTCTACATCTACCTGGTCCAGTCATCAGTAGCCATTGCCTTGCCCTCCTTGGTCCTACCTTTTCCCTTGCCTGAGGTGCCCTTTACTGGCTCTGCTTCAAAAGAGAAGTAATTGCTAAAAACACGGCAGGATTCATTACGATCAGTCTTCCTTCTAGACTTATTCTTCACCTTATGATTGGCTCGTTCCTTCTTGAGGAAAGTGTCGCAGTCAGGTGAGGATCAGGAAGAAGAGATGAACTCGCTTCTTCTCTTCCTTGCCAACTATCCTGGAAGACTGCGTGCAGAAGTTTTGAAGTCCGAGCAACTGGCTATGACATCGCGTCCACCGAGGAAGAAGTACAGGAACCACTACACTTGTTGAGGAAGCGGGAAAGGTTACTAAGACTGAAGTAGGACAGGAAAACATTCACTGTCATTGCACTGGTGGAGTTGCCGGCCCGAACCAAGCGGGGATCGGACTCTTCTAAGCCGTGCCGTTTACTCCCTGACGACCGAGGAATACTCGTAAGGGAAAAGAAGGAACCAAAATCTTCCTCTAACATCAACTTCAGGGGAATCCCCCAGTAAGACTTCATCCATTGTTGGGAAGAACACGGCCTACAATTGTCACAGGAGGACGACTGTAAACGGTTACGCCCGTACTTGAGACACAAGGCGATCTACGGCCATCTTTGACAGAGCAATTTTGAGATCAGCGGATGGTCTTTGACAGTCAAACGGATGGGACTGTCCCCTTCATCCAAAGACCATTTCCTAAAGTGGCTTGTGGGTTTTTAACGTTTCACCAATCAATCCAACTTTCGCCAGAGTCTCTCGTATTTTAAAACACAATAGGTCTGTTTTTGTGTTGGAACAAATTAAAAAAAAACTCACGTTTATTCTCTTGGGCACAGGAACAACTGGACACAAGTACAACTGGACACAGGAACAACTGGACACAGGAACAACTGGACAGAGGTACAAGAACTGGGTGAATTTTACTACCGAACTCTTCAGGACAATAAAAAAGAACTGAATTTTAACATCTTTATTTAATGAAAAAAAAAAAAAAGTTCACAAAATAGGCTAGTTTGTACAAACCCTTTGGTTTCGTAAAGTAGTTCCCTCAACCCACAAAAATTCAGATAATAAATAAAACAGATTCACTTATCGGCTACACGATAATGAGTGGCACTTGGGACTAGAAACGATATGCAATTACTTTCGCTCGATGAGACGTAGACAGTGTTTAAACTTAGGTTAAACTTGAGTCTGTTGGAATATAGGAGTTTGCTTGAACTAAAGCCAGACCTTTGTAGTGTATCTTGTAAGGCTGAGAACTACAGTCCTTAAAAATATTAGAAATAAAAAAAAAGAATCTCTCGCAATTAAAAAAATAAAGATCAACTTTGTAAGCTCACACACGCAAACCTTCAACTGGAAAACTGAAATTGATTTTGGAAAACAACTCACTTCGTAAAAAAATCCTTTTGACGCCAAATAAAAACAGGCTCTCGGAGAGGTGATTTCGTCTCTCTTTTGTACATAAAACTAATTTCTCGACTTGTCTTTGGCTTCGGTCCCAGAAGAGGAACCTTAAAAATGGAATAGAGTTATACACTGACAGTGGAATCACCTGAGTTCAAACACTGACAGTGGAATCTTCTGAGGTCAAACATTGACAGTGGAATCTTCTGCAGTCAAACACTGACAGTGGAAACTTCTGTGATCAATCAGACAGCAGAATTTTCTGAGGTCAAACATTGACAGCAGAATCTTCTGAGGTCAAACACTATCAGTGGAAACTTCTGCGGTCAAACATTGATAGAGGAAACTTCTGAGGTCAAACATTGACAGTGGAAACTTCTGTGATCAATCAGATAGTGGAATCTTTTGAAGTCAAACACTGACAGTGGAATATTCTGAGTTCAAACATTGACAGTGGAATCTTCTGCGGTCAAACATTGACAATGAAATCTTCTGATGTCAAACATTGACAGTGGAACCTTCTGCGGTCAAACATTGACAGTGGAATCTTTTGTGGTCAAACATTGACAGTGGAATCTTCTGAGGTCAAACACTGACAGTGGAAACTTCTGATATCAAACACTGACAGTGGAAACTTCTGAGGTCAAACATTGACAGTGGAATCTTCTGAGTTCAAACATTGACAGTGGATTCTTCTGCGGTCAAACACTGACAGTGGGACCTCTGCTATAGTCATCCCAGACTTTACCTTCCCCGCTACAAAACGCTAACACTACAGATCCGTTTTTCCGTTTATAAATAAGTAGCCAATATCACACAGGCTTCATCCTTACAGTAACCTTAACATATGTTGTACCGGCGGCTTTCCCACGGCACGTAGCTAACGATAATCACAACACCAAACGAATGAACTTAAAAGTATCTCTTAAATAACTATACAGTACTTACATATCTAACTGCACGTCACACAGGCATTTCAACGAAACCCATTATGGTTTTGTTATCTAAATACGTTGAAACTCCGAATAAGATTTTCAAAGCTCGGCTTGAAATCGCCAGGTCTCGGAAACTCCTCAGAGTTCTCCATACATTTTTAAAACCATCGTTGGTATTACTCTTCAACGCTGACAGTGTCCACTAGATATGGTACATTATAATTCCCAGGTCCTTATGATACTCACAACACATCACAAAAACTATACCACTCTTGGCCAATTGCGTTTACGAACCAACTTTCCTTCGCCTACGAAATATTCTCGTTTGTTTTGAAAGCTGCCGAACCTCGAGAATATCTGTATGGATAATCGTTAGCGTGGGGAATAACAAAGGATCATTCTCATCTTTGTTTATGGCTGCAATTTCATAGCTTTACTGAAAGATGCATTTGATACGAGCAGGTAAAATGGATTCATATGTATACTATATGGGGAAAAATATAAAGACGGTCGGAAGAGAGTTGGTACGCAGCGGTTTCCCGGCGATCTGTCTGGAATCAGAAGGTACACAAGTCGGGGAACGGCACGTACTCTGGAGTCTAAGACGCGAAATGAACTAACCTTCCTGAAGTCCATTCAATTCTGGGTCTCCGACTATCTTACTTTTCCCAACACTTTCAAAACTCCTTAATCTTCGAGTCCTTAGCTTTCTTTCAACCGTCTTAACCCCTCATCTCTGTCAGTAAGTCATTTGTAATATCTTTCCTTTGTACAAGTTTAAAGGCTATGAATGGCAGAGGCAAGGAAGAGTGACAATACCCTAGAGACTAACCATAAGTCCGTACGATCACGACCCAAGACCCTTCTCCATTAAGCTAGGACCAGGGAGGGCCAGGCATTGGTTTCTGATGACTCAGCAGGTAGATCTACAGCACCTAAGCCTCCTCTCCATTAAGCTAGGACCAGGGAAGGCCAGGCATTGGTTTCTGATGACTCAGCAGGTAGATCTTAGGCTCCCCATAGGCTCCCCAAACCCTCCACTCCTAGCTCACAAGGATGGTGAGGTTGCAGACACTGCTAGAAACTATCGAGCTAGACGTGGGTCTTGAACTCCCGTTCAGCAGATTGCCAGGTAATTTCAACACACAATCTCATCTCCAATAAAATCTCTCTGTTTTGTTATGTTTACGAGCATTGTCTATCTTCTAAAAACTAAAGTCCGTTTCTTTTAGCGATGCATATTTGCACCGACTCGCGGTGGTGCCCTTTTAGCTCGGAAAAGTTTCTGGATCGCTGATTGGTTGGAATTATCTTGTCCAACCAATCAGCGATCGGGAAACTTTTCCGAGCTAAAAGGGCACCGCTGCGAGTCGGTGCAAATATGCATCGCTAAAAGAAATGGACTATAGTTAGTATATTCCAAGATTCATTGTTTTTCATATCTGCTTCTCTCGACTGTTCTCACCGTTTACGACAGTCCATCACGCGAGACATTCGATACTATCCTTAGAATTACTGTAACATATAATACCTGAATAGTACAGGTACAGTAAAAGGCTGCCGTGGCCTATTGAAACGTCCCTGCCTCGCAATCTCCTGGACTGGGGTTCGAGCCCCGCTCGAACGAGATAGTTTCTTGCGGTGTCTGCAACCTCACTATACTTGTGAGCTAAGGATATGGGGTTTCGGGGAGCCTATAGGTCTACCTGCTGAGTTATCAGCTGTCATTGCTTGGCCCCCCCTGGTTCTAGCTTGGATGGAGAGGGGGCCTTGGGCGCTGACCATACTGTCACTATCCCTTGCTTCTGCCATTCATGAGCGGCCTTTAAACCTTTACAATATGTTCATTTATTTAATAAATAGAGAAAGAAGGTTAACAGAGTTATACCAATTAAACAAACACTAGGGAAAGTAAAGGAAAAAGACGTACCATTCCCCGACTCGCGTACAATTCAAATTACGATTTGCGAAACGTGACGTAGAAGCCGAGACACAACCTTCAATCAAAACTATTCATTTGATAGAATCATTTACAATATTTCAATAGCTTCTTACTAAAATTATCTTTATAAAACCAGTGAATATCTATGGCACTCGGATGGCAATATTTATTACTATACGTTAACCGTACATAACTGCAGACGACGCCGGAACGTGCGGCGAGCAGACGACGCCACTCTTCAAACGGTTTGGAAATATTCCCGTCCAAATTTCAAAATGGCACTTTTATAAAACTGGATGATATGGATGTCAAGAAGTTAATGACCCATCTAGTTTGTCACTTTATGATAAAGGATAAGAAGGATATGTCAACAAGTTTATGGCACATCTAGTTTATCACTTAATGAAACTGGATAATAGAATATGGCAACAAGTTAATGACACATCTAGTTTGTCACATTTATGATAAAGGATAAGAGGGATATGTCAAGAAGTTAATGACACATCTAGTTTACCACTATGAAACTGGATAATGTGAATATGTCACAACGAGTTAATGACACATCAAGTCTGTAACACGCGTAAGAATCGAGCAGTCGACACACGTGAAAAATATCGATACGTAGATGGTACAAGATGGCACAAGGAATTAATCGTAAAACTAGAAATGATAATGACACGTTTTTTGTAATGAAAATACAGTCGATGCCTAAGAGAAGTTGAAAATAAACGATGAACGAGAACATGAATTCATGAAATTTACAAAATATACAATATTCTTCTGAAATAGTAAACAAATTCATCTTCGTATAATGATCTGATCTCAAATGAATGTCTTTGAAACTGTGATGAATAAGGACCACTAAATAGGATGTACAAGGCCACTGAAGTCGATGAATAAAGCCACTGAAGGCAATGAATGAAACCCACTGAATAAGATGAATAAAGCCAACTGAATGAGATGTAATAGGCCACTAAAGAAGATGAATAAAGCCAACTGAAGAAGATGAATAAAACCAACTGAAGAAGATGAATGAAACCCACTGAAGGAAGATGAATAAAGCCAACTGAAGGAAGATGAATAAAGGTCACTGAAGAAGATGAATAAATCCACTGAAGGCGATGAATGAGACCCACGAATAAGATGAATAAAACCCACGGAAGAAGATGAATAAAACCAACTGAAGAAGATGAATGAAACCCACTGAATAAGATGAATAAAACCAACTGAAGAAGATGAATAAAACCAACTGAAGAAGATGAATAAAACCAACTGAATGAGATGAATAAAGCCAACTAAATGAGATGTAAAAGGCCACTGAAGTCGATGAATAAAGGCCCCTAAAGACGAATAAAACCCGCGGAAGTAGATGAATAATGCCCAATGGAGATGAAACTTCCTTTTCTATTCACTAATATGGCAGGACCTCCACTATCAAAACCATTAGCAGATATGTTTAAAACGTAAGAACTAAACTTATACAGTATGTGGGAAAGGCCTGTATTACCCCTTTCGCCCCCAAAGGACGTACCGGTACGTTCTTGCAAAACCCTGTAATTTACATGTCTTTTCATATTTATGATAACTTTATGAGAAACTTCAGGCATTTTCCAAAAGAATGAGACCAACCTGACCTCTCTATGACAAAAATTAAGGCTGTTAGAGCAATCTAAAAAAAATATATATAGCAAAATGTGCTCGAAATTTAACCTTACCTTGGGGCCTAAAGGACGTACCGGTACGTTCTTGCAAAACCCTGTAATTTACATGTTTTTTCATATTTATGATAACTTTATGAGAAACTTCAGGCATTTTCCAAAAGAATGAGACCAACCTGACCTCTCTATGACAAAAAATAAGGCTGTTAGAGCAATCTAAAAAAAATATATATAGCAAAATGTGCTCGAAATTTAACCTTACCTTGGGGCCTAAAGGACGTACCGGTACGTTCTTGCAAAACCCTGTAATTTACATGTTTTTTCATATTTATGATAACTTTATGAGAAACTTCAGGCATTTTCCAAAAGAATGAGACCAACCTGACCTCTCTATGACAAAAAATAAGGCTGTTAGAGCAATCTAAAAAAAATATATATAGCAAAATGTGCTCGAAATTTAACCTTACCTTGGGGCCCAAAGGACGTACCGGTACGTTCTTGCAAAACACTGTTATTTACATGTTTTTGATAACTTTATCAGAAACTTCAGGCATTTTCCAAAAGAATGAGACCAACCTGACCTCTCTATGACAAAAATTAAGGCTGTTAGAGCAATCTAAAAAAAATATATAGCAAAATGTGCTCGAAATTTAACCTTACCTTGGGGGTAAAAGGGTTACTATACAATTAAGAATATAATCTTCAAGGCTTGTAATCCAACCCATAGACCGAGACATTTGGCGTAAACGCCGAAGTGGTTAAAGGCAGAATAATCTACGGGTTTATCGATACCAAAGTCTAATTATAGAGAACCTGACAACAAGGAGGCCTGGCTATCAACGGTGTTACACGAGTACCTCTTCCCTCTCAGTCGGTCGAAAAATACATCTACGAAGTGGACGGAACGATCGGCCATGATGCCGATCCTGGAATGCTTAGAAAAAAGACTAATCTAGAATGTAAATTTCCACACTCAAACCATCAACAATGTATCTAAGAGTTCTTACAAACACACTCGACTGTTATCAAATTACTAAAATAGAATGTATTAAACATAAAACCCTGTTAACTGGACACACAACTTTCAACTGTTGCTCGACATTCGCTGGGCAATTGGCTGCATGAATCTAGATCCATGGCGATCTATTTTCCGTCCTGAGGCACATGAAACTCCGATCAGTTCGATCAATTCTATCAGCTTCGAAGATATCAACGTTCACGCAGAGCATCGGAGAAAGAAGTACAGCATCCGCTTGGCATGTGAAAAGAGGCTCACTCCATCCCCGACAGATGACGGCTCGTTAGCGTGGAAGCGAGATGGAGCTGGGTCAGCATGCTCTGGGAGCGGAGGCGGAGCCTCTCCGCCAGCGTGGTGGCTTGGTCGAGGGAGGCCATGAGGCTCTGGGAGCTGGACTGCAAACGGAAAGGGGGAATGAAACGTAAAGTACTTTCATTGATTCGTGTGACACTTATCCTCAACTAGGCAGTGTATGTTTATAAATATAGTACTATTTTAAGAGGTGAAAAACAACAAGTGTATGTTTATAAATATAGTACTATTTTAGGAGATGAAAAACAACAAGTGTATGCTTATAAATATAGTACTATTTTAGGAGATGAAAAACAACAAGTGAATGTTTATAAATATAGTACTATTTTAGGAGATGAAAAACAACAAGTGTATGTTTATAACTACAGTACTATTTTAGGAGATGAAAAACAACAAGTGTATGTTTATAACTACAGTACTATTTTAGGAGATGAAAAACAACAAGTGTATGTTTATAAATATAGTACTATTTTAGGAGATGAAAAACAAACTGAAGTGTATGTTTATAAATACAATACTATTTTAGGAGATGAAAAACAAACTGAAGTGTATGTTTATAAATACAATACTATTTTAGGAGATGAAAAACAAACTGAAGTGTATGTTTATAAATACAATACTATTTTAGGAGATGAAAAACAAACTGAAGTGTATGTTTATAACAACAGTACTATTTTAGCAGATGAAAAACATCCTGAAGTTCATGTTTATAACTACTGTACTATTTTAGGAGATGAAAAACATCCTGAAGTTCATGTTTATAACTACAGTACTATTTTACGAGATGAAAAACAATCTTTAGTTAATGTTTATCACTAAAGTACTACTAAAAACATGAAAAACCCAACTGAGTGTCTTTTGTAAAGAATTCAACTTTATATTTTATATTCTAACTCTTTAGCCTCCATAAGTCATATCCTCTATACTTATACCTACCCACTGAGATACTACTGCTAGAGAGTTATTGGGTCCTTTGACTGGCCAGACAGTACTACATTGGATCCTTCTCTTGTTACGGTTCATTTTCCCCTTCCCTGCACAGACACCGAATAGTCTGGCCTATTCTTTACATACAGTATTCTCCTCTGTCCTCATACATCTGACAACACTGAGATTTCCAAACAATTCTTCTTCGCTCAAGAGGTTAACTACTGCGCTATAATTGTTCAGTGGCTACTTTCCTCTTGGTAAGGGTAGAAGAGACTCTTTAGCTATGGTAAGCAGCTCTTCTAAGAGAAGGACACTCCAAAATCAAACCATTGTTCTCTAGTGTAGGTTACGGCCATAGCCTCTGTACCATGTTCTTCCAATGTCTTGGGTTAGGGTCCTCTTGCTTGAGGATACACTCGAGCACACTATTCTATCCTATTTCTCTTCCTCTTGTTTTGTTAAAAGTTTTTATAATCTGTATAGGAAATATATATTTTAAAGTTGTTTCTGTTCTTAGAATATTTCATTTTTCCTAGTTTCCTTTCCTCACTGGACTATTTTTCCTGTTAGACCCCCTGGCCTTATAGCATCCTGCTTTTCCAGCCAGGATTGTAGCCTGAGTGTACCCTAAAGCAAGAGAACTCTAACCCAAGACAGTGGAAGACTCTGGTAGGAGGCTATGGCACTACACCACACTAAGAGAACAATGGTTTGATTTTGGAGTGTCCTACTCCTAGAAAGAGCTTCTTACCAAACCTGGAATCTCCCTTCTACCCTTAGTTGTGGAATGATCTTCCTAATCGAGTAGTTGAATCAGTAGAACCTCAAAAGTTCAAAGTTGGAGCAAATGCTTTTTTGTTGACCAGGCGGACATGAGTCTTTTTATAGTTTATATATGACATATTTATTTTTGACGTTGTTAATAGTTTATATAGGACATATCTGTTTTGACGTTGTTGCCTTTTTTAGAATGATTTATTGTTAATTTGTTCTCTTCATTTATTTATTTCCTTATTTCCTTTCCTCACTGGGCTATTTTTCCCTATTGGAGCCCTTGGGCTTATAGCATCTTGCTTTCTCAACTAGGATTGTAGCTTGGATAGTAATAATAATAATAATAATACCAAGAGGAACGTAGCCATTTAACAATTACAGTGCAGGAGTTAACCCCTTGAGTGAAGAAGAATTGTTTGGTAACTTGAGCATTGTCACGTGTATGAAGACAGATGAGAACGGGGAAAGAATAGGCCAGACTATTTGGTGTATATGTCACCAAAGACAAAAGGAGCCGTAACTAGAGAGACGGATCCAATGTAGTACTGTCTGGCCAGTCAAAGGACCCAATAACTCTCTAGCGGTAGTATCTCAATGGGTGGCTGGTGTGCGAGTGTACCCTCAAGCAAGATACCGATTACTTGAGTCTGATACGCCGCGTATGCAAAGACCAACGCGAGAGACTTACACTACGACGGATTCTGTTGAAGTGGGTCCTTTCAGCTTGGCCTCTCGCAGGCTCCTTACCGCCCTCACTGCGGCCATAACTGGAATGATAGAAATTGCGTTAGGAAGAGACGTAAGGTTGGAACATTGCTGATCTTCAGATAATATATATTTTTACTTATTAATTCTCATATATAGTTTATTTATTTCATTTTCTCACTGGCTGTTTCATGTGTTGGAACCCCTTATGG
Source organism: Palaemon carinicauda (assembly GCF_036898095.1). Lineage (NCBI taxonomy): Eukaryota > Metazoa > Arthropoda > Malacostraca > Decapoda > Palaemonidae > Palaemon > Palaemon carinicauda. Next base: position 59,845,502 of record NC_090767.1, on the reverse strand, counting down.
CATCATGCTTTTCCAACTAGGGTTGTAGCTTAACTAGTAATAATAATAATAATAATATTATTATTATTATTATTATTATTATTAGCCAAGCTACAACCCTAGCTGGAAAAGCAAGATGCTCTAAGCCCAAGGGCTCCAACAGAGAAAAATAGCCCAGTGAGGAAAGGAAATAAGGAAATAAATAAATGATGAGAATAAATTAACAATAAATCATTCTAAAAACAGTAACAACGTCAAAACAGATATGTCATATATAAACAATAAAAAGACTCATGTCAGCCTGGTTAACATAAAAACATTTGCTCCAACTCTGAACTTTTAAGTTCTACTGATTCAACTAATAATAATAATAATAATAATAATAATAATAATAATAATAATAATAATAATAATAATAATACATAAGGTTCCTAACTTACAAACTTAATTAGTGTCAAGAAGATATTTGTAAATCTAAATTTATTAAATGGTCTAAAGTAGGCCTGACCTTGAACCACATCCCTATGATTTCCCGCTACATAAGTCAACAAATTATCAGGTTTCATATGAAATAGATTTCAGGTTATTACAGATATCATTTTGCTTAATGTATTAAATGATATAATATGGCTTTTTTATAGTATTTTATGATCTTATCTTTGTTATTTTAAGTTGCATTTGTTGGTATTATTATTATTATTATTATTATTATTATTATTATTATTATTATTATCATTATTATTATTATTATTAATGGAAGAAGCAAACAAAACAGTGAGAAGATCAATTTACTGTACCAAGTTATTCGCATTTTTCCCTAAGTTTACAAACCACGAGTTCTCTATTTAGGAGACGACTTTAACGCAAGCTGCAACAGCCGCTTATTCGTTAATGAGGTAATCAATCGCCAAGTGGCGCGGGGGAAAGTCACGCCCGCCTGCCTTTCCGACAACAGTCCCTTTTTGACCTTAGGACCAAGAGGGTTTCTTTGCTCCGTTTCATGTTCCCTCTTCCTTTCATAGCTCTTCTACTTATTCAGACTGGATGTCATCCAGCTCTTTATCTCCGAATGTCTATAGGATTGCAACTCAGCCATCACCCTCTTCATTTCTGTCGTAGTGGCTGACGTGGTAACGTCCCTGACCGCTGTGTACCCGAGTGTACCGTCAAGCAAGAGAACTCTACCCCAAGACAGTGGAAGACCATGGTACAGAGGCTATGGCACTATCCAAGACCAATGCCAAAAGATCCAATCTCGCCATCAATACAAAAGGAAACAAGTGAGGTCTTTCTACCTCGCCGGAACCCGATAGGTGGGGGATATCCCACGCTGCTGATTGGCAATTCTTCAGACACCATTGAGGAATGAGTTTCTCCAATGGGGTGAGGTGGCCGAGAAGACGTTCTCAAAGCAGAGGTGAGGTGGCCGAGAAGACGTTCTCAAAGCAGAGGTGATGTGGCCGAGAAGACGTTCTCAAAGCAGAGGTGAGGTGGCCGAGAAGACGTTCTCAAAGCAGAGGTGAGGTGTACCTTAACCCTTTTACCCCCAAAGGATGTACTGGTACGTTTCACAAAACTCATCCCTTTACCCCCTTGGACGTACCGGTACGTCCTTGCAAAAAACTGCTATTTATTTTTTTTTTTTGCATATCTTTTATAATTTTTTGAGAAACTTCAGTCATTTTCCAAGAGAATGAGACCAACCTGACCTCTCTATGACAAAAATTAAGGCTGTTAGAGCAATTTAAAAAAAAATATACTGCAAAATGTGCGGGGAAAAAAATAACCCCCTGGGGGTTAAGGGTTGGAAAGTTCCAAATAGCCTGGGGGTAAAAGGGTTAATGGGGAATGGTCATGCTACCCCTACGAGCCTGCCGATGCAGTTGTCCGATCATTAGCACGAACAGATCTTCAACCTCTAGTCGGATGTGAGATTTGACTGTTCTCAATTTATCCCGATCCCAAAATTGTGATCAAACAAGAGCAACTGTCTCTCGAAAGAAGGGACAACTGACCGTTAGCATACCCCCAGGAGACGTATCCTCAAGCAAGTACGAATCTGAGAAGTAACGGACTCTCCCTAGCTCAGTCCTGAACTGGAGCGGAGCTACGTCTTGTAAATTCCGGGTCCTAGGCGTATTTCTAGACTGCAACTTGTCTCTCAATGCCCAAATAAACAACGTAGTAAAACTACTTGTTATCATCTAAGATATATAACTTTTATAAAAAAGTATCTGGATGAATATTCTCCAAAGAAACTTGTGCTAAACTGTGTAATTACCAAAATTGACCCAAAAGTACAATTTAAGAAATTACAAAAGAATAAACAGGGGAGCAAGACTGATAAAAGGTGTCCCACCTAGAGAAAGGATCACTCATATACTAATTGATCTACATTGGCTGCTAATTAAAGCGAGAACTTAGTTTATAATATGAACAATAACTCGTCAAGTTATCAGAACCAGTGTTCCATAATATCTAAGAGAATTGCTACATATTGCGCAGCCAACAAATCGTCCTAACACGAGAATAGTTGCAGATGGTTTCAAACTATTGGAACCTAGATACATCCCTACTGAAGGCTCTAGAGCCTTATGCAGCCCTGAGACTATACAATATGCTCCCACGAGACATGCAAATAATTGAAGATATAAAGGCTTTCAAGAGAAAACTGAAGACATTCGAATACATCGATAGTAAAGATCTAACTGTAAGTGAGAAATACGCATTGTGAAATGTTAACTGCTCCTAAATGAACATCATAAAATGTCGAGGTCCTGTAGAGAGTAGCGTTCCCCTGCTGAACAGGATCAGATAGGCAGCCCTTAAAGTAAAGATGAAATTAAGCAGCTTTCAATAGAACCGACTAACGGGTACTCGGAAGGACGCATGCTTTGGTGCCAGTGAAAGCGTGAAGTTTTCCTCGCTGGTGGAAGACAGTACGGAACATACCACACCAATCCTGAGAGCATAGCATGGGTACCAGTCACTGACAGCCACAGTATCATTATTTACAACAGCATGTATTAGTATAAACATTATTGATCACTGATAAGTTCTGAGGTACCGAGGTAAGAACCGACTGGAGAGGTTTTTCACAGTCCAGCAAGAAAAGGTGAAGGTGGGTACTTAGACGTACTTAGACTTCTCAGTCACCTGACTGATGGAGAGAATGTACATCTGCGGAACCACGCACCAGGTGTGTTTGTGGTTACCGAGCTGTACAGAGTTAAGTAATGGGTGTTCTTCTCTTTCTCATACAAGATAAGAAACTACTCTCCCTTGGGACTTCTTGCAATCAGCCTTTTTGAACTTCCAAGTTCTTCTTTATCTTTTAAGAAAAAGTGTCAGAATTGAGAGAGGATGAGCTGGAAGAAGAGGAGGACGAGCAAAAGAGGTCGTAGCAACCATAGACGACGAAGCCATCAAAGGGGAGAAGCTCTTGTCCTGTGAGTCACTATCACCTGGGGATACAGGGGGGCGATTTGACCGTAGCCGTGAGCTTCTACAACTCGCCTACTAAAGGTATGCCAAGAAGACCTCAAGTCAAATTTCAGGGGATCCTCAAGGACATACCAACGCGACATAAGCCTTGCTACGAGGTAGAGACGAGACTTCCAAACTCCTCGTGCATAATCCCGGAGTATCCGGCTAGAGTAAAGCTAGTTGGAGCCACAGAAGGTGGAAGTTCAGTACAATAAAAAGAGCTATAGCTCTGGCATCAACTCCAACATTAAAACAGTCCTGTTTAGTTTTCCTCTTCTTGACAAACTCTACCAACTGCAGGAAAGATCACGACATACGCTCGTCTACTGGAGACGGCTGCGAAATATCATGACCCTACAAGACAGCACATGGTTTTAGGGGATCGATACAAAGTTTCTACATGAATTTACCACACATTTTGCCACAATTACCTGGCCAGCAATGTGTTTTATGCAACTTACAGCCCACTGCAAAGCCAAGCAAGAAATTATACACATGAACAGTATCAACCACGGACAGATTTACACAGCGGCGACTGCAATTCTGTAAGCACTGCAGGCGAAATCGAAGAGTGGCTAGTGGGCGGAGATTTTGCTGCAACACCTGTCATCAACTAATTATTATTATTATCATCACTAGCCAAGCTACAACCCTAGTTGGAAAAGCAAGATGGTACAAGCCCAAGGGCTCCAACAGGCAAAAATAGCCCAGTGAGGAAAGGAAATAAGGAAATAAATGATGAGAATAAATTAACAATATATCATACTATAAACTGTAACAGCGTCAAAACAGATATGTCCTATATAAACTGTTAGCAACGTCAAAAACAGATATGTCATAAATAAACTATAAAAAGACTCATGTCAGCCTGGTCAACATAAAATCATTTGCTCCAACTTTGAACTTATGAAGTTCTACTGATTCAACTACCCGATTAGGAAGATCATTCCACAACTTGGTAACAGCTGGAATAAAACTTCTAGAATACAGTACTGTGTAGTATTTAGCCTCATGATGGAGAAGGCCTGGCTATTAGAATTAACTGCTTGCCTAGTATTACAAACAGGATAGAATTGTCCAGGGAGATCTGAATGTAAAGGATGGTCAGAGTTATGAAAAATCTTATGCAACATTCAGCATAATGAACTAATTGAACGACAGTGCCAGAGATAAATATCTAGATCAGGAATAAGAAATTTAATAGACCGTAAGTTTCTGTCCAACAAATTAAGATGAGAATCAGCAGCTGAAGACCAGACAGGAGAACAATACTCAAAACAAGGTAAAATGAAAGAATTAAAACACTTCTTCAGAATACCTCGCCTTTAAATATGCAGCCCTGAGACTATACAATAAGGTCTCACTAGAAATTCAAAAGACTGAGGATATTGAAGCTTTCAAGAGGAAACTGAAGAAGACTTTCTTGTTCTCCAAGTGCTTCAATGGTGTGGATTTGACGGTAAACGAGCAATATGCAGTGTGAAATGTTGGATTCTTTCGAACGAACATGATAAAATGACTGCGGAGGTCCTGTAGAGAGTAGGATTCCCCTGTTGTGTAGGACCAGAAAAGCAGCCCTTAAAGGAAGTAAAGTAAATCCAGGGACGTTCCTGATTGTTCCGAAGTCCTCTATTAAAATGACGAATGGTTCGTATTTGCATAGGGACAATTAGTTTATTTTTAAAGAGAGAGATAGAGTTAAGCAATACTATTTATTTCACTTTTTGTTAAGAAATACAATAACACAAACTACTGAAGCAGAGAAAAAGAGAATTAAAGAACCCATAACGAGTAAAACTGTTCAATGTGACCATCAACAGACTGGTATTGTGGCTCTATGCCAGCACCCCTCAATCAAGACATGGCCTTGTTGCCGACAGGGTTTTTAGACAACAGAAATACAAGATTTGATAAATTTGAAATGGCAATTGACTCTTACATTTCTTATTTTCTGTTCTATTTCAAAGTTTTTCTTGAGAGCCCGGTGGACTGAGAGACAAGACAGTCTACCTGGAGTAATCAATGGGCTGTATTTTTCAAATGCTTTGATAATAATAATAATAATAATAATAATAATAATAATAATAATAATAATAACAATAATAATAATAATAGTAATTCATTCATTCACTGATGAATATATATCCTTTCTGTCTGCTAAAGAAGGTGATGAATGCAAGCGTTGATGGGAGAAGTACAAGAGGAAGGCCAAGGTTTGGGTGGATGGATGGAGTGAAGAAAGCTCTGGGTGATAGGAGGATAGATGTGAGGGAGGCAAGAGAGCGTGCTAGAAATAGGAATGAATGGCGAGCGATTGTGACGCAGTTCCGGTAGGCCCTGCTGCTTCCTCCGGTCGCCTTGGATGACCGCGGAGGTAGCAGCATTAGGGGAATCAGCGTTATGAAGCTTCATCTGTGGTGGATAATAGGGGAGGGTGGGCTGTGGTGCCCTAGCAGTACCAGCCGGACTCGGTTGAGTCCCTTGTCAGGATGGGAGGAACGTAGAGAGGAAAGGTCCCCATGTTTCTCATTTGTTTGAGGTCGGCTACCCGCCAAAATTGGGGGAAGTGCCTTGGTATATAGATGTAAGAATGAGAATAGCACAGCTACAGGCAAATTGCAGTGCTGTTGAGATGATGATGATAAGACCAGCAGAAAAGGTATCTTTTAAAATTAACGCCACTCAGGAAGCTATTATCATTATTATATGTAATAGTATTTGAAAGGTACAGCCCTTTGATTACTCTCTGAGGATTGTCTGTTGGTCTATAGAGCTCTCAAGACTAAACTCCTCTGATTTGGACCGATGATAAAAGATGAAAAATAGATTTCAAATTCATCAAATTCATTAAATCTTATCAAAATCAAACATGCATAAAATAGGGTCTATTACCACAATAATAATAATATTAATAACATTAATACCTTCCTTCAACTTACTTATAATTTTGGATGAATATTATGGGCGAAGAAGATCGGCATCTCCTCCTCGACCTCCCGTACTCGGCGTCCAACCGAAGCTGTCCGTCAGCAACGAGCCTCTCGCTTTGGTCCCTGAGATCGTCGACGGCTTCTTCCACCCGTATGATCACCTTGTTCGTCTTCTCGGCAAACGGCACGCGCTCGGGCGTCGCGGCGCCACGCACGTCTCCAGTACTCCTGTACTTCTTTCCGCTTCTGCGAGGAGAATTAAATTCCCCAGGAGAGATGAAATCCGTTGGTGGTTTCTTCATCCTATTCTTAGACTTCCCAGTTGGAGATCTGGGCGATCTGACCCAACTGGACTCCTGTCGACGTAGGTGCTTTCCTTCCGCGTTACCGAGGACTTCCCTAAGATGCGGAGGACGCCTGTGGGAAGAGCTATCGTCCTCTTCCTCCCTCCAGGAGGATGTCATCCTCGGATTGCCGTTCCTCAAGCGATCGTTTTTACAGACGTGTTGCGATGAGTTGGGCTCGCCGTCGCTGGTCTGACCGGAACCACTCGGGTATCGAACCCTAGGGATGCTATCGTCGGGCCGACCGATCACCCGGACCGGATTCAAGCCTACGTTCGTCCTGACTCCATCTTTCCTCCTGGCCGAGAAGGAGATCCTTCTTTTGTCCTGCAAAACCTCGCTGGTCAAATTCATCATCTGAGACTTCAGGAAGTTCAGGTCTCGCTTCAACCTGGAGATGTTGCTGTGTATTTCGGCCGAGGACGAGCTGCGGGAACTCCCCGTCGACTTTTCCGAGGGGGTGGAAGACAACTGACTGCTCGTGTACTTCTCGTCGTACTTGCCCAGCGCTGGCCGTCGCGAGGACGCAACTTCCTTCTTGCTGTCATCTCCTCCCGGTCGATCCAGCCGGTGAGCTCTCTTCGTGCGGAGGCTGCTGCGATCCTTTGGTCTCTCCTTCGTCGTCTTCACCTCCGACACGTCTCCTCTGTCGTCTCTGGGGGACGACGATTTACTATCTCCCTCGGTAACTCTGGGGCTTGAGTTCTCCTTGTCGCAGTCTCCTTCCTTATCGCTAGCATTCTCAAGGCGTCCTTCAACCTCTTGCCCTACATCATTAGCAGTTTCCCCCACAATATCCCGGTTGGGAACCTCCGACGGCGGGACTTCCTGACACGTCCCCTCGCCATTAAGCTTTGTCCCTTTAACCTGGATCTCTCCGGGGTGAAGACTCGATCCCTCTGGGGCATACTCGACCATCTCCAGACTGGCGATCTGACTGACTTTGGTGCTCCTCTCGGATCCTGGGCAACCGCTATCCAAATCCCGGGCTTTGATCACAGTCCTCCCCAATGCTAGGTGGTGGGTTGCAGCACCGCCTTTCCAGGCGGACTGGGGCGAATCGGCCTTATCCAAACCGTTCCCAGCGCCATCTTCCAGCTCCCCTCCGGGGTCGATCAACGGCAAGGCGAGGCCGGCGTCTTCACCCGGCTCGTTCTCCCCGCTGTGTCCCAGCGCCGTGCTGCTGTGCAGCGGGTGGAAGTCCTTCAGGTCGAGGTCCGTCAGGTGTCCGGCCTCGAAGGGCTGGCTGGAGCCCAGGGACAGGAGGGACGCGGCGGGACTCATGTTCGAGGAGGAGTGGTAGGAGCCGTGGGGCACGATGGAGCCTATGAGAGATTCCTGCCACATCGTGACCTGAAAAACGAAGGGAGAATTAATACACGTTTTGTTGGTTTCCTTTGATGTCCCACTCCTCTAACATTACCTAGCTCCTATTCTACTCTTTAAGTGAATTATTATTATTATTATTATTATTATTATTGTTACTATTATCCAAGCTACAACCCTCGTTGTAAATACATGATGCTACAAGCTCTATAAGGGATGCAACAAGGAAAAATAGCCCAGTGAGAAAAGAAAACAATGAAACAAACTAAAAGAGAAGTAATGAACAAAAATGTTATTTTCATTAGTAAAATAAATTTTTGAATATACTTACCCGATAATCATGTAGCTGTCAACTCTGTTGCCCGACAGAATTCTATGGAGGGATACGCCAGCTATCACAATACTAGAAGGGGGTGTTCTTACCAGCGCCACCTGTGGCCAGGTACTCAAGTACTTCTTGTTGACACCTCCTCAATTATTCCTCGGTCCCACTGGTTCTCTATGGGGAGGAAGGGAGGGTCAATTAAATCATGATTATCGGGTAAGTATATTCAAAAATTTATTTTACTAATGAAAATAACATTTTTCAATATTAAACTTACCCGATAATCATGTAGCTGATTCACACCCAGGGGGGTGGGTGAAAACCAGTGTACAAGATTAAAGGATAGCTAAGTATCCCATATTTCATATAACAGTTATCTCAAATAACAATGAAATAATAAGTACCTGGTAAGGAAGTCGAATTGAACCGTTACTCTGTCTCTTTTTTAAGTTCGTCTTCCTTACTGAGCGCAGCGTTCCTCTTGGAGGCTGAATCAACCCAAAGGTGCTAAAGTATACAGGGCTGCAACCCATACTAAAGGACCTCATCACAACCTTTAACCTCGGCGCTTCTCAAGAAAGAATTGACCACCCGCCAAATCAACAAGGATGTGGAAGGCTTCTTAGCCGACCGAACAACCCATAAAAAGTATTCAAGAGAAAGGTTAAAAAGTTATGGAATTATGGGAATGTAGTGGCTGAGCCCTCGCCTACTACTGCATTCGTTGCTACGAATGGACCCAGGGTGTAGCAGTACTCGTAAAGAGACTGGACATCTTTGAGATAGAATGATGCGAACACTGACTTGCTTCTCCAATAGGTTGCATCCATAACACTCTGTAGAGAACGGTTCTGTTTGAAGGCCACTGAAGTAGCCACAGCTCTCACTTCATGTGTCCTTACCTTCAGCAAAGCAAGGTCTTCTTCCTTCAGATGAGAATTTGCTTCTCTAATCAGAAGCCTGATGTAGTAAGAAACTGAGTTCTTAGACATTGGTAGAGAAGGCTTCTTGATAGCACACCATAAGGCTTCTGATTGTCCTCGTAATGGTTTTGACCTTCTTAAATAGTACTTAAGAGCTCTAACAGGGCAAAGTACTCCCTCTAGTTCGTTCCCCACCATGTTGGACAGGCTTGGGATCTCGAACGACTTAGGGCAAGGACGGGAAGGAAGCTCGTTTTAGCCAAAAAAACCGAGCCGCAAGGAACATGTAGCCGTTTCAGATGTGAAACCTATGTTCCTGCTGAAGGCGTGGATCTCACTTACTCTTTTACCTGTTGCTAAGCACACGAGGAAAAGAGTTTCTAATGTGAGGTCCTTAAAAGAGGCTGATTGGAACGGTTCAAATCCTGATGACATTAGGAACCTTAGGACCACGTCTAGATTCCAGCCTGGAGTGGACAACCGACGTTCCTTTGAGGTCTCAAAAGACCTAAGGAGGTCCTGTAGATCTTTGTTGGAGGAAAGATCCAAGCCTCTGTGGCGGAAAACCGCTGCCAACATACTTCTGTAACCCTTGATCGTAGGAGCTGATAGGGATTTTACGTTCCTTAGATGTAACAGGAAGTCAGCAATCTGGGTTACAGTGGTACTGGTTGAGGAAAACTGCATTGGCCTTGCACCAGCTTCGGAAGACTTCCCATTAAGACTGATAGACTCTGAGAGTGGATGTCGTCCTTGCTCTGGCAATCGTTCTGGCTGCCTCCTTCGAAAAGCCTCTAGTTCTTGAGAGACTTTCGATAGTCTGAAGGCAGTCAGACGAAGAGCGTGGAGGTTTGGGTGTACCTTCTTTACGTGAGGTTGACGCAGAAGGTCCACTCTAGGAGGAAGAGTCCTGGGAAACGTCGACCAGCCATTGCAGTACCTCGGTGAACCCTTCTCTCGCGGGTCAGAGGGGAGCAACCAACGTCAACCGTGTCCCTTTGTGAGAGGCGAACTTCTGAAGTACCCTGTTGACAATCTTGAACGGCGGGAATGCATACAGGTTGAGATGGGACCAATCCAGCAGAAAGGCATCCACGCGAACTGCTGTTGGGTCTGGAATCGGAGAACAATACAAGAGGAGCTTCTTGGTCATCGAGGTAGCGAATAGAACTATGGTTGGCAGACCCCACAGGGCCCAAAGTCTGCTGCAAACATTCTTGTGAAGGGTCCACTCTGTGGGGAAGACCTGACCCTTACGGCTGAGGCGATCTGCCATGACATTCATATCGCCCTGAATGAGCCTCGTTACCAGCGTGAGCTTTCGATCTTTGACCAAATGAGGAGGTCCCTTGCGATCTTGAACAACTTCCTCGAATGAGTCCCTCTCTGCTTGGAGATGTAAGCCAAGGCTGTGGTGTAGTCGGAGTTCACCTCCACCACCTTGTAAGCTGGAGGGACTTGAAGTTTATCAAGGCCAGATGAACTGCCAACAACTCCTTGCAATAGATGTGAAGTGTCCTTTGCTCCTGATTCCATGTTCCCGAGCATTCCTGTCCGTCCAGTGTCGCACCCCAGCCCGTGTCCGATGCGTCCGAGAAGAGACGGTGGTCGGGGGTCTGAACAGCCAAAGGTAGACCTTCCTTGAGAAGAATGCTGTTCTTCCACCACGTTAGAGTAGACCTCATCTCTTCGGAAACAGGAACTGAGCCCGTCTCTAGCGTCATGTCCTTTATCCAGTGAGCAGCTAGATGATACTGAAGGGGGCGGAGGTGGAGTCTCCCTAACTCGATGAACAGGGCCAGCGATGAAAGTGTCCCTGTTAGACTCATCCCCTGCCTGACTAAGCATCGGTTCCTTCTCAGCATGCTCTGGATGCATTCTAGGGCTTGGAAGATCCTTGGGGCCGACGGACAAGTCCAAAAAGCTCGACTCTGAAGATCCATACCCAAGGAAACAATGGTCTGGGATGGAACGAGCTGAGACTCCTCAAAATTGACCAGGAGGCCCAGTTCCTTGGTCAGATCCATAGTCCATTTGAAAATCTCCAGACAGCGACGACTTGTGGGAGCTCTTAAAAGCCAGTCGTCTGACGGAGCCGGACACAAGATCATGATACTGCTGCACAGTCTGTAAACTGACAATCATGGGCAAGCGAGGAAGTACAGTGACAACCCGAATCTGTCTAGACTATCTGGGTCGTACAGACAACTCCTTAACGGGTTGCTGAGGTTGCCGCACTGCGTCACAACAAGTCCCTTCTGTTGGTTGTTGAACGTCTTCCCCGTGACACATTGACTCCGTAAACAAAAATCCTCTAACAAGGACTAAGCTTGGACTGCATGTCATGCAACACAGCTCAAGGTCTATGGGAGCAGGTGTGGTAACAGACGGGATTAGCGGCTGAAGTGGAACCATTACCTTCCCTGTAAGCATGTTATGCTTAAATAAAAGTCCATAAGAGGTTATGCAGCTAAAGGCTCCCTCCAAATGACAGAGTCCTCAAGGGAATATCAGAAGGAGGGAGAAAAGAACTTTCTCATCTACAGGGACCTTATCCTAGAAAAGCTAAGTTCTCTGAGTGAGGGTTCACTGGTGCAAAAGCAGCAGACTAGAAGGCAACGTAATGAAACTGCTTGACAGTCTAGTGAGTTGGCAACAACCCAAGATATGTTGAGAAGCATGCGGTAAGGTATGCAGAGCATGATGAATGCAGAGTATGCTGTATGCAGAGCATGCTGTATGTAGAGCATGTTGTATGCATAGCATGCTGAAAGCAGAGCATGCTGTATGCAGAGCATGTTGTATGCAGAGCATGCTGAATGCAGAGCATGCTGAATGCTGAGCATGTAGAAAGCAGAGCCTGCAGTAAGCAGAGCCTGCTGTAAGGAAAGCAGAGCGTGTGCATGGCGTTTAACATTTCTCAGAAATTCCATGACCAGTGCTAGAGTGCTTTATGCATGCTTGCATGGGGTTTAAAAATCAACATAATGTTAACCTTACATTCATAACTCATGATTCATATTTTTGCCATGGTTAGAAAATGGAGGTAAGGTATGCTGAACAGCAGAGTCAGAACGAGCTGGAACAACAACAGTGGAAGGTGCAGAAAGTTCCTGTTCCTGTGGTATGAGTGGAGCGTGAAGAGACCGAGGTTGCGCAGAACAAGGTAAAGTTCCCGCAAGCAGAGGTGTCTGAGGCGCAGGATCAGGGTGCACGGGTTGAGCTCGGTGCAGCAGCTGAGGAGACTGACTCACAGGTGGAAGAGGTTGTACCTCCACCGAGAGTTGCACCACCGGTGGAGCAGCCAGGGGAGGAGGAGGAAGAGTGGGGTAATCCTCCTGATCCCAAACCGAAGGTTGCCTTAAAGAAGGCTGAGGCTGAACAACACTGGGAACAGCGAACACAGAAAGAGGTTCAACATCGTACGCCTGGCAGATGGTGCTGCGACTGGGTGCAGCGAGTGCAGGCGGGTTGAGCACAGGCTGAAAGGGTGCAGGGGAGGTGCAACACTCTCAGCCCGACACTCACACAACAGGTCCGAAAGCTGTGCTTGCATGGACTGTAGTAGAGTCTACAACATCGTACGCCTGGCAGATGGTGCTGCGACTGGGTGCAGCGAGTGCAGGCGGGTTGAGCACAGGCTGAACGGGTGCAGGGGAGGTGCAACACTCTCAGCCCGACACTCACACAACAGGTCCGAAAGCTGTGCTTGCATGGACTGTAGTAGAGTCTACAACATCGTACGCCTGGCAGATGGTGTTGCGACTGGGTGCAGCGAGTGCAGGCGGGTGCAGCACAGGCTGAACGGGTGCAGCCGGTTGGTGCACCACCGGTGCAGGCGGGTGCACCACCGGTGCAGGCGGGTGCAGCACAGGCTGAACGGGTGCAGGCGGTTGGTGCACCACCGGTGCAGGAGGAGGAGGAGGTGCAACACTCTCAGCACGACACTCACGCATCAGGTCCGAAAGCTGTGCTTGCATGGACTGTAGTAGAGTCCACAACATCGTACGCCTGGCAGGTGGTACTGCGATCAGGCGGAGCGAGCATAGGGGGGGGGAGTGTAGGCGCACTCTCAGCCCGACAAACTGATGACTGAGGAGAGACAGAGCTAACCCAATGACTGCATCCGGGTTGATGAACTTTACTTCGTACGTCTGGCATAGGTCTGGACTTTACGTTTAAGAGGTCTTGAGACCTGAGACCAGCGTAACTCTGCCTTTATTTTCTCCTCTAAATCTCTTCTGCAGACGAGCAAAATAAGGGCTCAATCGTCTGCGGGTGGGAGTGACGGTCTCGGTAAGACACGCCCACAACCACCGAGGATACTTCTGTGCGCCGATCAAGGCCTGCCGAACCCTTATGCCCTTCGACATTGCTTCTCCCCTGGGCTTGGGAGCTTGCAAGAGGTCCCGGACTGGGAGGACGACTGGCGCGCACAAAAGTACCCTCACGCATAACACTGACATACTTTGCGCTAATCACTTATCACTTTGATTTCTGTTTGCACTTATTTCACTGAACTCGAAACTTTAAGTGGTTTGTACCTGAAACACGCAATTCTATCCTTCTCAAAAGTTAGTAATTGCGAAAACAGAATTACAATGTAACAGAAAAATCTAATGAAAGAAAATTCAGTGGCTGGAAAGAGACTAAACACTAGATCACTCTAGAAACGTTTAGTTTCTTCCCCTAAAGAGACTAGGGATAAGAGCAAAACGATAACGACGTTACTCGTACGCCTGGCAGGCTTGAGGGAAACGTTTATCCTCTTTCTCCCTCCGTCTCTATCTCTCTCTCTCTCTCTCTCTCTCTCTCTCTCTTGACTTAGAACCTGAGAGAAGAGCCCAATCATATATATCGTTAAAACATATTATTGTTAAAGGAAAAAACTGAAATATTTCCCAAAAAGAAAAGTTCCTTATTAGGATCAAAACCATTAAGTTAAGAAAGAATGAACAAAACGCTAGAAACGGTTACTCTTTACTGCAATGTGAAACCGTGAACATTCTTTCTCTATCGTAACGATAGAGTGCAAGTTGAAACGTTCTGAACGTCAACAACTGCCGAGACAAACAAAACGTTAGTTCAACTTTGAAAAAGTACGAGACTATCAAAGAAATTCTTTCAAAGACCTTAAAATAGCATAATATGTTAACAGGTAAAACCGAAATGACGGGCTCACGATAATTAACTTCGGTACCAAGAAAAGACCGCCTACTATTAGGAAGGTCGAATATAAACAAATATAAAAATTAATTTTAATAAGTTTATAATAAAAGGAAGTTAATCGAAGAGGCCTATAAGAGGCGGAGAGATATAAAATAAATCTATAACTTTTGTTAAGCAAAATTAAGAAAGAGAGTCTATACTCTCTTAGACACCAACACTTCCGTCTAAGGGAAGGGTCGGCCATTGAAAGGTGAACGAGAGTTCATACTCTCTTCGTCACCAAAAATAATCAAATTAATTCCAAAAGCTAACTAAGCTAAAATAGAAGTTTCCAGTAAAGCGACAGCCGAAATCAAAGAGAAATACTTCACCAAAGTCGTGAAAATACTCCAAGAACATAAGCGTATCCCAGAACGTCTTGTCAGAAGCACGACAGAGGAATAATTGAGGAGGTGTCAACAAGAAGTACTTGAGTACCTGGCCACAGGTGGCGCTGGTAAGAACACCCCCTTCTAGTATTGTGATAGCTGGCGTATCCCTCCATAGAATTCTGTCGGGCAACAGAGTTGACAGCTACATGATTATCGGGTAAGTTTAATATTGAAAATAAAATGTTTTAAGAACAGTAACAACATCAAAACATTATTCATATAGAAAGCCATGAAGAGAGAACTTATGTCAGCCTGTTCAATACAAAACTATTCGCTGCAAGTTTGAAGTTCCACTAATTCAACTGCTCGATTAGGTAGATCCTTCCACAGTCTGGTCACAGGTGGAATAAAGCTTCTAGAATATTGTATAATATTGAGCCTCATGATGGAGAAGGCCTGAATTGAAACGATTGCATATTACCTGTTATTTATTACATTACTTCTCTTTTAAAATTACAGTGCATTAGTTAACCACTTGAGTGAAGAATTGTTGGGTAATCTCAGAGTTGTCAGGTGTATGAGGATAGAGAAGAATGTGTATAGAATAGTCCAAACTATTCGGTGTATGAAGGCAAAGGGAAAATGAACTGTAACCAGAGAGAAGGATCCAATGTAGTATTATCAGGCCAAAGGACCAAATGACTCTCTAGGGGGAGTATCTCAAAGGGGATTACAAATAAAGCTGCAGTAATTCAAGGCCAAGGGGCTGAACATGGAAAGCAGCTCGGCGTTGAAGAATAAACTATAAGAGAGGTAAAACTGGTTATCAAAGTTACAGTTAACAGATTAACCCTTTTACCCCCAGGCTATTTGGAAATTTCCAACCCTTAACCCCCAAGGGGGTTATTTTTTTCCCAGCATATTTTGCAGTATATATTTTTTTAATTGCTCTAACAGCCTTAATTTTTTTCATAGAGAGGTCAGGTTGTCTCAATCTCTTGGAAAATGCCTGAATTTTCTCAAAATATTTTCAAAAATATAAAAAAAAAAAATTTATAGCATTTTTTTTGCAAGGACGTACCGGTACGTCCATGGGGGTAAAGGGATGGCTTTTGTGAAACGTACCAGTACGTCCTTTGGGGGTAAAAGGGTTAAATATACAAAAAAATAATAAGAGTTTGATAAAAGGTTTAAACTTCAGGAGTTTCTGCGATTCAACCTCCTTCATCACGTCTCAACATTTCAAACTACTCTAGAAGTTTTATTCCAGCTGTGACTAGATTGTGGAATGATCTTCCTAATCGGGCAGTTGAATCAGTGGAACTTCGGAAGTTTAAACTTCTCATAAAAACTTCTATGACTTTCAAGAATTTGCGAAGTTTTGAAGATATTACATAACTGCTGAAATAAAACCATGGACTCTAAGTGACAATTTTACGAATACAGTACTGTAACTTATTACAAAGCAATTGTAATTATGTTATTTTCATTAGTAAAATAAATTTTTGAATATACTTACCCGATAATCATGTAGCTGTCAACTCCGTTGCCCGACAGAATTCTACGGGAGGGATACGCCAGCTATCACTATACTAGAAGGGGGTGTACTCACCAGCGCCACCTGTGGCCAGGTACTGCAGTACTTCTTGTTGACACCACCTCACTTTTTCCTCGGTCCACTGGTTCTCTATGGGGAGGAAGGGTGGGTCAATTAAATCATGATTATCGGGTAAGTATATTCAAAAATTTATTTTACTAATGAAAATAACATTTTTCAATATTAAACTTACCCGATAATCATGTAGCTGATTCACACCCAGGGGGGTGGGTGAAAACCAGTGTACATGACTAAAGGATAGCTAAGTATCCCGTATTTCATATAATCAGTTATTTCAGAATAACAATGAAATAATAAGTACCTGATAAGGAAGTTGACTTGAACCGTTACTCTGCCTTTATTAAGTTCGTCTTCCTTACTGAGCGCAGCGTTCCTCTTAGGAGGCTGAATCAACTCAAAGGTGCTAAAGTATACAGGGCTGCAACCCATACTAAAGGACCTCTACACAACCTCTAACCCAGGCGCTTCTCAAGAATGAATTGACCACCCGCCAAATCAAAAAGGATGCGGAAGGCTTCTTAGCCTACCGTAACAACCCAAAAAACAACAATAAAAGCATTCAAGAGAAAGGTTAAAAAGGTTATGGGATTAAGGGAATGTAGTGGCTGAGCCCTCACCTACTACTGCACTCGCTGCTACGAATGGTCCCAGGGTGTAGCAGTTCTCGTAAAGAGACTGGACATCTTTAAGATAAAATGATGGAAACACTGACTTGCTCCTCCAATAAGTTGCATCCATAATGCTCTGCAGAGAACGGTTCTTATTAAAGGCCATCGAAGTGGCTACGGCTCTCACTTCGTGGGTCCTTACCTTCAGCAAAGCAAGGTCTTCATCCTTCATGTGAGAATGGGCTTCTCTAATCAGAAGCCTTATATAATACGAAACTCCGTTTTTGGACATGGGCATCGAAGGTTTCTTGATTGCACACCATAAGGCTTCTGACTGTCCTCGTATAGGTTTTGACCTATTAAGATAATATTTCAGAGCTCTGACAGGGCAAAGAACTCTTTCTAGCTCGTTACCTACCATGTTGGAAAGGCTAGGAATTTCAAACGATCTAGGCCAAGGACGTGAAGGAAGTTCATTCTTAGCTAAAAATCCGAGCTGTAAAGAACATGTTGCAGATTCGGATGTGAACCCAATGTTCTTGCTGAAGGCATGAACCTCACTGACTCTTTTAGCTGTTGCAAGGCAGACGAGGAAAAGAGTCTTGAGGGTAAGGTCCTTGAAGGAAGCTGACTGGAGAGGTTCGAACCTAGGAGACATAAGGAACCTTAAGACTACGTCTAGATTCCAGCCTGGAGTGGGTAAACGACGTTCTTTAGAAGTCTCAAAAGACTTAAGGATGTCTTGAAGGTCCTTGTTGGAAGAAAGGTCCAAACCTCTGTGGCGGAGAACTGAAGCCAACATACTTCTGTACCCTTTAATCGTAGGAGGCGAAAGGGATCTCTCATTCCTTAGATGTAATAGGAAGTCAGCTATTTGGGTTACAGAGGTATTGGTAGAGGAAACTGCATTGGCTCTACACCAGCTTCGGAAGACTTCCCACTTGGATTGGTAGACTCTACGAGTGGATACCCTCCTTGCTCTGGCAATCGCACTGGCTGCCTCCTTCGAAAAGCCTCTAGCTCTAGCGAATCTTTCGACAGTTTGAAGGCAGTCAGACGAAGAGCGTGGAGGTTTGGGTGCACCTTGTCTACGTGAGGTTGACGTAGAAGGTCCACTCTTAGAGGGAGAGTCCTGGGGACGTCGACCAGCCATTGTAGTACCTCTGTGAACCATTCTCTTGCAGGCCCAAGGGGAGCAACCAGCGTCAGCCGTGTCCCTTCGTGCGAGACGAACTTCTGAATGACTCTATTGATGATCTTGAACGGTAGGAATGCGTAAAGGTCGAGATGGGACCAATTCAGCAGAAAAGCATCCACATGAACTGCTGCTGGGTCTGGAACTGGGGAACAGTACAAAGGAAGCCTCTTGGTCATGGAGGTGGCAAACAGATCTATCGTAGGCTGACCCCACAAGGTCCAAAGTCTGTTGCACACGCTCTTGTGAAGGGTCCATTCCGTGGGGATGACTTGATCTTTTCTGCTTAGGCGATCTGCTGAGACGTTCATGTTGCCCTGAATGAACCTCGTTACTAGAGAGAGGTTTAGACTTCTTGACCAAATGAGGAGGTCCCTTGCTATCTCGTATAGGTTCCTCGAATGGGTCCCTCCCTGCTTGGAGATGTAAGCCAAGGCTGTGGTGTTGTCGGAGTTCACCTCCACCACCTTGCCTAGCAGGAGGGACTTGAAGTTCATAAGGGCCAAATGAACTGCCAGTAGCTCCTTGCAGTTGATGTGGAGCGTTTCCTGTTCCCTGTTCCACGTTCCCGAGCATTCCCGTCCGTTCAAGGTCGCGCCCCAGCCCGAGTCTGATGCATCCGAGAAGAGATGAAGATTGGGGGTCTGAATCGCTAACGATAGGCCCTCCTTGAGAAGGAGGTTGGTCTTCCACCACAAGAGAGTGGTCTTCATCTCTTTGGTGACAGGGATAGAGACTGCTTCGAGCGTCAAATCCTTGTCCCAATGAGCTGCTAGATGGAATTGGAGAGGGCGGAGGTGGAGTCTCCCTAACTCGACGAACAGGGCTAACGATGACAGGGTCCCTGTGAGACTCATCCACTGTCTCACCGAGCAACTGTTCCTCTTCAGCATGCTCAGGATGCAATCTAGGGCTTGGCTTATCCTTGGGGCCGATGGAAAAGCCCGAAAATCCTGACTCCGAATCTCCATTCCCAGGTAAACTATGGATTGGGAGGGAATGAGCTGGGACTTTTCTAAGTTGACTAACAGACCCAGTTCCTTGATCAAGTCCAAAGTCCAGTTGAGACTCTCCAGACAGCGACGACTCGTGGAGGCTCTCAACAGCCAGTCGTCTAAGTAAAGGGAGGCTCTGATGTCCGATAAGTGGAGGAATTTTGCAATATTCCTCATCAGATGCGTAAACACCATAGGAGCTGTGCTTAGGCCAAAACACAGGGCTTGGAATTGGTACACAACCTTTCCAAAAACGAATCTCAGGAAAGGTTGGGAGTCTGGATGAATAGGAACGTGAAAGTAAGCGTCTTTCAGATCCAACGAGACCATCCAGTCCTCCTGTCTGACCGCTGCTAGGACCGACTTCGTCGTCTCTATAGTGAACGTCTGCTTGGTGACATAAGCATTGAGCGCGCTGACGTCCAGCACCGGTCTCCAACCTCCTGTCTTCTTGGCCACCAGAAAGAGACGGTTGTAGAAGCCCGGGGATTGATGGTCCCGGACTATAACCACTGCCTTCTTCTGTAACAGGAGCGACACCTCCTGGTGCAACGCTAGCCTCTTGTCCTTTTCCTTGTAGTTGGGAGAGAGGTTGATGGGAGAAGTGGTCAGAGGGGGTTTGCGGCAGAATGGTATCCTGTAACCCTCCCTTAGCCACCTGACAGACTGGGCGTCTGCACCTCTCCTTTCCCAAGCTTGCCAGAAGGTCTTGAGTCTGGCTCCTACTGCTGTCTGGAGAGGAGGAGAGTCAGTGTTTGCCTTTTGAAGTCTTGGGACCTTTCCTAGACCTGCTCCTGGAAGAGTCTGGACGGGAGCTTCCTCGGCTGGGGGCTCTGCCACGAAAGGGCGGAATAAACCTTGTAGCAGGAGTATCAGCCACTGGGGTGCGGTAAGTCCTGGGAGCTGAGGGAGCAACCTTAGTCTTACGAGCTGAAGAGGCCACAAGATCATGAGTGTCCTTCTGAATCAGGGCCGCAGACAAATCCTTGATAAGCTCTTCGGGAAACAAGAACTTAGAAAGCGGAGCAAAAAGGAGTTGAGACCTTTGACAAGGTGTGATGCTGGAAGAAAGAAAGGTGCAAAGTTGCTCCCTTTTCTTAAGAACTCCTGACACAAACATTGAAGCAAGCTCGCCAGACCCATCCCGAATTGCTTTATCCATGCAGGACATTAAAAGCATGGCCGAGTCCTTGTCCGCAGGGGAGGTCTTCTTGCTCAGGGCCCCCAGGCACCAGTCTAGAAAATTGAACATCTCAAAGGCACAAAATACACCCTTTAGGAAGTGGTCTAAATCGGAGAAGGTCCAGCAAACCTTAGAGCGCCTCATTGCTGATCTACGAGGAGAGTCGACCAAACTTGAGAAGTCAGCCTGGGCAGAGGCAGGGACTCCCAAGCCTGGTTCCTCTCCTGTGGCATACCATACGCCCGCCTTAGAAGTGAGCTTAGTAGGTGGGAACATAAAGGAAGTCTTCCCTAGTTGCTGTTTAGACTGCAACCACTCCCCTAATATTCTTAAAGCTCTCTTAGAGGACCTAGCAAAGACGAGCTTAGTATAAGTCGACTTAACAGGTTGCATGCCCAGCGAAAACTCAGATGGAGGAGAGCGGGGGGTAGCAGAAACAAAATGGTCCGGGTATACCTCTCTGAAAAGAGCCAGGACCTTACGAAAGTCAATGGGTAGAGGAGAAGACTTCTGTTCTTCCACGTCTGATGAGGGATCCAGGTGCGCAGCTTCCTCCTCAGAAACCTCATCACCAGAGTGTAGCGAAGTGGGAGGAAAAGTAACAGTGGTATGCTGAACAGCAGAATCTGAACAAGCGGGTGCATAAACGCTTGTGGTTTCATCCTCAAGTCTCTGTTGCTGAGTTAAAACCTGAGGTTCAGGCTGCAAAGACTGGTCAAGAAGAGTAGAGGAAGGTAGGCGCATGGGTTGAGGCGGCTGACTCCTAGCATGAGTTTCTTGTCTCAAGAGTTGCGCTTGCTGTAAGGGTGGCGGATGCGCAGTAGCAGATTCCTGAGGAACGAGTTGAGGTTCCTGAGGTGTGAGCTGCGAGAGTTGAGGTAGCGGCTGCGCAGAACGCAGTTCCTGTCTCGCGAGTTGAGGTTCCTGAGGTGCTAGCCTAAGGAGTTGAGGCTCTCGCCTTGAGGAGGATTGAGGTCGCTGCAGCGAGTGCTGAGGTGGCTGCCTCATGGATGGAAGAGGTTGTCGTACCTCAAGAGAATGTTGCCTCGCTGGTGGAACCGCAAGCGGAAGCGGAGGAAGTAAGGCATAAGACTCCTGCTCCCATTGCTGAGGTTGCCTTAAGGAAGGCGGAGGTTGCTGCCCACCGCTGGTAACTGGCAACTCAGTATGCGGTAAGGTATCCTGAGGAACCTCAACTTCGTACGCCTGGCAGACTGGACTGCGGTGAGGCGGAGCGATCGCAGGAGGAGGTGAAACCTTCTCAGCCTGACACTCACGCATTAAGACCGCAAGCTGTGACTGCATGGACTGCAGCAAAGTCATCTTGGGGTCGACAGACGCTAAGGTCTGCTGAGGTAAAGCCTTAACAGAAGATGAGGTCTGTTGCGGCATCACCTTACCTCTCTTAGGAGGTGTGCAGTCACCTGATGACTGCGGAGAGTCAGAGCTAATCCAATGACTGCAACCAGGTTGTAGAGCTCTTGAGGTCTGGACTTTGCGTTTGAGAGGTCTTGAGACCTGAGTCCAGCGTTTTCTCCCTGACATTTCTTCTGCAGACGAGTAAAAGACGGGCTCAATCGTCTGCGGGTGGGAGTGACGGTCTCTGTAAGACACGCCCGCAACCACCGAGGATACTTCTGTGCGCCGATCAAGGCCTGCTGAACCCTTTTGCCCTTCGACATTGCTTCTCCCCTGGGCTTGGGAGCTTGCAAGAGGTCCCGGACTGGGAGGACGACTGGCACGCACAGAAGTACCCTCACGCACCACACTGACACTGACACTAGCACTTGGCACCGCACTGACACTAGCACTTGGCACAGCACTGGCACTATCCCCTCCCACTGCACTTTTGACCTTAAGTTCTTTGACTTCTGCCATAAGAGACTTATGATCACTAACCACCGATTCCACTTTGTCACCTAAAGCCTGAATGGCACGCAAAACATCGGACATATCAGGTTGAGTACAAATAGTAGGTTCGGGGGTAGCCACTACAGGGGGAGGAAAAGGTTGAGGATCATGAGGTGAGGAAAAAAGTGAAGAGCGAGAAGAACTCCTCCTAACTCTCTCTCTCTCTCTAACTTGGTTGAATATTTCAGGAATCGAACAAATTCAAGTTCCGAAAGTCCGGCGCATTCCTCACATCGATCTTCCAACTGACATGGTCTTTCCCTACAGTCAGAACAAGCGGTGTGAGGATCAACCGAGGCCTTCGGAACACGCCTATTACAAGACCTACATCGTCTATGGGGTGGGGCTTGTGAAAGGTCAGACATCTTGAATCAAAGAGTTAGTCAAGGGGGATTCCAAATCAAGCAAAAAGATCGTTAACCATTAGTCAAAACCAAATAAAAGCTATCTAAGCTAATTAGAAAAGTTTCCAGTATAGCGACAGCTGAAATCTTAGAGAAATACTTCACCAAAAACCGTGAACAATACTCCAAAATCATAAGCATATCCCAGAACGTCTTGCCGGAAGCACGACAGAGGAAAAAGTGAGGTGGTGTGAACAAGAAGTACTGCAGTACCTGGCCACAGGTGGCGCTGGTGAGTACACCCCCTTCTAGTATAGTGATAGCTGGCGTATCCCTCCCGTAGAATTCTGTCGGGCAACGGAGTTGACAGCTACATGATTATCGGGTAAGTTTAATATTGAAAAATAAATATTTTAAGATCACCTTTTCTTTTAAAGAATTTAAACATTTATCTCCACTTACTACAAGTCTCTGGTCCTTTCTATTTAGCAGACTTTATTACCAAGTCGGTTTTTTTCGGTAAGTTACCTCATACAAAATTAATTTTTCTTAAAAAACTTAATTTAATAAAAAATATAAAATCTTTCTGTCTACCTCTATTCATAGAGGAAAATTGTGATGGAATTTACATCAGACTCGCTAATGAATTAACTACATAATCCTTAAACTCGAGAGCCACGCTCACCTTCTCAAGAGGCCCAACAGTCTTCATCGACTCGTGAGACGGAGCAGGACTCGGCGCTGGGCTCCGCACGTCCTCCTCGTCCTTCCCCGCGGCCGCTTCGTTATCAATCCCACTTCGATCCTCTCTTCGTAGCAGTTCCTCTACTTCTTCTTCATGTTCCATGAGCTCAACTTTCATCAGTGGATCGTTCCCCCGTTCTTCATCTTCCCTTTCCTCGTCTACCTTTGGCTCGACGGCCGAGACCTGCTGGTTGAAAGACTCCTCCACCTTCCTCTTGGCCTCCTCTTTGATATTTTCATTTAAGCAGTCGCTCTGGAGGTTTTTATCTAATCTAATATTACTGCTGCCTTCCGCAGACGAACGATTCTTCCCCTGCGATGACCTGTCTCGGGAGTCGTCGCTCCCCCTCTTACGCGGCCCCTCTGCGTCCTTAACCTCCGAGGCCCTGCCGCACGTCGGAACGAAGCTCTCATTTCTGGACGGCACGATTTCCAGCTGGAACCTCGAGGCCGTCCCCGATATGGCCTGTCCGAGATTCTGAACCAAGGCCCCGGACTGCTGGGACCCGGGCAACAGCGACAGGAGGGGGAACTGCGATGAGAGACGCCAGTACTGGAAAGAGGAGGGTGAGTCTCAATAGCCGGGACAAGATTAAACTGATTTTTATTGTTTTTTTACTATTAAGATCAGCTACTGTGAATACCAGAGATAGAAAACTTCAGCTTGGGAACTACGAAAGATAAGCACCTGTGAAATGAATCAAACATTATCTGAATAAATGAAAACTAAAGTAAAAATCCATTTTATTCTTAGAGAAGCATTTTATTATCCACAAATAGCTACTGGATCAGCATCTAAAAATAACAACAATGTTGAGCCTGAGAACTTATCTACTCGTACCCCCTCCGTGATGCAACTCGTCCTAACGTAGGTAACTTTATTTTACCTTTTGAATTTTGTGAAAAAACAAGGGACAGATGACAGGATGACAGAAACAGATCCAATACCAACTCCAGGATGCAACTCGTCCTTACGTAAGGGACTTCCTTCTATCTTTTAAACTAAGGTGAAATAAAAGGCGGTGATCCAATACCAACTCCGGGATGCAACTCGTCCTCGCGTAAGGGACTTCCCTCTATCTTTTAAACTAAGGTGAAATAAAAGGCGGTGATCCAATACCAACTCCGGGATGCAACTCGTCCTCGCGTAAGGGACTTCCCTCTATCTTTTAAACTAAGGTGAAATAAAAGGCGGTGATCCCATACCAACTCCGGGATGCAACTCGTCCTCGCGTAAGGGACTTCCCTCTATCTTTTAAACTAAGGTGAAATAAAAGGCGGTGATCCCATACCAACTCCCGGATGCAACTCGTCCTCGCGTAAGGGACTTCCCTCTATCTTTTAAACTAAGGTGAAATAAAAGGCGGTGATCCCATACCAACTCCCGGATGCAACTCGTCCTCGCGTAAGGGACTTCCCTCTATCTTTTAAACTAAGGTGAAATAAAAGGCGGTGATCCCATACCAACTCCCGGATGCAACTCGTCCTTGCGTAAGGGACTTCCCCCTATCTTTTAAACTAAGGTGAAATAAAAGGCGGCGAATATCATATCCGAAGCCAACGCAAACTCACCTGGTTCAAAATGCCATTCCAGATCACCGATCGCTCGCTCTGTTGCAATGCTGAACTGCCTTCCAACAGGGCAAACTCCTTCACCTGCAACACAGAAGGCAATAAATGAAGAATCAAATTTAGGGATTTGATGAAAGATTAGAAAAGCAAACCAG
Source organism: Palaemon carinicauda (assembly GCF_036898095.1). NCBI lineage: Eukaryota > Metazoa > Arthropoda > Malacostraca > Decapoda > Palaemonidae > Palaemon > Palaemon carinicauda. The sequence goes on along the minus strand of NC_090767.1, from coordinate 59,820,324 downwards.
ACAGTGGCTAGGTTAAGTCAAATTTGGAAATCAAATCACCTGAAATTAAATATAAATATATGTTTAGTGAGATCGGTGTTACTATATAGACATGATTCGTGGCATGATAATGAAACAATATCCAATAGATTTTGTAGATTTGAGAAAAAAGACCTCAGAAGGATATTGGGAGTTGAATGGCAGGATAGGATTAGAAATGAAACTATAAGAGAGATTACTAGAGTGCTATTAGTGGATGAGATCATGGTGAAGGGTAGATGGAGATGGTTTGGGCATGCTCTTCCCACTCCCCAAGAGATATTGGTTCCCCAAATGTTTAGCTGGTCTCCACGAGGCACTAGAAGAATTGGATGACCCAGGCCTACATGGTTGACGACTATGAAACGTGAAGTAGATGATGAATGGAGAAGTATTGATTTAAAAGCTCATAATAAAGACGACTGGCGAAATCTAACCGAGGCCCTTTGCATCAATGAATTATGAAGGTGGAGATGATGAATGGAGAAATATTGATTTAAAAGCCCAAGATAGAGACTGAAGAAATCTAACCGAGGCCCTTTGCGTCAATAGGAGTACGAGGAGATGATCATGAACGCAAACATGGGCAAACTGTGGCCCCAGATGTTCGTGAAACTTTATTCTTTAATAGAAAGTTAGTCAATTTTCTAATTTCTATCACATGAATATTCTTAATTGAACAGTATTTATTTATACCCATAATCATCACCATCATCATTACAAAATAATGCAAGAGATGTAAGTTTTACGTAAACTTTCATAGATAAAATAAAACAAGGTAGAATTACAAAAATAATCAGTCTATATTAGGCAAGCAATATTTCTTGCATGTGTGTATTATAAAGCAGTCCTCCCTCAAGTAGATATAGTAAAATGTGGACCCCTAATAACCCTTTTACCCCCAAAGGACGTACTGGTACGTTTAAAAAAACTCATCCCTTTACCCCCATGGACGTACCAGTACGTCCTTGCAAAAAAATGCTATTTACATTTTTTTTTGCATATTTTTGATAATTTTTTAAGAAACTTCAGAAATTTTCCAAGAGAATGAGACCAACCTGACCTCTCTATGACGAAAATTAAGGCTGTTAGAATAATTTAAAAAATATATATTGCAAAATGTGCTTAGAAAAAAAATAAACGCCTGGTGGTTAAGGGTTGGAAAGTTCCAAATAGCCTGGGGGTAAAAGGGTTAAGGAACAGTTATCCATGCCTGCTCTAGTGTATATGTATACTGTATATCATTTTAAATAACTGTACTCTTATAATACCAATTACATGGGTATACATGGTAGCAAAATGTGGGCTCTAGTGTATCCATTTACTGTAGGTTCTTTTCAATCGACTGTACTTTATAATAATGTACTACAGTAACACCACTTTCTTAACAATATAAGAGAATATGTTCTGGTTAAGCCACTGCACTTTTTAATAATACCAATTTTTTTTAACAGTATCATATGAATGAGAGAGAGAGAAAGATAGAGACAGACTCAAGAGAAAGATAGAGACAGACTCAAGAGAAAGATAGAGACAGACTCTAGAGAAAGATAGAGACAGACTCGAGAGAAAGATAGAGACAGACTCGAGAGAAAGATAGAGACAGACTCGAGAGAAAGATAGAGACAGATTCAAGAGAAAGATAGAGACAGACTCGAGAGAAAGATAGAGACAGACTCACCCTCCGCAAAACCCCATTAGCATCTTTGATCCACGTCTCCAAAGTGACTTCTTCCACAGTTCCTCTCGCCGGACCTTCCTGGGGTGGGACCCTGGCTGACGGGGAACCCTCCGTGCAAGCGGACGACTCGTTGGCTTCTAGCGTGATGCTCGTGCTGGGGTCTGCCACCTGGGTGGAGGACGTCTTGTTGAGGTTAGACAGGAGCGAAGGAGAGAGGGACGGGGCGTTCGGAGTGTTCGGTGGCGTCGTGTGGACGGAGAGCCTGCGGGTGGGTGTGTTGGGAGAGGTCTGGAAGTGGGGCGTGGCCGGCGGGGTATTGTGGCAGGAATACGACAACCTTCTCTTGTCCCCGCCCCGGCCAGCCGACCTGAAGCCCTCCCTGTAGACGTGGACGTCCTTAAAGAAGCGGAGTCGGTCGATCTCATTTTGTTTCTCGGCATACAGTGTGTTTAGGTCGTTGTAGTGCTCCTGAAGAGCGGCCAATGTCGTGTCACTCGCGTACCTCAGCTTGCGTTCCATGGCCCACAGCTGCAGCAGCTGGTCCAGGACCTTCACGTCCCCCTGGCCGGCTCCCTTGAGGTTGGCACGGATCTGGTTCCTGAGCTTCAACACGGGCTCGGGAACTTCCTCCTCCTCCAGGTACGAGAGGTCCCGTAGCAGAAGCTCCTCCAGGACAATCTTCCGCAGCTCCCTGTCCTCCGTTTGCTCCCGGTGGATCTTCTTGGCTGGCGTCGCCGGCAGCGACCTGGTGGAGTTCCTCAAGTCCTTGTCCTTCATGTCCCTGATGTACTGCTTCACCTTGCTCGACACGTGGCTGTAATCTGCCCGCCTCCAGCTGCTGACACTGGTCATGCTGGAGCTGCGGGACCGATTCAGACGGCTTAAACTAACACTCTGGTTCCTTTTAATGCTGGCCTGGCTGTCCGTGCGATTAAGGGCCACCGCGCTCAGGCATCGACGGGCCATGCTGCTGTGGGGCCGGCCGTCCGCCGCACTCCTCGCCCTCTGCTCGTACCCGGGACCTGGGGAGAGGGACTTGGCTCTCGGACTCTGCCTTTCGAGATGGTCGGTGCTCAGACTAAACGATCTGTTTTGGAGGACGGGAGCTCTGGGCTTCCCACCAGCACCCAGGACTAGGTTGTGCATGCTCTTCGATGTCACCCGTTGCAAGCAGGTCTTCAACGGCCCTGGAGGGGCCGTGCACTGTCCGTGGAGGGAGAGAGGGGGAGTCGAGCACCTTTCGCTGGCCCTGAGAGTCGACCTCACGTTAAGCTTCGTGGGCAGCTTGGTCTTGGGGCTCGGTTTCTTCACCTTCGAGGCATTGAGCTGGCAACTCTGACTAGAAGACGGATGAAGGGTGTCGCTGGCCGTTCCGAGAGAGTAGAGCTGGTGTTGAACCATGCTCTCGTCCCCTTGCATTGAGGACATCCCAGTAAATTGACTAGAAGCAGCGTCGTTTTCTATGCTGAGGAACGCGGATGGAAAATATCCTGCGGGACCGGGAGCTCCTTGCCGCTCTACCGTAGGTGCTGCTTTGTTGATATCGCCAGACGCGTTCTTGAGTTCCTCCATCTCGTCGCACTTCAAACTGCGATCTGACTTGTCCGTGTCTCCCTCCTCTAAGAGTGAATTAGATTTCTCCTGGGCCGATTCTTCCGTTCTCTCCGTTATGGCCGAAATTGGCGACTTGCTGATGAAGCCCAGGATGATCTCACTGGCGTCCGACAGGTCGGCTGAAAACATCTCTTGGTCCGACTCTCCGATGTCTATCTCTAGAAGCTCCTCGCTCGTGTCGTTAGTCTCGTAAGGGCTGTCCGGTCGGCAACGAACAGATTTGCGCCGCTGCCGCAACTCGCCGTCTGGACGCGCTTCGTCGTCGTCGCAACGAAGCGATATTTCAGGGCTCGTTTTAACCAGCGAAGGTGCGGGTGACTGCTCTCTATCATCGTCGACTGCCACGTTTTCGGCAGAGGTTCCCGCTTCTCGCGCATCTCCTCTTTCCTCGTTCCATGACTCCAAGCCTTCTCCCGCAGAAGCTGAACCCGGGAAGGCGATGCTACACAATAGTTCTAAATTCTGAGGTTCTGAAACACCTCCAGGCGTTTGTGTAAGGGAGGAAGCACCTGCGCTTCCGTACTCGAAGGGCACACTTGCGGAACCCTGATCATCTGGAAGAACATAAACAGAGCCCAAGGCTCTTTTGGGAGAGTCTCCCGCCGGCAACGAAGGCTCTTTCTCTGCGTCGATTTCGTCGCCGAGGCTGCCGCGGTTCTTAGTCGAATGGCTGCTCTCTGCGTTGGGAAGGGATAGAACAACGTCCTTAGTAGAGGCAATGGAAGATACAACGGGTTGCAAAACATTCGATGGAAGCGAATGTTTGGGAGAGGTCTCTTTCCCTTCGGAAGAATCGACGCTGAACTGGTTGATTAAGTTGGCAACATTCCCAAAACTCTTGTACAGCGACTTGTCTCTGGGGCCTTCCCTGGCGCGCTCTCCTAAGGGCGAACTCAGAGCGTACAGAGTGGAGGACTTCGCAGGTGGACGAGAGCGGCTCCTCTCGTCTAAACAAGGGGGAAGGGACTGAAATTGCCCCGAGGAGCTCTTGGAAGAGGGACTGAAGAGGCCGAGATCCCGGTGACTAAACTGGTGAACCAGACTGCTCACCGGCTGGTCGGAGTTGACGGCGACTACGGCCAACTTCGGGATGCTGATGGATACCTCGCTCAGCGAGCGATCGTTGTGGAGGTCGTTCCGACTCCCGTGGCTCCCGGAGCTGAAATCCGTGAGGTTGCTGAATATTGGCGAAACGCTGGCTGTATCTGGGGAACCCGGTCTTGAAGGAATTTCTGCCACGTCTATAGGCACTTCGTTAGAGGGGCTAATCTGGCGTAGACCTCCTTCCTGCTGATCATCGACCGACGCCAGTCCCAAGTCGGTCTCCGGCACGCCTCCGGGAGATACATCCTCTTCCTCGACGTCACCCTCGCTTTCCCAGTCGAGGCGGAAGGCCTCGTCCGGCGTCGTCCCATCCCCCGAAGCATCTTTTGAAGCAGGCTGGTCTGCCGCGAGGCTGGGTAGGTCGCTCCCTTCGAGATGCAGGCACGGCAGGGACTCGACCAAGGACTCCGAGAAGCTCAGTTCCGGCTCTTCGATATCCTCCAGAATTTCTTCCTCAATTTCATCGTCACTCATCATCCAAAGAGAGCAACATCCTCCTTTCTAGGTACCATATCTGGAAATAGAATCGTGGCGTGAGAGGGCGTACTGGCCTGACATTGATTTTAAGATATGATATGTAAAATATAAAGAAACAATATAACTCAGAGGGTATGAAAACAGTTTAAAGAAATGCACATCATAATGGACACATTATCATTATTACAAGCTAAGCTACAACCCTAATTGGAAAAGCAGCAGGTTATAAGGGCTCGAACAGGATATAAATAAACTGCTTAAACAAATGCAGAAATAATGAATACGTTACGACATGCAATTACCAGGACTGGGGCGACAGAACTGACATGGGTTTATAGAGAGAGAGAGAGAGAGAGAGAGAGAGAGAGAGAGAGAGAGAGAGAGAGAGAGAGAGAGAGAGAGAGAGAGAGAGAGAGTTCATTTCACGTCTAAAGTACGAAAAAGGGGAAAACCTACAGGAGTAAGACTTAGGATCATTGACTTACAAGTACAAGAAAGTAATTTTACCTTTCCTCTCTGTTCAACGATAAACCTTAAATCATCGTATCATCTTCCTAGTAACTTTGCGGGGCTTTCTGGCAAAGCAATGGCCCCTCCAAGAGACCTTTCATCTTCTGACTTGGCTCTGCGGGAAAAAAACAAGTCTTAATTCATGACGATGGTGTTTCAAAATGCGAACTATCTTTGAGATCGAATACTTAATAACACGGTAATATCAATCATATTATAGGCCTTTTTGTGTCACATATATCCACGGTTTGTTAGATTTGATAATCGCTCTTCACAATTCCTACTCTGTGTACAGTATGTAAACATACCCCAGTTTCCCCCCCGCTTACTTTTTTCCTTGCTCACTTTTCCAAGCTCTTTTCCTATTCATTTTCCTTTCCTCACCTTTTTCCCAATTCACTTTTTCCTTTATTCACTTTTTCCTCTATTTACTGTTTTCCATGCTCACTTATTTTCCCTTCTCTCTTTTCCTACCAATTTTCCCTATGTTCATTGTTTTCCCTCTGCTCACTTTTTTCCCCTGCTCTCTATTCCTACCCATTTTCCCCCTGCTCTCTTTTCCTACCAATTTTCCCCTGCTCACTTTTTTCCCCTATCTCTATTCCTACCCATTTTCCCCTGCTCACTTTTCCCTATGTTCAATGCTTTTCATGCTCACTTTTTCCTCCAGCTAACTTTCTCCAACTCAGTTTTCCCCCACTCACTTTTTCCCTATGTTCATTGTTTTCCATGCTCACTTTTTCCCCCTGCTCTCTATTCCTACCAATTTTCCCCTGCTCACTTTTCCCTATGTTCAATGCTTTCCATGCTCACTTTTTTCTCCAGCTAACTTTCCCCAACTCACTTTTCCCCTGCTCACTTTTTGTGGGAAACTAAGGGCTCAGAGGTTACTCTTTGCAAAGGGAAGAGAGCATTATTTAGAAGAATATTAAACTGCTGAACATAACCAAGTTATGATGTACAGTATAATAGAAGATTCTCTAAAAGAAGCACAGGTGTTAAGTAAAGGTCTCGCACACGGTGAGAATAAAGTAGTCCCGAATCAGGTGCTAAGAGACTTTGCAATCAACCTGCGGAGTAACAGCCGGGATGGTGAAGGATTCTCGTCAGTGCCAGACGAAATGGAAGACGAAGGAGAGACACCACTTCGGCGCAAGACGGAAGACGTCTCGAGATTAATCGTATGAGAGAGAAGACGAGAATACCCAGGTCTCAGGTCTATGTCCTCGGAAAGAGATTGCGTTCTTGAAAATATCTGGAAGGATAAATCGCGAATTGCAGGGACCCTCTGAATCTTCAATGTTACATCCTGACAGAAAAGACGAAGTCATCTGCCAGATAAACATTTTGAGACAAGGCGTGCAGTCAACAGCCTTTCTTGAGGGTAGTTGAATAGTTTGCTAAGAGATCCCTCTTTGGGATAGACCCCTTTATTGACTCCATTTCCTAAGAGTTAGAGATAAAAACTTAACCCTTTAACCCCCAGCCTATTTGGAAATTTCCAACCCTTAACCCCCAGGGGGTTATTTTTTTCCCAGCACATTTTGCAGTATATTTTTTTCAAATTGCTCTAACAGCCTTAATTTTTGTCATAGAGAGGTCAGGTTGGTCTCATTCTCTTGGAAAATGCCTGAATTTTCTCAAAAAATTATCAAAAATATGAAAAAAAAAAATTTTATAGCATTTTTTTGCAAGGACGTACCGGTACATCCATGGGGGTAAAGGGATGGCTTTTGTGAAACGTACCAGTACGTGCTTTGGGGGTAAAAGGGTTAATACATTTGCTTCTCTTGTAGTATATTTATATTCTTATTTCTTTTCCTCACGGAGATATTTTCCTTATTGGAGCAATTGAGCTTCAAGCATCCTGCTTTTCCTACTAGGGTTATAGCTAAGCAAGTAATAATAATAATAATAATAATAATAATAACAATGAAGTAATCCCCTATGTTAAAGAAGCCCAATACGCTCATAATCTATGATATAAAAAACACATGGAAACAACTAAGACTAAAAACACCATTAGAACCGGAGCCGAGATTGAGGCCCAATAACGTTCGGTACTGTCAGCTCACGTTATCACCCTTGCTGGGAATCGCCATTTAGAATAGAATGTCTTGGACCGCCTACTAAAGTAGCACCAAGTTTTCTATATAGCACGATGTCAACAATGTAAATCATTGGTATATTTGAAAGTTAATTATGTATTTGTGTCGGAAGTAATACAGGGGAGATTTTTGCAATTGACAAGACAGCCAAGAAGGAAAAGAATTTATAAAACTTCAGTATTTATAATAATGACATAGAATTGGAGATACAAGAAGACCAGTGAGCAATAAAACAAAGTTATGGATGAAAAAAAATGGGGACTCCGTTTACTTGGGCTATTGAAAGGGTAAATATTTGTTATAATCAGCCTGCTCATATCGCTCGTTTGCGACAACGTCGTCATAACTCAAAAATAGCTATTTTTCAGGAGAGCCATTTTAATCAATTAAAACTCTCTCATATTAATGTATGTCGTTAGGACATTTAGCGCCTCCAGCGATCAATTTTTCAGCTACAATTATGACACTTTGGCCAAAAAAAATCAGCATTTGAAGATGAATATGTCTATTTGGATAACCCAAAAATATATTTTTTTGAGTTATGACGTTGTTGCAAGCGAGCGAATTATGTACTTGGGAGCATCGAAACTAAATGTTCCCGGTAACAAAACCTAGGATACAACATCCACTACGAGTGCATTATTGAAAGATAGTGTGGTATGCTATTACCATTATTATAACTATCATTCTTAGCTAAACTATAACCCTAGTTGAAAAAGCATGCTGCTATAGCCCAAGAGCTTCAACAGGAAAAATATGCCAGTGAGAAAAGGAAATAAGGAAATAGATAGAATAGTGTGTTTGAGTGTAGCTTCAAGCAAGAGAATTCTACCTCAAGACAGTGCAAGAACATGGTATAGAGGCTATGGTATTACCTAAGACAAGAGAACAATGGTTTGATTTTTGAGTGTCCTCTTTGAAGAGCTGCCTTCTATAGCTAAAAGAATATGTTCTACCCTTACCAATTGGACTATAGCCACTGAACAATTACAGTGCAATAGTTAACCCCTTGAGTAGAGGAGCTTTTATACGGTTATTTAAGTGTTGTCGGGTGTATGAGAGAGGAGAATATGTAAAGAATAGGCAAGACTATTCGGTTCATGTGTAGTCAAATAAAGATGACATCCTAGGTCTGCTAAATTAAATAATGATAAGTAAGAACATAGCATTCTAAGTTGGGAGAGTGAGGGTTCAATATTATATTGAGATGATTAACGGGTAAAAATGTGCCAGGGATTTTCCCGGCCCAATTTCAGTTGGTTTGATGAATAGAATTTTGGTCATATTAAATCAAGAGTTTTCTTTAATTGGGGGAAGGATAAAACTATACCGGATATCTACCAAAATTTGTACGAGCATAGGAACTAACGTCTATAAGTAGAATCCTATACTGTACACTGCCTGGCATAAATAATATTACATTACAGTAACCCCCTTATAGAAATTAGAAAAACTATATTAAGAATTATACATCTTAACCCTTTTATCCCCAGGCTATTTGGAACTTTCCAACCCTTAACCCCCAGAGGTTATTTTTTTTCAAGCACATTTTGCAGTATATTTTTTTCAAATTGCTTTAACAGCCTTAGTTTTCGTCATATAGAGGTCAAGTTGGTCTCATTCTCTTGGAAAATGCCTGAAGTTTCTCAAAAAATTATAAAAAATATGAAAAAAAAATGTAAATAGCAGTTTTTTGCAAGGACGTACCGGTACGTCCATGGGGGTAAAGGGGTGAGTTTTGTGAAACGTACCAGTACGTCCTTTAGGGGTAAAAGGGTTAATATCATTATTCTTTGCTAAGCTATAACTCTAGTTGGAAAAACAGGATGCTAAAAGCCCAAGAGCTCCAACAGGGAAATAGCCCAGTGAGAAAAGGAAACTACAAGAAAAGTACAGTAATTAACAATTAAAATAAATCATTTCAAGAACAGTGCCAACATTAAAATAAATCTTTCATATATAAACTATATAAACTTTATAAAAACAAGAGGAAAAGAAATAAGACAGAATAGTTTGCACGAGTGTACCCTCACGCAAGAGAACTCTGCCCCACGACGGTGAAAGACCATGGTACAGAGGCTGCTTACCGTAGCTACTCTTCAATAATAATAATAATGATAAAAATCTACAGTAACCAATTCCTCGTTGACTATACATTTGTGGGCACGGTATTATAGAAGATTAGTTTGAGCAAATGACATAAAAATATATACATAACAATAGTAAGCTTACAGAAACTTAGCAGACTACAAAAAAGGTGAAAAAATTCACCAATTCACTGATAGATCAATTTGGCAAAAAATAAACAAACCTCAGGATATTTAGGGGCGTGTCCGCTCATCTACAAACTACCCCGGGCATTGTTTTAAAGGCTTAAAGGCAACTCACGAATGGCAGGGGCAAGGGACAGTGACATTGCCCTATCGAACTGGACAATGCCCTAGAGACTGACCATATACACATATGATTAGCACCCAAGCCCTCTCTCCACCCAAGCTAGGACCAAGGTAGGCCAGGTAATGGCTGCCGATGACTCATCCTTAGCTCACAAGGAAGGTGAGGTTGCAGCGACCGAAGATACTAAGGAGTTTGAGCCGGACTTGAACCACAGTCTGGCGTTCACCAGTCAGGGACCATGCCATATCAGGTAAAATTATAGAACA
>NC_090767.1:59797649-59802649 GCF_036898095.1 Palaemon carinicauda | reverse complement strand
TTAGCTCATTATGCATGTTGCATAAGATTTTTCATAACTCTGACCATCCTTTACATTCAGATCTCCCTGGACAATTCTATCCTGTTCGTAATACTAGGCAGGCAGTTCATTCTAATAGCCAGGCCTTCTCCATCATGAGGCTCAATACTACACTGTATTCTAGGAGTTTTATTCCAGCTTTGACCAAGTTGTGGAAAATTTCAAACTTGCAGCATATGTTTTTATGTTGAACAGGCTGACATGAGTCTATTTCTGTTTTGATGTTATCAATGTTTTTTCGAAATATTTTTTTGTTATTTTTTCTCATCGTTTATTTATTTCCTTATTTCCTTTCCTCGCTGGGCTATTTTTCCCTGTTAGAGCCCTTGGGCTTATAGCATCTTGCTTTTCCAACTAGGGTTGTAGCTTGGCTAGTAACAATAATAATAATGATATATATATGTATATATATATATATATATATATATGTATATAAAGAGAGAGAGAGAGAGAGAGAGAGAGAGAGAGAGAGAGAGAGTCTAAAATAATAATAATAATAATAATAATAATATCTCTCTCTCTCTCTCTCTCTCTCTCTCTCTCTCTATATATATATATATATATATATGTATATAAAGAGAGAGAGAGAGAGAGAGAGAGAGAGAGAGAGAGAGAGTCTAAAATAATAATAATAATAATAATATCTCTCTCTCTCTCTCTCTCTCTCTCTCTCTCTCTCTCTCTCTATATATATATATATATATATAGAGAGAGAGAGAGAGAGAGAGAGAGAGAGAGTCTAAAATAATAATAATAATAATAATATCTCTCTCTCTCTCTCTCTCTCTCTCTCTCTCTCTCTATATATATATATATATATATATAGAGAGAGAGAGAGAGAGAGAGAGAGAGAGAGAGAGATATTATTATTATTATTATTATTTTAGACTCTCTCTCTCTCTCTCTCTCTCTCTCTCTATATATATATATATATATATATACATTACAATTATTTTCATATCTATAAATCGCAAAATATTCTCTCATCTTGACCTCCTTCAGGGAGTTCATAGGTCAAGCATATGTCATCCTCAGATTGTGGCCTATAATTACAGAGAGAGAGAGAGAGAGAGAGAGAGAGAGAGAGAGAGAGAAATTGGAGAAAAATCTTCTAGCCATCATTTCCATCACACGGAAACGATTAAACCGAAGGAAATGAACAAAGGATTTCAAAATGATAGTCTGTGTAACCTTGGCTGAGGGCCCCCTGGTCTATTCACAATATATAAAAGGCGGGGAAGTCTAAGAAGGGACCACAGACCTAATCATATTCTGGTCGGAAGAGTATCAGTCAAAAAGGTGAGTGTATTTTGAGTCTATCTATCTAATTATCTATCTAATTGTATACGTATATATCATCAGTCATGTCCCCCCACTCGCGTTAGTTCATCGTCTCTCCATGCCGGTTTATACCGGCAAATTTTCTTAGCTCGTCAGTCCATCGTTTTCTCTTAGGCCTACTTTCCCTTTTTTTTAGATATGTAGGCTATATAACAATAACAACAACAACAATAATAACAACAAATGCAATTATTTCTAGTCCACTGCATTTCAAAGGCCTCAGGCCTTATAACGGAAAATTTTCTTAGCTCGTCAGTCCATCGTTTTCTCTTACTTCACTTTTTTTTTGTGTATGTGTACAACAAATGCAGCTGTTTCTAGTCCACTGCAGGACAAAGGCCTCAGGCCTTATAACGGCAAATTTTCTTAGCTCGTCAGTCCATCGTTTTCTCTCACTTCCCCTTCTTTTTTTGTGTGAGTGTTTATACATTTAAATATGTGAATTGGTGATGGTGGGATATTCGCAGCAAACCAACCTAGTAGGGGTGGCCCTAACTAATACGGTTTTGCTGATCATGGCGATACCTTAACAGGGTGGAAGGTTTTGTGTATCACCATGATCAGCAAAGCTGCACTAGTTAGGGCCACCCTTATTAGGTTGGTTTGCTGTGGGCAATCAGGCTAAAGTCTCCCACCATCACCAATCTGGTGAAAGATTTGCAGTCAATGTTAGGGATATATATATATATATATATATATACATATCACTTGAGAGAGAGAGAGAGAGAGAGAGAGAGAGAGAGAGAGAGAGAGAGAGAATCACCCCTTGTATAGAATAATGTTAACAAAATTTAATAATTTTCAAAATATTAATCATTAACTATCATTATTATTATTATTATTATTATTATTATTATTATTATTATTGGATGGGGGCTTAGGGGAGCCTATAGGGCTACTTGCTGAGACATCAGCAGCCATTGCCTGGCCCTCCTTGGTCCTAGCCTGGGTGGAGTGGGGTTAAGTCTGTAGGGTAATATCAGTGTCCCCTGTTTTGCCGTTCACGAGTCACCTTTTAACCTTAAAGACTTATTGATATTTTATAAACATTAACACACACAGACGCACTCTCTCTCTCTCTCTCTCTCTCTCTCTCTCTCTCTCTCTCTCTCGACATAATTGGTGAATTATGTAACATTATCTTTTGCTCTGTTTTGTTTGGGATTTTCAAATTATAGCTCGAAAGAAGATATTAGTAATAACTCTTCAATATGTGGCTGCTTTACGTCAATAAATGATAATTTATCATAATAAATTAATAATTCTAAATTTTACGTAATTGAAAAAATAAATTTCAAAAGTATAAAAAACTAAATAATGGAAATATCTATAATAAATAACTTATAAAAGTGAGAATGACTACTTAAAGTTTATCAGACTATGATAGCATGTAACCTAAATTATGATAATTTGATTATTCTCTTATTTATTGATAAAATACATTATTTTCTAGTAATAAGATATTTCTTAAATTATAATTAGTAATTTTAAAACATATACTTATTTCAAACCGAATTTTGAAATCACCGAAAAGGTAAAAAAAATAAAAATAATGCGGAACAAAAAAGTCGTGTCACAATATCACGATTCACGTAACACCCAAGTCATTATATCTTGATCTATTTTCTTTTATTTATTGATAAAATATATCAGTTTGCAGTAATAAAATTTATTAAATTATAATTAGTAATTTTAATTCATATAATTATCTTAAAACGATTTTTCTTAATCATTGGATAGGTAAGAATAAAAAAAAAATTGCACGATATCACGATTCATGTAACACCCAAGTCATTATATCTTGATCTATTTTCTTTTATTTATTGATAAAATACATTATTTTAAAGTAATAAAATTAATTAAATTATAAATAATAATTTTAAATTATATAATTATCCGAAAACTATTTTTCTTAATCATTGCAAAGGTAAAATAAAAAAAAATGCGGAACAAAAAAATCGTGTCACAACATCATGATTCACGTAACATCCAAGTCATTAAATCTTTATATATTTTCTTCTATTTATTGTTTCCTTTTAAGTTTCCTGTGTATTACTCATACAAATAAACAAAGTCATTCCCTGAGGGAAACAATTACACACAATGAAGGCCAAAAACAAAGCTTAGATTTCCTTAAAAGATAAAAATAGCGAAGAAAAAGGAACGAATGAAAGAATGAATCAGCTATTTAAAAGGAAAAAACTTTTTGGCCTTGAGACAATTTTGGGGGAAATTCAGGTTGAGAAAAAGATAATTTATTTCTTAAGGAGGCCGTAATCTCTCTCTCTCTCTCTCTCTCTCTCTCTCTCTCTCTCTTTTCCAAGCATAGGGTTACCATTGTCTTCCACAGACTCTCTCTCTCTCTCTCTCTCTCTCTCTCTCTCTCTCTCTCTTCTAAGCATAGGGTTACCATGGTCTTCCACAGTCTCTCTCTCTCTCTCTCTCTCTCTCTCTCTCTCTCTCTCTCTCTTCCAAGCATAGGGTTACCATTGTCTTCCACAGTCTCTCTCTCTCTCTCTCTCTCTCTCTCTCTCTTCCAAGCATAGGGTTACCATTGTCTTCCACAGTCTCTCTCTCTCTCTCTCTCTCTCTCTCTCTCAAGGGTTACCATTGTCTTCCACAGACACACACACTCTCTCTCTCTCTCTCTCTCTCTCTCTCTCGAAAGGGTTACCATTGTCTTCCACAGACTCTCTCTCTCTCTCTCTCTCTCTCTCTCTCTCTCGAAAGGGTTACCATTGTCTTCCACAGACTCTCTCTCTCTCTCTCTCTCTCTCTCTCTCTCTCTCTCTTCTCTCTCTCTCTCTTCCAAGCATAGGGCTACCACCGTCTTCCATCGAAAAAAGCTGTTATATCATCTCTCTCTCTCTCTCTCTCTCTCTCTCTCTCTCTCTCTCTCTCTCTCTAACATGCCACCATCTTCCACCCACAGATGAAAGCCGTCTTCACTCTAGCGGTAGTTGCCGTAGCAACCGCCCAATTCTATGGCGGCAGACCATTTGGAGGAGGGTTTAGACCCTCTTTTGTAGGGGGCTTCAGACCAGCCCACGGCGGAGGATCCTTTAGACCAGTCCACGGAGGCGGGTCTTTCGGACCAGTCCACGGAGGCGGGTCCTTCGGACCAGTCCACGGCGGAGGATCCTTTAGACCAATCAGTTTTGGAGGCGTTGGACCAGTTCATGGTGGACTCTCCGGTGCTGCGGTAATATATATAAAGAGATAGAGTGATTAGTCATCTATTAATGATTATAATAAGAATAATTAAACAACTATAACTATAACTTACATTACAAATATATATCAAATAGACCTATGTTGACCTGATATATAAATCTAAACATTGTAAATAGGCTGATGATTAAACACGACTTGTTCAGGTATCAATAAGTAGCTCAGCCCCCCAAAACTGCTGTGAATTTGGTATGTAATTCTAAATATTGTAAATAGGCTGATGATTAAACACGACTCGTTCAGGTATTAATAAGTAGCTCCGCCCCTAAAACAGGTCGACAAATCATACGGAGGCAGCGACTACCACTTCTCCTGGCGCCACGACGGAGGTCAGAAGTACGAATGGGGTCCCCGCGAACAAGTACTGCTCCAGCCTCGGACCCGGGTGG
>NC_090767.1:59777201-59797626 GCF_036898095.1 Palaemon carinicauda | reverse complement strand
CCAATGCTTTTGCCTTCAAAATAACCTGATGATTTCCCCCATCTGATAGCTTGCTCCAATGCTTCTGCCTTCAAAATAACCTGATGATTTCCCCCATCTGATAGCTTGCTCCAATGCTTCTGCCTTCAAAATTACCTGATGATTTCCCCCATCTGATAGCTTGCTCCAATGCTTCTGCTTCAAAATTACCTGATGATTTCCCCCATCTGATAGCTTGCTCCAATGCTTCAGCATTCAAAATTACCTGATGATTTCCCCCATCTGATAGCTTGCTCCAATGCTTCAGCATTCAAAATTACCTGATGATTTCCCCCATCTGATAGCTTGCTCCAATGCTTCAGCATTCAAAATTACCTGATGATTTCCCCCATCTGATAGCTTGCTCCAATGCTTCAGCATTCAAAATTACCTGATGATTTCCCCCATCTGATAGCTTGCTCCAATGCTTCAGCATTCAAAATTACCTGCAGATTTCCCCCATCTGATAGCTTGCTCCAATGCTTCAGCATTCAAAATAACCTGATGATTTCCCCCATCTGATAGCTTGCTCCAATGCTTCAGCATTCAAAATTACCTGCAGATTTCCCCCATCTGATAGCTTGCTCCAATGCTTCTGCATTCAAAATAACCTGATGATTTCCCCCATCTGATAGCTTGCTCCAATGCTTCTGCATTCAAAATTACCTGATGATTTCCCCCATCTGATAGCTTGCTCCAATGCTTCTGCATTCAAAATTACCTGATGATTTCCCCCATCTGATAGCTTGCTCCAATGCTTCTGCATTCAAAATTACCTGATGATTTCCCCCATCTGATAGCTTGCTCCAATGCTTCTGCATTCAAAATTACCTGATGATTTCCCCCATCTGATAGCTTGCTCCAATGCTTCTGCATTCAAAATTACCTGATGATTTCCCCCATCTGATAGCTTGCTCCAATGCTTCTGCATTCAAAATTACCTGATGATTTCCCCCATCTGATAGCTTGCTCCAATGCTTCTGCATTCAAAATTACCTGATGATTTCCCCCATCTGATAGCTTGCTCCAATGCTTCTGCATTCAAAATTACCTGATGATTTCCCCCATCTGATAGCTTGCTCCAATGCTTCTGCTTTCAAAATTACCTGATGATTTCCCCCATCTGATAGCTTGCTCCAATGCTTCTGCTTTCAAAATTACCTGATGATTTCCCCCATCTGATAGCTTGCTCCAATGCTTCTGCTTTCAAAATTACCTGATGATTTCCCCCATCTGATAGCTTGCTCCAATGCTTCTGCTTTCAAAATTACCTGATGATTTCCCCCATCTGATAGCTTGCTCCAATGCTTCTGCTTTCAAAATTACCTGATGATTTCCCCCATCTGATAGCTTGCTCCAATGCTTCTGCATTCAAAATTACCTGATGATTTCCCCCATCTGATAGCTTGCTCCAATGCTTCTGCTTTCAAAATTACCTGATGATTTCCCCCATCTGATAGCTTGCTCCAATGCTTCTGCTTCAAAATTACCTGATGATTTCCCCCATCTGATAGCTTGCTCCAATGCTTCTGCATTCAAAATTACCTGATGATTTCCCCCATCTGATAGCTTGCTCCAATGCTTCTGCTTTCAAAATTACCTGATGATTTCCCCCATCTGATAGCTTGCTCCAATGCTTCTGCATTCAAAATTACCTGATGATTTCCCCCATCTGATAGCTTGCTCCAATGCTTCTGCATTCAAAATAACCTGCAGATTTCCCCCATCTGATAGCTTGCTCCAATGCTTCTGCTTTCAAAATTACCTGATGATTTCCCCCATCTGATAGCTTGCTCCAATGCTTCTGCTTTCAAAATTACCTGATGATTTCCCCCATCTGATAGCTTGCTCCAATGCTTCTGCTTTCAAAATTACCTGATGATTTCCCCCATCTGATAGCTTGCTCCAATGCTTCAGCATTCAAAATTACCTGATGATTTCCCCCATCTGATAGCTTGCTCCAATGCTTCTGCATTCAAAATTACCTGATGATTTCCCCCATCTGATAGCTTGCTCCAATGCTTCTGCATTCAAAATAACCTGCAGATTTCCCCCATCTGATAGCTTGCTCCAATGCTTCTGCTTTCAAAATTACCTGATGATTTCCCCCATCTGATAGCTTGCTCCAATGCTTCTGCTTTCAAAATTACCTGATGATTTCCCCCATCTGATAGCTTGCTCCAATGCTTCTGCTTTCAAAATTACCTGATGATTTCCCCCATCTGATAGCTTGCTCCAATGCTTCAGCATTCAAAATTACCTGATGATTTCCCCCATCTGATAGCTTGCTCCAATGCTTCAGCATTCAAAATTACCTGATGATTTCCCCCATCTGATAGCTTGCTCCAATGCTTCTGCATTCAAAATAACCTGCAGATTTCCCCCATCTGATAGCTTGCTCCAATGCTTCTGCTTTCAAAATTACCTGATGATTTCCCCCATCTGATAGCTTGCTCCAATGCTTCTGCTTTCAAAATTACCTGATGATTTCCCCCATCTGATAGCTTGCTCCAATGCTTCAGCATTCAAAATTACCTGATGATTTCCCCCATCTGATAGCTTGCTCCAATGCTTCAGCATTCAAAATAACCTGATGATTTCTCCCATCTGATAGCTTGCTCCAATGCTTCAGCATTCAAAATAACCTGATGATTTCCCCCATCTGATAGCTTGCTCCAATGCTTCAGCATTCAAAATTACCTGATGATTTCCCCCATCTGATAGCTTGCTCCAATGCTTCTGCTTCCAAAATTACCTGATGATTTCCCCCATCTGATAGCTTGCTCCAATGCTTCTGCATTCAAAATAACCTGATGATTTCTCCCATCTGATAGCTTGCTCCAATGCTTCAGCATTCAAAATAACCTGATGATTTCCCCCATCTGATAGCTTGCTCCAATGCTTCAGCATTCAAAATTACCTGATGATTTCCCCCATCTGATAGCTTGCTCCAATGCTTCTGCTTCCAAAATTACCTGATGATTTCCCCCATCTGATAGCTTGCTCCAATGCTTCTGCTTCCAAAATTACCTGATGATTTCCCCCATCTGATAGCTTGCTCCAATGCTTCTGCTTCCAAAATTACCTGATGATTTCCCCCATCTGATAGCTTGCTCCAATGCTTCTGCTTCCAAAATTACCTGATGATTTCCCCCATCTGATAGCTTGCTCCAATGCTTCTGCATTCAAAATTACCTGATGATTTCCCCCATCTGATAGCTTGCTCCAATGCTTCAGCATTCAAAATTACCTGATGATTTCCCCCATCTGATAGCTTGCTCCAATGCTTCTGCATTCAAAATAACCTGATGATTTCCCCCATCTGATAGCTTGCTCCAATGCTTCTGCATTCAAAATTACCTGATGATTTCCCCCATCTGATAGCTTGCTCCAATGCTTCAGCATTCAAAATTACCTGATGATTTCCCCCATCTGATAGCTTGCTCCAATGCTTCTGCATTCAAAATTACCTGATGATTTCCCCCATCTGATAGCTTGCTCCAATGCTTCTGCATTCAAAATTACCTGATGATTTCCCCCATCTGATAGCTTGCTCCAATGCTTCAGCATTCAAAATTACCTGATGATTTCCCCCATCTGATAGCTTGCTCCAATGCTTCAGCATTCAAAATTACCTGATGATTTCCCCCATCTGATAGCTTGCTCCAATGCTTCTGCATTCAAAATTACCTGATGATTTCCCCCATCTGATAGCTTGCTCCAATGCTTCAGCATTCAAAATTACCTGATGATTTCCCCCATCTGATAGCTTGCTCCAATGCTTCAGCATTCAAAATTACCTGATGATTTCCCCCATCTGATAGCTTGCTCCAATGCTTCTGCTTCCAAAATTACCTGATGATTTCCCCCATCTGATAGCTTGCTCCAATGCTTCTGCTTCCAAAATTACCTGATGATTTCCCCCATCTGATAGCTTGCTCCAATGCTTCAGCATTCAAAATTACCTGATGATTTCCCCCATCTGATAGCTTGCTCCAATGCTTCTGCTTCCAAAATTACCTGATGATTTCCCCCATCTGATAGCTTGCTCCAATGCTTCAGCATTCAAAATAACCTGATGATTTCCCCCATCTGATAGCTTGCTCCAATGCTTCTGCTTCCAAAATTACCTGATGATTTCCCCCATCTGATAGCTTGCTCCAATGCTTCTGCTTCCAAAATTACCTGATGATTTCCCCCATCTGATAGCTTGCTCCAATGCTTCTGCATTCAAAATTACCTGATGATTTCCCCCATCTGATAGCTTGCTCCAATGCTTCTGCCTTCAAAATTACCTGATGATTTCCCCCATCTGATAGCTTGCTCCAATGCTTCTGCTTCCAAAATTACCTGATGATTTCCCCCATCTGATAGCTTGCTCCAATGCTTCTGCTTCCAAAATTACCTGATGATTTCCCCCATCTGATAGCTTGCTCCAATGCTTCAGCATTCAAAATTACCTGATGATTTCCCCCATCTGATAGCTTGCTCCAATGCTTCAGCATTCAAAATTACCTGATGATTTCCCCCATCTGATAGCTTGCTCCAATGCTTCTGCTTTCAAAATTACCTGATGATTTCCCCCATCTGATAGCTTGCTCCAATGCTTCTGCTTCCAAAATTACCTGATGATTTCCCCCATCTGATAGCTTGCTCCAATGCTTCTGCTTCCAAAATTACCTGATGATTTCCCCCATCTGATAGCTTGCTCCAATGCTTCTGCATTCAAAATTACCTGATGATTTCCCCCATCTGATAGCTTGCTCCAATGCTTCTGCTTTCAAAATAACCTGCAGATTTCCCCCATCTGATAGCTTGCTCCAATGCTTCAGCATTCAAAATTACCTGATGATTTCCCCCATCTGATAGCTTGCTCCAATGCTTCTGCATTCAAAATAACCTGATGATTTCCCCCATCTGATAGCTTGCTCCAATGCTTCTGCATTCAAAATTACCTGATGATTTCCCCCATCTGATAGCTTGCTCCAATGCTTCTGCATTCAAAATTACCTGATGATTTCCCCCATCTGATAGCTTGCTCCAATGCTTCAGCATTCAAAATTACCTGATGATTTCCCCCATCTGATAGCTTGCTCCAATGCTTCTGCATTCAAAATAACCTGATGATTTCCCCCATCTGATAGCTTGCTCCAATGCTTCTGCTTCCAAAATAACCTGCAGATTTCCCCCATCTGATAGCTTGCTCCAATGCTTCTGCATTCAAAATAACCTGATGATTTCCCCCATCTAATAGCTTGCTCCAATGCTTCTGCATTCAAAATAACCTGATGATTTCCCCCATCTGATAGCTTGCTCCAATGCTTCTGCTTCCAAAATTACCTGATGATTTCCCCCATCTGATAGCTTGCTCCAATGCTTCTGCTTCCAAAATTACCTGATGATTTCCCCCATCTGATAGCTTGCTCCAATGCTTCTGCATTCAAAATAACCTGCAGATTTCCCCCATCTGATAGCTTGCTCCAATGCTTCTGCATTCAAAATAACCTGATGATTTCCCCCATCTGATAGCTTGCTCCAATGCTTCTGCTTCCAAAATTACCTGATGATTTCCCCCATCTGATAGCTTGCTCCAATGCTTCTGCATTCAAAATAACCTGCAGATTTCCCCCATCTGATAGCTTGCTCCAATGCTTCTGCATTCAAAATAACCTGATGATTTCCCCCATCTGATAGCTTGCTCCAATGCTTCTGCTTCCAAAATAACCTGATGATTTCCCCCATCTGATAGCTTGCTCCAATGCTTCTGCTTCCAAAATTACCTGATGATTTCCCCCATCTGATAGCTTGCTCCAATGCTTCTGCATTCAAAATAACCTGCAGATTTCCCCCATCTGATAGCTTGCTCCAATGCTTCTGCATTCAAAATAACCTGATGATTTCCCCCATCTGATAGCTTGCTCCAATGCTTCTGCTTCCAAAATTACCTGATGATTTCCCCCATCTGATAGCTTGCTCCAATGCTTCTGCTTCCAAAATTACCTGATGATTTCCCCCATCTGATAGCTTGCTCCAATGCTTCTGCATTCAAAATTACCTGATGATTTCCCCCATCTGATAGCTTGCTCCAATGCTTCAGCATTCAAAATTACCTGATGATTTCCCCCATCTGATAGCTTGCTCCAATGCTTCTGCTTTCAAAATTACCTGATGATTTCCCCCATCTGATAGCTTGCTCCAATGCTTCTGCTTCCAAAATTACCTGATGATTTCCCCCATCTGATAGCTTGCTCCAATGCTTCTGCCTTCAAAATAACCTGATGATTTCCCCCATCTGATAGCTTGCTCCAATGCTTCTGCTTCCAAAATAACCTGCAGATTTCCCCCATCTGATAGCTTGCTCCAATGCTTCTGCATTCAAAATAACCTGCAGATTTCCCCCATCTGATAGCTTGCTCCAATGCTTCTGCATTCAAAATAACCTGATGATTTCCCCCATCTGATAGCTTGCTCCAATGCTTCTGCTTCCAAAATTACCTGATGATTTCCCCCATCTGATAGCTTGCTCCAATGCTTCTGCATTCAAAATAACCTGCAGATTTCCCCCATCTGATAGCTTGCTCCAATGCTTCTGCATTCAAAATAACCTGATGATTTCCCCCATCTGATAGCTTGCTCCAATGCTTCTGCTTCCAAAATTACCTGATGATTTCCCCCATCTGATAGCTTGCTCCAATGCTTCTGCATTCAAAATAACCTGATGATTTCCCCCATCTGATAGCTTGCTCCAATGCTTCTGCTTCAAAATTACCTGATGATTTCCCCCATCTGATAGCTTGCTCCAATGCTTCTGCATTCAAAATTACCTGCAGATTTCCCCCATCTGATAGCTTGCTCCAATGCTTCTGCATTCAAAATAACCTGATGATTTCCCCCATCTGATAGCTTGCTCCAATGCTTCTGCTTCCAAAATTACCTGATGATTTCCCCCATCTGATAGCTTGCTCCAATGCTTCTGCTTCCAAAATTACCTGATGATTTCCCCCATCTGATAGCTTGCTCCAATGCTTCTGCATTCAAAATTACCTGATGATTTCCCCCATCTGATAGCTTGCTCCAATGCTTCAGCATTCAAAATTACCTGATGATTTCCCCCATCTGATAGCTTGCTCCAATGCTTCTGCATTCAAAATAACCTGATGATTTCCCCCATCTGATAGCTTGCTCCAATGCTTCAGCATTCAAAATTACCTGATGATTTCCCCCATCTGATAGCTTGCTCCAATGCTTCAGCATTCAAAATTACCTGATGATTTCCCCCATCTGATAGCTTGCTCCAATGCTTCTGCCTTCAAAATAACCTGATGATTTCCCCCATCTGATAGCTTGCTCCAATGCTTCTGCTTCAAAATTACCTGATGATTTCCCCCATCTGATAGCTTGCTCCAATGCTTCTGCATTCAAAATAACCTGCAGATTTCCCCCATCTGATAGCTTGCTCCAATGCTTCTGCATTCAAAATAACCTGATGATTTCCCCCATCTGATAGCTTGCTCCAATGCTTCTGCTTCCAAAATTACCTGATGATTTCCCCCATCTGATAGCTTGCTCCAATGCTTCTGCTTCCAAAATTACCTGATGATTTCCCCCATCTGATAGCTTGCTCCAATGCTTCTGCTTCCAAAATTACCTGATGATTTCCCCCATCTGATAGCTTGCTCCAATGCTTCTGCATTCAAAATTACCTGATGATTTCCCCCATCTGATAGCTTGCTCCAATGCTTCAGCATTCAAAATTACCTGATGATTTCCCCCATCTGATAGCTTGCTCCAATGCTTCTGCCTTCAAAATAACCTGATGATTTCCCCCATCTGATAGCTTGCTCCAATGCTTCTGCATTCAAAATAACCTGCAGATTTCCCCCATCTGATAGCTTGCTCCAATGCTTCTGCATTCAAAATAACCTGCAGATTTCCCCCATCTGATAGCTTGCTCCAATGCTTCTGCATTCAAAATAACCTGATGATTTCCCCCATCTGATAGCTTGCTCCAATGCTTCTGCATCCAAAATAACCTGATGATTTCCCCCATCTGATAGCTTGCTCCAATGCTTCTGCTTCCAAAATTACCTGATGATTTCCCCCATCTGATAGCTTGCTCCAATGCTTCTGCTTCCAAAATTACCTGATGATTTCCCCCATCTGATAGCTTGCTCCAATGCTTCTGCATTCAAAATTACCTGATGATTTCCCCCATCTGATAGCTTGCTCCAATGCTTCTGCATTCAAAATTACCTGATGATTTCCCCCATCTGATAGCTTGCTCCAATGCTTCAGCATTCAAAATTACCTGATGATTTCCCCCATCTGATAGCTTGCTCCAATGCTTCTGCATTCAAAATTACCTGATGATTTCCCCCATCTGATAGCTTGCTCCAATGCTTCTGCTTCCAAAATTACCTGATGATTTCCCCCATCTGATAGCTTGCTCCAATGCTTCTGCATTCAAAATAACCTGATGATTTCCCCCATCTGATAGCTTGCTCCAATGCTTCAGCATTCAAAATTACCTGATGATTTCCCCCATCTGATAGCTTGCTCCAATGCTTCTGCATTCAAAATAACCTGATGATTTCCCCCATCTGATAGCTTGCTCCAATGCTTCAGCATTCAAAATTACCTGATGATTTCCCCCATCTGATATCTTGCTCCAATGCTTCAGCATTCAAAATTACCTGATGATTTCCCCCATCTGATATCTTGCTCCAATGCTTCAGCATTCAAAATTACCTGATGATTTCCCCCATCTGATAGCTTGCTCCAATGCTTCAGCATTCAAAATAACCTGATGATTTCTCCCATCTGATAGCTTGCTCCAATGCTTCAGCATTCAAAATAACCTGATGATTTCCCCCATCTGATAGCTTGCTCCAATGCTTCAGCATTCAAAATTACCTGATGATTTCCCCCATCTGATAGCTTGCTCCAATGCTTCTGCTTCCAAAATTACCTGATGATTTCCCCCATCTGATAGCTTGCTCCAATGCTTCTGCTTCAAAATTACCTGATGATTTCCCCCATCTGATAGCTTGCTCCAATGCTTCAGCATTCAAAATAACCTGATGATTTCTCCCATCTGATAGCTTGCTCCAATGCTTCAGCATTCAAAATAACCTGATGATTTCCCCCATCTGATAGCTTGCTCCAATGCTTCAGCATTCAAAATTACCTGATGATTTCCCCCATCTGATAGCTTGCTCCAATGCTTCTGCTTCCAAAATTACCTGATGATTTCCCCCATCTGATAGCTTGCTCCAATGCTTCTGCTTCCAAAATTACCTGATGATTTCCCCCATCTGATAGCTTGCTCCAATGCTTCTGCTTCCAAAATTACCTGATGATTTCCCCCATCTGATAGCTTGCTCCAATGCTTCTGCTTCCAAAATTACCTGATGATTTCCCCCATCTGATAGCTTGCTCCAATGCTTCTGCTTCCAAAATTACCTGATGATTTCCCCCATCTGATAGCTTGCTCCAATGCTTCTGCATTCAAAATTACCTGATGATTTCCCCCATCTGATAGCTTGCTCCAATGCTTCAGCATTCAAAATTACCTGATGATTTCCCCCATCTGATAGCTTGCTCCAATGCTTCTGCATTCAAAATAACCTGATGATTTCCCCCATCTGATAGCTTGCTCCAATGCTTCTGCATTCAAAATTACCTGATGATTTCCCCCATCTGATAGCTTGCTCCAATGCTTCTGCATTCAAAATTACCTGATGATTTCCCCCATCTGATAGCTTGCTCCAATGCTTCAGCATTCAAAATTACCTGATGATTTCCCCCATCTGATAGCTTGCTCCAATGCTTCAGCATTCAAAATTACCTGATGATTTCCCCCATCTGATAGCTTGCTCCAATGCTTCAGCATTCAAAATTACCTGATGATTTCCCCCATCTGATAGCTTGCTCCAATGCTTCTGCTTCCAAAATTACCTGATGATTTCCCCCATCTGATAGCTTGCTCCAATGCTTCTGCTTTCAAAATTACCTGATGATTTCCCCCATCTGATAGCTTGCTCCAATGCTTCTGCTTCCAAAATTACCTGATGATTTCCCCCATCTGATAGCTTGCTCCAATGCTTCTGCTTCCAAAATTACCTGATGATTTCCCCCATCTGATAGCTTGCTCCAATGCTTCTGCATTCAAAATTACCTGATGATTTCCCCCATCTGATAGCTTGCTCCAATGCTTCTGCATTCAAAATAACCTGCAGATTTCCCCCATCTGATAGCTTGCTCCAATGCTTCAGCATTCAAAATTACCTGATGATTTCCCCCATCTGATAGCTTGCTCCAATGCTTCTGCATTCAAAATAACCTGATGATTTCCCCCATCTGATAGCTTGCTCCAATGCTTCTGCATTCAAAATTACCTGATGATTTCCCCCATCTGATAGCTTGCTCCAATGCTTCTGCATTCAAAATTACCTGATGATTTCCCCCATCTGATAGCTTGCTCCAATGCTTCAGCATTCAAAATTACCTGATGATTTCCCCCATCTGATAGCTTGCTCCAATGCTTCTGCATTCAAAATTACCTGATGATTTCCCCCATCTGATAGCTTGCTCCAATGCTTCAGCATTCAAAATTACCTGATGATTTCCCCCATCTGATAGCTTGCTCCAATGCTTCTGCTTCCAAAATTACCTGATGATTTCCCCCATCTGATAGCTTGCTCCAATGCTTCTGCTTCCAAAATTACCTGATGATTTCCCCCATCTGATAGCTTGCTCCAATGCTTCTGCTTCCAAAATTACCTGATGATTTCCCCCATCTGATAGCTTGCTCCAATGCTTCTGCTTCAAAATTACCTGATGATTTCCCCCATCTGATAGCTTGCTCCAATGCTTCAGCATTCAAAATTACCTGATGATTTCCCCCATCTGATAGCTTGCTCCAATGCTTCTGCTTCCAAAATTACCTGATGATTTCCCCCATCTGATAGCTTGCTCCAATGCTTCTGCTTCCAAAATTACCTGATGATTTCCCCCATCTGATAGCTTGCTCCAATGCTTCAGCATTCAAAATTACCTGATGATTTCCCCCATCTGATAGCTTGCTCCAATGCTTCTGCTTCCAAAATTACCTGATGATTTCCCCCATCTGATAGCTTGCTCCAATGCTTCAGCATTCAAAATTACCTGATGATTTCCCCCATCTGATAGCTTGCTCCAATGCTTCTGCTTCCAAAATTACCTGATGATTTCCCCCATCTGATAGCTTGCTCCAATGCTTCAGCATTCAAAATTACCTGATGATTTCCCCCATCTGATAGCTTGCTCCAATGCTTCTGCTTCCAAAATTACCTGATGATTTCCCCCATCTGATAGCTTGCTCCAATGCTTCTGCTTCCAAAATTACCTGATGATTTCCCCCATCTGATAGCTTGCTCCAATGCTTCAGCATTCAAAATTACCTGATGATTTCCCCCATCTGATAGCTTGCTCCAATGCTTCTGCTTCCAAAATTACCTGATGATTTCCCCCATCTGATAGCTTGCTCCAATGCTTCTGCTTCCAAAATTACCTGATGATTTCCCCCATCTGATAGCTTGCTCCAATGCTTCTGCATTCAAAATTACCTGATGATTTCCCCCATCTGATAGCTTGCTCCAATGCTTCTGCATTCAAAATTACCTGATGATTTCCCCCATCTGATAGCTTGCTCCAATGCTTCAGCATTCAAAATTACCTGATGATTTCCCCCATCTGATAGCTTGCTCCAATGCTTCTGCATTCAAAATTACCTGATGATTTCCCCCATCTGATAGCTTGCTCCAATGCTTCAGCATTCAAAATTACCTGATGATTTCCCCCATCTGATAGCTTGCTCCAATGCTTCTGCTTCCAAAATTACCTGATGATTTCCCCCATCTGATAGCTTGCTCCAATGCTTCTGCTTCCAAAATTACCTGATGATTTCCCCCATCTGATAGCTTGCTCCAATGCTTCTGCTTCCAAAATTACCTGATGATTTCCCCCATCTGATAGCTTGCTCCAATGCTTCTGCTTCAAAATTACCTGATGATTTCCCCCATCTGATAGCTTGCTCCAATGCTTCAGCATTCAAAATTACCTGATGATTTCCCCCATCTGATAGCTTGCTCCAATGCTTCTGCATTCAAAATTACCTGATGATTTCCCCCATCTGATAGCTTGCTCCAATGCTTCTGCATTCAAAATTACCTGATGATTTCCCCCATCTGATAGCTTGCTCCAATGCTTCTGCTTCAAAATTACCTGATGATTTCCCCCATCTGATAGCTTGCTCCAATGCTTCAGCATTCAAAATTACCTGATGATTTCCCCCATCTGATAGCTTGCTCCAATGCTTCTGCATTCAAAATTACCTGATGATTTCCCCCATCTGATAGCTTGCTCCAATGCTTCAGCATTCAAAATTACCTGATGATTTCCCCCATCTGATAGCTTGCTCCAATGCTTCTGCTTCCAAAATTACCTGATGATTTCCCCCATCTGATAGCTTGCTCCAATGCTTCTGCTTCAAAATTACCTGATGATTTCCCCCATCTGATAGCTTGCTCCAATGCTTCAGCATTCAAAATTACCTGATGATTTCCCCCATCTGATAGCTTGCTCCAATGCTTCTGCATTCAAAATTACCTGATGATTTCCCCCATCTGATAGCTTGCTCCAATGCTTCTGCATTCAAAATTACCTGATGATTTCCCCCATCTGATAGCTTGCTCCAATGCTTCAGCATTCAAAATTACCTGATGATTTCCCCCATCTGATAGCTTGCTCCAATGCTTCTGCATTCAAAATTACCTGATGATTTCCCCCATCTGATAGCTTGCTCCAATGCTTCAGCATTCAAAATTACCTGATGATTTCCCCCATCTGATAGCTTGCTCCAATGCTTCTGCATCCAAAATAACCTGATGATTTCCCCCATCTGATAGCTTGCTCCAATGCTTCTGCTTCCAAAATTACCTGATGATTTCCCCCATCTGATAGCTTGCTCCAATGCTTCTGCTTCCAAAATTACCTGATGATTTCCCCCATCTGATAGCTTGCTCCAATGCTTCTGCTTCCAAAATTACCTGATGATTTCCCCCATCTGATAGCTTGCTCCAATGCTTCTGCTTCAAAATTACCTGATGATTTCCCCCATCTGATAGCTTGCTCCAATGCTTCAGCATTCAAAATTACCTGATGATTTCCCCCATCTGATAGCTTGCTCCAATGCTTCTGCTTCCAAAATTACCTGATGATTTCCCCCATCTGATAGCTTGCTCCAATGCTTCTGCTTCCAAAATTACCTGATGATTTCCCCCATCTGATAGCTTGCTCCAATGCTTCAGCATTCAAAATTACCTGATGATTTCCCCCATCTGATAGCTTGCTCCAATGCTTCTGCTTCCAAAATTACCTGATGATTTCCCCCATCTGATAGCTTGCTCCAATGCTTCAGCATTCAAAATTACCTGATGATTTCCCCCATCTGATAGCTTGCTCCAATGCTTCTGCTTCCAAAATTACCTGATGATTTCCCCCATCTGATAGCTTGCTCCAATGCTTCAGCATTCAAAATTACCTGATGATTTCCCCCATCTGATAGCTTGCTCCAATGCTTCTGCTTCCAAAATTACCTGATGATTTCCCCCATCTGATAGCTTGCTCCAATGCTTCTGCTTCCAAAATTACCTGATGATTTCCCCCATCTGATAGCTTGCTCCAATGCTTCAGCATTCAAAATTACCTGATGATTTCCCCCATCTGATAGCTTGCTCCAATGCTTCTGCTTCCAAAATTACCTGATGATTTCCCCCATCTGATAGCTTGCTCCAATGCTTCTGCTTCCAAAATTACCTGATGATTTCCCCCATCTGATAGCTTGCTCCAATGCTTCTGCATTCAAAATTACCTGATGATTTCCCCCATCTGATAGCTTGCTCCAATGCTTCTGCATTCAAAATTACCTGATGATTTCCCCCATCTGATAGCTTGCTCCAATGCTTCAGCATTCAAAATTACCTGATGATTTCCCCCATCTGATAGCTTGCTCCAATGCTTCTGCATTCAAAATTACCTGATGATTTCCCCCATCTGATAGCTTGCTCCAATGCTTCAGCATTCAAAATTACCTGATGATTTCCCCCATCTGATAGCTTGCTCCAATGCTTCTGCTTCCAAAATTACCTGATGATTTCCCCCATCTGATAGCTTGCTCCAATGCTTCTGCTTCCAAAATTACCTGATGATTTCCCCCATCTGATAGCTTGCTCCAATGCTTCTGCTTCCAAAATTACCTGATGATTTCCCCCATCTGATAGCTTGCTCCAATGCTTCTGCTTCAAAATTACCTGATGATTTCCCCCATCTGATAGCTTGCTCCAATGCTTCAGCATTCAAAATTACCTGATGATTTCCCCCATCTGATAGCTTGCTCCAATGCTTCTGCTTTCAAAATTACCTGATGATTTCCCCCATCTGATAGCTTGCTCCAATGCTTCTGCTTTCAAAATTACCTGCAGATTTCCCCCATCTGATAGCTTGCTCCAATGCTTCTGCATTCAAAATTACCTGATGATTTCCCCCATCTGATAGCTTGCTCCAATGCTTCAGCATTCAAAATTACCTGATGATTTCCCCCATCTGATAGCTTGCTCCAATGCTTCTGCATTCAAAATAACCTGATGATTTCCCCCATCTGATAGCTTGCTCCAATGCTTCTGCTTTCAAAATTACCTGCAGATTTCCCCCATCTGATAGCTTGCTCCAATGCTTTTGCCTTCAAAATTACCTGCAAATTTCCCCCATCTGATAGCTTGCTCCAATGCTTTTGCCTTCAAAATTACCTGCAAATTTCCCCCCTCTGATAGCTTGCTCCAATGCTTCTGCCTTCAAAATTACCTGATGATTTCCCCCATCTGATAGCTTGCTCCAATGCTTCTGCCTTCAAAATAACCTGATGATTTCCCCCATCTGATAGCTTGCTCCAATGCTTTTGCCTTCAAAATTACCTGCAAATTTCCCCCATCTGATAGCTTGCTCCAATGCTTCTGCATCCAAAATAACCTGATGATTTCCCCCATCTGATAGCTTGCTCCAATGCTTCTGCATTCAAAATTACCTGATGATTTCCCCCATCTGATAGCTTGCTCCAATGCTTCTGCATTCAAAATTACCTGATGATTTCCCCCATCTGATAGCTTGCTCCAATGCTTCTGCATCCAAAATAACCTGATGATTTCCCCCATCTGATAGCTTGCTCCAATGCTTCTGCATTCAAAATTACCTGATGATTTCCCCCATCTGATAGCTTGCTCCAATGCTTCTGCATTCAAAATTACCTGATGATTTCCCCCATCTGATAGCTTGCTCCAATGCTTCTGCCTTCAAAATAACCTGATGATTTCCCCCATCTGATAGCTTGCTCCAATGCTTCTGCCTTCAAAATAACCTGATGATTTCCCCCATCTGATAGCTTGCTCCAATGCTTCTGCATCCAAAATAACCTGATGATTTCCCCCATCTGATAGCTTGCTCCAATGCTTCTGCATCCAAAATAACCTGATGATTTCCCCCATCTGATAGCTTGCTCCAATGCTTCTGCATCCAAAATAACCTGATGATTTCCCCCATCTGATAGCTTGCTCCAATGCTTCTGCATCCAAAATAACCTGATGATTTCCCCCATCTGATAGCTTGCTCCAATGCTTCTGCATCCAAAATTACCTGATGATTTCCCCCATCTGATAGCTTGCTCCAATGCTTCTGCATTCAAAATTACCTGATGATTTCCCCCATCTGATAGCTTGCTCCAATGCTTCTGCATCCAAAATAACCTGATGATTTCCCCCATCTGATAGCTTGCTCCAATGCTTCTGCATTCAAAATTACCTGATGATTTCCCCCATCTGATAGCTTGCTCCAATGCTTCTGCATCCAAAATAACCTGATGATTTCCCCCATCTGATAGCTTGCTCCAATGCTTCTGCATTCAAAATTACCTGATGATTTCCCCCATCTGATAGCTTGCTCCAATGCTTCTGCATTCAAAATAACCTGATGATTTCCCCCATCTAATAGCTTGCTCCAATGCTTCTGCATCCAAAATAACCTGATGATTTCCCCCATCTGATAGCTTGCTCCAATGCTTCTGCATCCAAAATAACCTGATGATTTCCCCCATCTGATAGCTTGCTCCAATGCTTCTGCATTCAAAATTACCTGATGATTTCCCCCATCTGATAGCTTGCTCCAATGCTTCTGCATCCAAAATAACCTGATGATTTCCCCCATCTGATAGCTTGCTCCAATGCTTCTGCATTCAAAATAACCTGATGATTTCCCCCATCTGATAGCTTGCTCCAATGCTTCTGCATTCAAAATTACCTGATGATTTCCCCCATCTGATAGCTTGCTCCAATGCTTCTGCATCCAAAATAACCTGATGATTTCCCCCATCTGATAGCTTGCTCCAATGCTTCTGCATCCAAAATAACCTGATGATTTCCCCCATCTGATAGCTTGCTCCAATGCTTCTGCATCCAAAATAACCTGATGATTTCCCCCATCTGATAGCTTGCTCCAATGCTTCTGCATTCAAAATAACCTGATGATTTCCCCCATCTGATAGCTTGCTCCAATGCTTCTGCATCCAAAATAACCTGATGATTTCCCCCATCTGATAGCTTGCTCCAATGCTTCTGCATCCAAAATTACCTGATGATTTCCCCCATCTGATAGCTTGCTCCAATGCTTCTGCATTCAAAATTACCTGATGATTTCCCCCATCTGATAGCTTGCTCCAATGCTTCTGCATTCAAAATTACCTGATGATTTCCCCCATCTGATAGCTTGCTCCAATGCTTCTGCATCCAAAATAACCTGATGATTTCCCCCATCTGATAGCTTGCTCCAATGCTTCTGCATCCAAAATAACCTGATGATTTCCCCCATCTGATAGCTTGCTCCAATGCTTCTGCATTCAAAATAACCTGATGATTTCCCCCATCTGATAGCTTGCTCCAATGCTTCTGCATCCAAAATAACCTGATGATTTCCCCCATCTGATAGCTTGCTCCAATGCTTCTGCATTCAAAATAACCTGATGATTTCCCCCATCTGATAGCTTGCTCCAATGCTTCTGCATCCAAAATAACCTGATGATTTCCCCCATCTGATAGCTTGCTCCAATGCTTCTGCATCCAAAATAACCTGATGATTTCCCCCATCTGATAGCTTGCTCCAATGCTTCTGCATCCAAAATAACCTGATGATTTCCCCCATCTGATAGCTTGCTCCAATGCTTCTGCATTCAAAATAACCTGATGATTTCCCCCATCTAATAGCTTGCTCCAATGCTTCTGCATCCAAAATAACCTGATGATTTCCCCCATCTGATAGCTTGCTCCAATGCTTCTGCATTCAAAATTACCTGATGATTTCCCCCATCTGATAGCTTGCTCCAATGCTTCTGCTTCAAAATTACCTGATGATTTCCCCCATCTAATAGCTTGCTCCAATGCTTCTGCATCCAAAATAACCTGATGATTTCCCCCATCTGATAGCTTGCTCCAATGCTTCTGCATCCAAAATAACCTGATGATTTCCCCCATCTGATAGCTTGCTCCAATGCTTCTGCATTCAAAATTACCTGATGATTTCCCCCATCTGATAGCTTGCTCCAATGCTTCTGCATCCAAAATAACCTGATGATTTCCCCCATCTGATAGCTTGCTCCAATGCTTCTGCATCCAAAATAACCTGATGATTTCCCCCATCTGATAGCTTGCTCCAATGCTTCTGCATCCAAAATAACCTGATGATTTCCCCCATCTGATAGCTTGCTCCAATGCTTCTGCATTCAAAATTACCTGATGATTTCCCCCATCTGATAGCTTGCTCCAATGCTTCTGCATTCAAAATTACCTGATGATTTCCCCCATCTGATAGCTTGCTCCAATGCTTCTGCATTCAAAATTACCTGATGATTTCCCCCATCTGATAGCTTGCTCCAATGCTTCTGCATTCAAAATTACCTGATGATTTCCCCCATCTGATAGCTTGCTCCAATGCTTCTGCTTCAAAATTACCTGATGATTTCCCCCATCTAATAGCTTGCTCCAATGCTTCTGCATCCAAAATAACCTGATGATTTCCCCCATCTGATAGCTTGCTCCAATGCTTCTGCATCCAAAATAACCTGATGATTTCCCCCATCTGATAGCTTGCTCCAATGCTTCTGCATTCAAAATTACCTGATGATTTCCCCCATCTGATAGCTTGCTCCAATGCTTCTGCTTTCAAAATAACCTGATGATTTCCCCCATCTGATAGCTTGCTCCAATGCTTCTGCATCCAAAATAACCTGATGATTTCCCCCATCTGATAGCTTGCTCCAATGCTTCTGCATTCAAAATTACCTGATGATTTCCCCCATCTGATAGCTTGCTCCAATGCTTCTGCATTCAAAATTACCTGATGATTTCCCCCATCTGATAGCTTGCTCCAATGCTTCTGCATTCAAAATTACCTGATGATTTCCCCCATCTGATAGCTTGCTCCAATGCTTCTGCATCCAAAATAACCTGATGATTTCCCCCATCTGATAGCTTGCTCCAATGCTTCTGCATTCAAAATTACCTGATGATTTCCCCCATCTGATAGCTTGCTCCAATGCTTCTGCATTCAAAATTACCTGATGATTTCCCCCATCTGATAGCTTGCTCCAATGCTTCTGCTTCAAAATTACCTGATGATTTCCCCCATCTAATAGCTTGCTCCAATGCTTCTGCATCCAAAATAACCTGATGATTTCCCCCATCTGATAGCTTGCTCCAATGCTTCTGCATCCAAAATAACCTGATGATTTCCCCCATCTGATAGCTTGCTCCAATGCTTCTGCATTCAAAATTACCTGATGATTTCCCCCATCTGATAGCTTGCTCCAATGCTTCTGCATCCAAAATAACCTGATGATTTCCCCCATCTGATAGCTTGCTCCAATGCTTCTGCATTCAAAATTACCTGATGATTTCCCCCATCTGATAGCTTGCTCCAATGCTTCTGCATCCAAAATAACCTGATGATTTCCCCCATCTGATAGCTTGCTCCAATGCTTCTGCATCCAAAATAACCTGATGATTTCCCCATCTGATAGCTTGCTCCAATGCTTCTGCTTTCAAAATAACCTGATGATTTCCCCCATCTGATAGCTTGCTCCAATGCTTCTGCATCCAAAATAACCTGATGATTTCCCCCATCTGATAGCTTGCTCCAATGCTTCTGCATTCAAAATAACCTGATGATTTCCCCCATCTAATAGCTTGCTCCAATGCTTCTGCATCCAAAATAACCTGATGATTTCCCCCATCTGATAGCTTGCTCCAATGCTTCTGCATTCAAAATTACCTGATGATTTCCCCCATCTGATAGCTTGCTCCAATGCTTCTGCTTCAAAATTACCTGATGATTTCCCCCATCTAATAGCTTGCTCCAATGCTTCTGCATCCAAAATAACCTGATGATTTCCCCCATCTGATAGCTTGCTCCAATGCTTCTGCATCCAAAATAACCTGATGATTTCCCCCATCTGATAGCTTGCTCCAATGCTTCTGCATTCAAAATTACCTGATGATTTCCCCCATCTGATAGCTTGCTCCAATGCTTCTGCATTCAAAATTACCTGATGATTTCCCCCATCTGATAGCTTGCTCCAATGCTTCTGCATCCAAAATAACCTGATGATTTCCCCCATCTGATAGCTTGCTCCAATGCTTCTGCATTCAAAATTACCTGATGATTTCCCCCATCTGATAGCTTGCTCCAATGCTTCTGCATCCAAAATAACCTGATGATTTCCCCCATCTGATAGCTTGCTCCAATGCTTCTGCATTCAAAATTACCTGATGATTTCCCCCATCTGATAGCTTGCTCCAATGCTTCTGCATTCAAAATTACCTGATGATTTCCCCCATCTGATAGCTTGCTCCAATGCTTCTGCATTCAAAATTACCTGATGATTTCCCCCATCTGATAGCTTGCTCCAATGCTTCTGCTTCAAATTACCTGATGATTTCCCCCATCTAATAGCTTGCTCCAATGCTTCTGCATCCAAAATAACCTGATGATTTCCCCCATCTGATAGCTTGCTCCAATGCTTCTGCATCCAAAATAACCTGATGATTTCCCCCATCTGATAGCTTGCTCCAATGCTTCTGCATTCAAAAT
Organism: Palaemon carinicauda; assembly: GCF_036898095.1. Lineage (NCBI taxonomy): Eukaryota > Metazoa > Arthropoda > Malacostraca > Decapoda > Palaemonidae > Palaemon > Palaemon carinicauda. The sequence goes on along the minus strand of NC_090767.1, from coordinate 59,777,382 downwards.
TACCTGATGATTTCCCCCATCTGATAGCTTGCTCCAATGCTTCTGCTTCAAAATTACCTGATGATTTCCCCCATCTGATAGCTTGCTCCAATGCTTCTGCATTCAAAATTACCTGATGATTTCCCCCATCTGATAGCTTGCTCCAATGCTTCTGCTTCAAAATTACCTGATGATTTCCCCC
>NC_090767.1:59749816-59776701 GCF_036898095.1 Palaemon carinicauda | reverse complement strand
CTTCTCTTCCTCACTGGGCTATTTTCCCTGTAGGAACCATTGGGCTTATAGCATCCTTCTCTTCCTCACTGGGCTATTTTCCCTGTAGGAACCATTAGGCTTAAAGAATCCTTCTCTTCCTCACTGGGCTATTTTCCCTGTAGGAACCATTGGGCTTATAGCATCCTTCTCTTCCTCACTGGGCTATTTTCCCTGTAGGAACCATTAGGCTTAAAGAATCCTTCTCTTCCTCACTGGGCTATTTTCCCTGTAGGAACCATTGGGCTTATAGCATCCTTCTCTTCCTCACTGGGCTATTTTCCCTGTAGGAACCATTGGGCTTATAGCATCCTTCTCTTCCTCACTGGGCTATTTTCCCTGTAGGAACCATTGGGCTTATAGCATCCTTCTCTTCCTCACTGGGCTATTTTCCCTGTAGGAACCATTAGGCTTAAAGAATCCTTCTCTTCCTCACTGGGCTATTTTCCCTGTAGGAACCATTAGGCTTAAAGAATCCTTCTCTTCCTCACTGGGCTATTTTCCCTGTAGGAACCATTGGGCTTATAGCATCCTTCTCTTCCTCACTGGGCTATTTTCCCTGTAGGAACCATTGGGCTTATAGCATCCTTCTCCTCACTGGGCTATTTTCCCTGTAGGAACCATTAGGCTTAAAGAATCCTTCTCTTCCTCACTGGGCTATTTTCCCTGTAGGAACCATTAGGCTTAAAGAATCCTTCTCTTCCTCACTGGGCTATTTTCCCTGTAGGAACCATTAGGCTTAAAGAATCCTTCTCTTCCTCACTGGGCTATTTTCCCTGTAGGAACCATTGGGCTTATAGCATCCTTCTCTTCCTCACTGGGCTATTTTCCCTGTAGGAACCATTAGGCTTAAAGAATCCTTCTCTTCCTCACTGGGCTATTTTCCCTGTAGGAACCATTAGGCTTAAAGAATCCTTCTCTTCCTCACTGGGCTATTTTCCCTGTAGGAACCATTGGGCTTATAGCATCCTTCTCTTCCTCACTGGGCTATTTTCCCTGTAGGAACCATTAGGCTTAAAGAATCCTTCTCTTCCTCACTGGGCTATTTTCCCTGTAGGAACCATTAGGCTTAAAGAATCCTTCTCTTCCTCACTGGGCTATTTTCCCTGTAGGAACCATTGGGCTTATAGCATCCTTCTCTTCCTCACTGGGCTATTTTCCCTGTAGGAACCATTAGGCTTAAAGAATCCTTCTCTTCCTCACTGGGCTATTTTCCCTGTAGGAACCATTAGGCTTAAAGAATCCTTCTCTTCCTCACTGGGCTATTTTCCCTGTAGGAACCATTGGGCTTATAGCATCCTTCTCTTCCTCACTGGGCTATTTTCCCTGTAGGAACCATTAGGCTTAAAGAATCCTTCTCTTCCTCACTGGGCTATTTTCCCTGTAGGAACCATTAGGCTTAAAGAATCCTTCTCTTCCTCACTGGGCTATTTTCCCTGTAGGAACCATTGGGCTTATAGCATCCTTCTCTTCCTCACTGGGCTATTTTCCCTGTAGGAACCATTAGGCTTAAAGAATCCTTCTCTTCCTCACTGGGCTATTTTCCCTGTAGGAACCATTGGGCTTATAGCATCCTTCTCTTCCTCACTGGGCTTATAGAATCCTTCTCTTCCTCACTGGGCTATTTTCCCTGTTGGAACCCTGGTGCTTATGGCATCCTTCTCCTCACTGGGCTATTTTCCCTGTAGGAACAATCCTTCTCTTCCTCACTGGGCTATTTTCCCTGTAGGAACCCTGGTGCTTATAGCATCCTTCTCCTCACTGGGCTATTTTCCCTGTAGGAACCATTAGGCTTAAAGAATCCTTCTCTTCCTCACTGGGCTATTTTCCCTGTAGGAACCATTGGGCTTATAGCATCCTTCTCTTCCTCACTGGGCTATTTTCCCTGTAGGAACCATTAGGCTTAAAGAATCCTTCTCTTCCTCACTGGGCTATTTTCCCTGTAGGAACCATTGGGCTTATAGCATCCTTCTCTTCCTCACTGGGCTATTTTCCCTGTAGGAACCATTAGGCTTAAAGAATCCTTCTCTTCCTCACTGGGCTATTTTCCCTGTAGGAACCATTAGGCTTAAAGAATCCTTCTCTTCCTCACTGGGCTATTTTCCCTGTAGGAACCATTGGGCTTATAGCATCCTTCTCTTCCTCACTGGGCTTATAGAATCCTTCTCTTCCTCACTGGGCTATTTTCCCTGTTGGAACCCTGGTGCTTATGGCATCCTTCTCCTCACTGGGCTATTTTCCCTGTAGGAACAATCCTTCTCTTCCTCACTGGGCTATTTTCCCTGTAGGAACCCTGGTGCTTATAGCATCCTCCTCACTGGGCTATTTTCCCTGTAGGAACCATTAGGCTTAAAGAATCCTTCTCTTCCTCACTGGGCTATTTTCCCTGTAGGAACCATTGGGCTTATAGCATCCTTCTCTTCCTCACTGGGCTTATAGAATCCTTCTCTTCCTCACTGGGCTATTTTCCCTGTAGGAACCCTGGTGCTTATAGCATCCTTCTCCTCACTGGGCTATTTTCCCTGTAGGAACCATTAGGCTTAAAGAATCCTTCTCTTCCTCACTGGGCTATTTTCCCTGTAGGAACCATTAGGCTTAAAGAATCCTTCTCTTCCTCACTGGGCTATTTTCCCTGTAGGAACCATTAGGCTTAAAGAATCCTTCTCTTCCTCACTGGGCTATTTTCCCTGTAGGAACCATTGGGCTTATAGCATCCTTCTCTTCCTCACTGGGCTATTTTCCCTGTAGGAACCATTAGGCTTAAAGAATCCTTCTCTTCCTCACTGGGCTATTTTCCCTGTAGGAACCATTGGGCTTATAGCATCCTTCTCTTCCTCACTGGGCTATTTTCCCTGTAGGAACCATTAGGCTTAAAGAATCCTTCTCTTCCTCACTGGGCTATTTTCCCTGTAGGAACCATTGGGCTTATAGCATCCTTCTCTTCCTCACTGGGCTTATAGAATCCTTCTCTTCCTCACTGGGCTATTTTCCCTGTTGGAACCCTGGTGCTTATGGCATCCTTCTCCTCACTGGGCTATTTTCCCTGTAGGAACCATTGGGCTTATAGCATCCTTCTCTTCCTCACTGGGCTATTTTCCCTGTAGGAACCATTAGGCTTAAAGAATCCTTCTCTTCCTCACTGGGCTATTTTCCCTGTAGGAACCATTAGGCTTAAAGAATCCTTCTCTTCCTCACTGGGCTATTTTCCCTGTAGGAACCATTAGGCTTAAAGAATCCTTCTCTTCCTCACTGGGCTATTTTCCCTGTAGGAACCATTAGGCTTAAAGAATCCTTCTCTTCCTCACTGGGCTATTTTCCCTGTAGGAACCATTAGGCTTAAAGAATCCTTCTCTTCCTCACTGGGCTATTTTCCCTGTAGGAACCATTAGGCTTAAAGAATCCTTCTCTTCCTCACTGGGCTATTTTCCCTGTAGGAACCATTAGGCTTAAAGAATCCTTCTCTTCCTCACTGGGCTATTTTCCCTGAAGGAACCCTGGTGCTTATAGCATCCTTCTCCTCACTGGGCTATTTTCCCTGTAGGAACCATTAGGCTTAAAGAATCCTTCTCTTCCTCACTGGGCTATTTTCCCTGTAGGAACCATTAGGCTTAAAGAATCCTTCTCTTCCTCACTGGGCTATTTTCCCTGTAGGAACCATTAGGCTTAAAGAATCCTTCTCTTCCTCACTGGGCTATTTTCCCTGTAGGAACCATTGGGCTTATAGCATCCTTCTCTTCCTCACTGGGCTATTTTCCCTGTAGGAACCATTAGGCTTAAAGAATCCTTCTCTTCCTCACTGGGCTATTTTCCCTGTAGGAACCATTGGGCTTATAGCATCCTTCTCTTCCTCACTGGGCTATTTTCCCTGTAGGAACCATTAGGCTTAAAGAATCCTTCTCTTCCTCACTGGGCTATTTTCCCTGTAGGAACCATTAGGCTTAAAGAATCCTTCTCTTCCTCACTGGGCTATTTTCCCTGTAGGAACCATTGGGCTTATAGCATCCTTCTCTTCCTCACTGGGCTTATAGAATCCTTCTCTTCCTCACTGGGCTATTTTCCTGTTGGAACCCTGGTGCTTATGGCATCCTTCTCCTCACTGGGCTATTTTCCCTGTAGGAACAATCCTTCTCTTCCTCACTGGGCTATTTTCCCTGTAGGAACCCTGGTGCTTATAGCATCCTTCTCCTCACTGGGCTATTTTCCCTGTAGGAACCATTAGGCTTAAAGAATCCTTCTCTTCCTCACTGGGCTATTTTCCCTGTAGGAACCATTAGGCTTAAAGAATCCTTCTCTTCCTCACTGGGCTATTTTCCCTGTAGGAACCATTGGGCTTATAGCATCCTTCTCCTCACTGGGCTATTTTCCCTGTAGGAACCATTAGGCTTAAAGAATCCTTCTCTTCCTCACTGGGCTATTTTCCCTGTAGGAACCATTGGGCTTATAGCATCCTTCTCTTCCTCACTGGGCTATTTTCCCTGTAGGAACCATTAGGCTTAAAGAATCCTTCTCTTCCTCACTGGGCTATTTTCCCTGTAGGAACCATTGGGCTTATAGCATCCTTCTCCTCACTGGGCTATTTTCCCTGTAGGAACCATTAGGCTTAAAGAATCCTTCTCTTCCTCACTGGGCTATTTTCCCTGTAGGAACCATTGGGCTTATAGCATCCTTCTCTTCCTCACTGGGCTATTTTCCCTGTAGGAACCATTAGGCTTAAAGAATCCTTCTCTTCCTCACTGGGCTATTTTCCCTGTAGGAACCATTGGGCTTATAGCATCCTTCTCTTCCTCACTGGGCTATTTTCCCTGTAGGAACCATTAGGCTTAAAGAATCCTTCTCTTCCTCACTGGGCTATTTTCCCTGTAGGAACCATTGGGCTTATAGCATCCTTCTCTTCCTCACTGGGCTATTTTCCCTGTAGGAACCCTGGTGCTTATAGCATCCTTCTCCTCACTGGGCTATTTTCCCTGTAGGAACCATTAGGCTTAAAGAATCCTTCTCTTCCTCACTGGGCTATTTTCCCTGTAGGAACCATTAGGCTTAAAGAATCCTTCTCTTCCTCACTGGGCTATTTTCCCTGTAGGAACCATTGGGCTTAAAGAATCCTTCTCTTCCTCACTGGGCTATTTTCCCTGTAGGAACCATTGGGCTTATAGCATCCTTCTCTTCCTCACTGGGCTATTTTCCCTGTAGGAACCCTGGTGCTTATAGCATCCTTCTCCTCACTGGGCTATTTTCCCTGTAGGAACCATTAGGCTTAAAGAATCCTTCTCTTCCTCACTGGGCTATTTTCCCTGTAGGAACCATTAGGCTTAAAGAATCCTTCTCTTCCTCACTGGGCTATTTTCCCTGTAGGAACCATTGGGCTTATAGCATCCTTCTCTTCCTCACTGGGCTATTTTCCCTGTAGGAACCCTGGTGCTTATAGCATCCTTCTCCTCACTGGGCTATTTTCCCTGTAGGAACCATTAGGCTTAAAGAATCCTTCTCTTCCTCACTGGGCTATTTTCCCTGTAGGAACCATTAGGCTTAAAGAATCCTTCTCTTCCTCACTGGGCTATTTTCCCTGTAGGAACCATTAGGCTTAAAGAATCCTTCTCTTCCTCACTGGGCTATTTTCCCTGTAGGAACCATTGGGCTTATAGCATCCTTCTCTTCCTCACTGGGCTATTTTCCCTGTAGGAACCATTAGGCTTAAAGAATCCTTCTCTTCCTCACTGGGCTATTTTCCCTGTAGGAACCATTGGGCTTATAGCATCCTTCTCTTCCTCACTGGGCTATTTTCCCTGTAGGAACCATTAGGCTTAAAGAATCCTTCTCTTCCTCACTGGGCTATTTTCCCTGTAGGAACCATTGGGCTTATAGCATCCTTCTCTTCCTCACTGGGCTATTTTCCCTGTAGGAACCCTGGTGCTTATAGCATCCTTCTCCTCACTGGGCTATTTTCCCTGTAGGAACCATTAGGCTTAAAGAATCCTTCTCTTCCTCACTGGGCTATTTTCCCTGTAGGAACCATTAGGCTTAAAGAATCCTTCTCTTCCTCACTGGGCTATTTTCCCTGTAGGAACCATTAGGCTTAAAGAATCCTTCTCTTCCTCACTGGGCTATTTTCCCTGTAGGAACCATTGGGCTTATAGCATCCTTCTCTTCCTCACTGGGCTATTTTCCCTGTAGGAACCATTAGGCTTAAAGAATCCTTCTCTTCCTCACTGGGCTATTTTCCCTGTAGGAACCATTGGGCTTATAGCATCCTTCTCCTCACTGGGCTATTTTCCCTGTAGGAACCATTAGGCTTAAAGAATCCTTCTCTTCCTCACTGGGCTATTTTCCCTGTAGGAACCATTGGGCTTATAGCATCCTTCTCTTCCTCACTGGGCTTATAGAATCCTTCTCTTCCTCACTGGGCTATTTTCCCTGTTGGAACCCTGGTGCTTATGGCATCCTTCTCCTCACTGGGCTATTTTCCCTGTAGGAACCATTGGGCTTATAGCATCCTTCTCTTCCTCACTGGGCTATTTTCCCTGTAGGAACCATTAGGCTTAAAGAATCCTTCTCTTCCTCACTGGGCTATTTTCCCTGTAGGAACCATTAGGCTTAAAGAATCCTTCTCTTCCTCACTGGGCTATTTTCCCTGTAGGAACCATTAGGCTTAAAGAATCCTTCTCTTCCTCACTGGGCTATTTTCCCTGTAGGAACCATTAGGCTTAAAGAATCCTTCTCTTCCTCACTGGGCTATTTTCCCTGTAGGAACCATTGGGCTTATAGCATCCTTCTCTTCCTCACTGGGCTATTTTCCCTGTAGGAACCATTAGGCTTAAAGAATCCTTCTCTTCCTCACTGGGCTATTTTCCCTGTAGGAACCATTGGGCTTAAAGAATCCTTCTCTTCCTCACTGGGCTATTTTCCCTGTAGGAACCATTAGGCTTAAAGAATCCTTCTCTTCCTCACTGGGCTATTTTCCCTGTAGGAACCATTAGGCTTAAAGAATCCTTCTCTTCCTCACTGGGCTATTTTCCCTGTAGGAACCATTAGGCTTAAAGAATCCTTCTCTTCCTCACTGGGCTATTTTCCCTGTAGGAACCATTGGGCTTATAGCATCCTTCTCTTCCTCACTGGGCTATTTTCCCTGTAGGAACCATTAGGCTTAAAGAATCCTTCTCTTCCTCACTGGGCTATTTTCCCTGTAGGAACCATTGGGCTTATAGCATCCTTCTCTTCCTCACTGGGCTATTTTCCCTGTAGGAACCATTAGGCTTAAAGAATCCTTCTCTTCCTCACTGGGCTATTTTCCCTGTAGGAACCATTAGGCTTAAAGAATCCTTCTCTTCCTCACTGGGCTATTTTCCCTGTAGGAACCATTGGGCTTATAGCATCCTTCTCTTCCTCACTGGGCTTATAGAATCCTTCTCTTCCTCACTGGGCTATTTTCCCTGTTGGAACCCTGGTGCTTATGGCATCCTTCTCCTCACTGGGCTATTTTCCCTGTAGGAACAATCCTTCTCTTCCTCACTGGGCTATTTTCCCTGTAGGAACCCTGGTGCTTATAGCATCCTTCTCCTCACTGGGCTATTTTCCCTGTAGGAACCATTAGGCTTAAAGAATCCTTCTCTTCCTCACTGGGCTATTTTCCCTGTAGGAACCATTAGGCTTAAAGAATCCTTCTCTTCCTCACTGGGCTATTTTCCCTGTAGGAACCATTGGGCTTAAAGAATCCTTCTCTTCCTCACTGGGCTATTTTCCCTGTAGGAACCATTGGGCTTATAGCATCCTTCTCTTCCTCACTGGGCTTATAGAATCCTTCTCTTCCTCACTGGGCTATTTTCCCTGTTGGAACCATTAGGCTTAAAGAATCCTTCTCTTCCTCACTGGGCTATTTTCCCTGTAGGAACCATTAGGCTTAAAGAATCCTTCTCTTCCTCACTGGGCTATTTTCCCTGTAGGAACCATTGGGCTTATAGCATCCTTCTCTTCCTCACTGGGCTTATAGAATCCTTCTCTTCCTCACTGGGCTATTTTCCCTGTAGGAACCCTGGTGCTTATAGCATCCTTCTCCTCACTGGGCTATTTTCCCTGTAGGAACCATTAGGCTTAAAGAATCCTTCTCTTCCTCACTGGGCTATTTTCCCTGTAGGAACCATTAGGCTTAAAGAATCCTTCTCTTCCTCACTGGGCTATTTTCCCTGTAGGAACCATTAGGCTTAAAGAATCCTTCTCTTCCTCACTGGGCTATTTTCCCTGTAGGAACCATTGGGCTTATAGCATCCTTCTCTTCCTCACTGGGCTATTTTCCCTGTAGGAACCATTAGGCTTAAAGAATCCTTCTCTTCCTCACTGGGCTATTTTCCCTGTAGGAACCATTAGGCTTAAAGAATCCTTCTCTTCCTCACTGGGCTATTTTCCCTGTAGGAACCATTGGGCTTATAGCATCCTTCTCTTCCTCACTGGGCTTATAGAATCCTTCTCTTCCTCACTGGGCTATTTTCCCTGTTGGAACCCTGGTGCTTATGGCATCCTTCTCCTCACTGGGCTATTTTCCCTGTAGGAACAATCCTTCTCTTCCTCACTGGGCTATTTTCCCTGAAGGAACCCTGGTGCTTATAGCATCCTTCTCCTCACTGGGCTATTTTCCCTGTAGGAACCATTAGGCTTAAAGAATCCTTCTCTTCCTCACTGGGCTATTTTCCCTGTAGGAACCATTAGGCTTAAAGAATCCTTCTCTTCCTCACTGGGCTATTTTCCCTGTAGGAACCATTAGGCTTAAAGAATCCTTCTCTTCCTCACTGGGCTATTTTCCCTGTAGGAACCATTGGGCTTATAGCATCCTTCTCTTCCTCACTGGGCTATTTTCCCTGTAGGAACCATTAGGCTTAAAGAATCCTTCTCTTCCTCACTGGGCTATTTTCCCTGTAGGAACCATTGGGCTTATAGCATCCTTCTCTTCCTCACTGGGCTATTTTCCCTGTAGGAACCATTAGGCTTAAAGAATCCTTCTCTTCCTCACTGGGCTATTTTCCCTGTAGGAACCATTGGGCTTATAGCATCCTTCTCTTCCTCACTGGGCTTATAGAATCCTTCTCTTCCTCACTGGGCTATTTTCCCTGTTGGAACCCTGGTGCTTATGGCATCCTTCTCCTCACTGGGCTATTTTCCCTGTAGGAACAATCCTTCTCTTCCTCACTGGGCTATTTTCCCTGTAGGAACCCTGGTGCTTATAGCATCCTTCTCCTCACTGGGCTATTTTCCCTGTAGGAACAATCCTTCTCTTCCTCACTGGGCTATTTTCCCTGTAGGAACCCTGGTGCTTATAGCATCCTTCTCCTCACTGGGCTATTTTCCCTGTAGGAACAATCCTTCTCTTCCTCACTGGGCTATTTTCCCTGTAGGAACCATTAGGCTTAAAGAATCCTTCTCTTCCTCACTGGGCTATTTTCCCTGTAGGAACCATTGGGCTTATAGCATCCTTCTCTTCCTCACTGGGCTATTTTCCCTGTAGGAACCATTAGGCTTAAAGAATCCTTCTCTTCCTCACTGGGCTATTTTCCCTGTAGGAACCATTAGGCTTAAAGAATCCTTCTCTTCCTCACTGGGCTATTTTCCCTGTAGGAACCATTGGGCTTATAGCATCCTTCTCTTCCTCACTGGGCTATTTTCCCTGTAGGAACCATTAGGCTTAAAGAATCCTTCTCTTCCTCACTGGGCTATTTTCCCTGTAGGAACCATTGGGCTTATAGCATCCTTCTCTTCCTCACTGGGCTATTTTCCCTGTAGGAACCATTAGGCTTAAAGAATCCTTCTCTTCCTCACTGGGCTATTTTCCCTGTAGGAACCATTAGGCTTAAAGAATCCTTCTCTTCCTCACTGGGCTATTTTCCCTGTAGGAACCATTGGGCTTATAGCATCCTTCTCTTCCTCACTGGGCTTATAGAATCCTTCTCTTCCTCACTGGGCTATTTTCCCTGTAGGAACCCTGGTGCTTATAGCATCCTTCTCCTCACTGGGCTATTTTCCCTGTAGGAACCATTAGGCTTAAAGAATCCTTCTCTTCCTCACTGGGCTATTTTCCCTGTAGGAACCATTGGGCTTATAGCATCCTTCTCTTCCTCACTGGGCTATTTTCCCTGTAGGAACCATTGGGCTTATAGCATCCTTCTCTTCCTCACTGGGCTATTTTCCCTGTAGGAACCCTGGTGCTTATAGCATCCTTCTCCTCACTGGGCTATTTTCCCTGTAGGAACCATTAGGCTTAAAGAATCCTTCTCTTCCTCACTGGGCTATTTTCCCTGTAGGAACCATTAGGCTTAAAGAATCCTTCTCTTCCTCACTGGGCTATTTTCCCTGTAGGAACCATTAGGCTTAAAGAATCCTTCTCTTCCTCACTGGGCTATTTTCCCTGTAGGAACCATTAGGCTTAAAGAATCCTTCTCTTCCTCACTGGGCTATTTTCCCTGTAGGAACCATTAGGCTTAAAGAATCCTTCTCTTCCTCACTGGGCTATTTTCCCTGTAGGAACCATTAGGCTTAAAGAATCCTTCTCTTCCTCACTGGGCTATTTTCCCTGTAGGAACCATTAGGCTTAAAGAATCCTTCTCTTCCTCACTGGGCTATTTTCCCTGTAGGAACCATTAGGCTTAAAGAATCCTTCTCTTCCTCACTGGGCTATTTTCCCTGTAGGAACCATTGGGCTTATAGCATCCTTCTCTTCCTCACTGGGCTATTTTCCCTGTAGGAACCATTAGGCTTAAAGAATCCTTCTCTTCCTCACTGGGCTATTTTCCCTGTAGGAACCATTAGGCTTAAAGAATCCTTCTCTTCCTCACTGGGCTATTTTCCCTGTAGGAACCATTAGGCTTAAAGAATCCTTCTCTTCCTCACTGGGCTATTTTCCCTGTAGGAACCATTAGGCTTAAAGAATCCTTCTCTTCCTCACTGGGCTATTTTCCCTGTAGGAACCATTAGGCTTAAAGAATCCTTCTCTTCCTCACTGGGCTATTTTCCCTGTAGGAACCATTAGGCTTAAAGAATCCTTCTCTTCCTCACTGGGCTATTTTCCCTGTAGGAACCATTGGGCTTATAGCATCCTTCTCTTCCTCACTGGGCTATTTTCCCTGTAGGAACCATTAGGCTTAAAGAATCCTTCTCTTCCTCACTGGGCTATTTTCCCTGTAGGAACCATTAGGCTTAAAGAATCCTTCTCTTCCTCACTGGGCTATTTTCCCTGTAGGAACCATTAGGCTTAAAGAATCCTTCTCTTCCTCACTGGGCTATTTTCCCTGTAGGAACCATTAGGCTTAAAGAATCCTTCTCTTCCTCACTGGGCTATTTTCCCTGTAGGAACCATTAGGCTTAAAGAATCCTTCTCTTCCTCACTGGGCTATTTTCCCTGTAGGAACCATTAGGCTTAAAGAATCCTTCTCTTCCTCACTGGGCTATTTTCCCTGTAGGAACCATTAGGCTTAAAGAATCCTTCTCTTCCTCACTGGGCTATTTTCCCTGTAGGAACCATTGGGCTTATAGCATCCTTCTCTTCCTCACTGGGCTATTTTCCCTGTAGGAACCATTAGGCTTAAAGAATCCTTCTCTTCCTCACTGGGCTATTTTCCCTGTAGGAACCATTAGGCTTAAAGAATCCTTCTCTTCCTCACTGGGCTATTTTCCCTGTAGGAACCATTAGGCTTAAAGAATCCTTCTCTTCCTCACTGGGCTATTTTCCCTGTAGGAACCATTAGGCTTAAAGAATCCTTCTCTTCCTCACTGGGCTATTTTCCCTGTAGGAACCATTAGGCTTAAAGAATCCTTCTCTTCCTCACTGGGCTATTTTCCCTGTAGGAACCATTAGGCTTAAAGAATCCTTCTCTTCCTCACTGGGCTATTTTCCCTGTAGGAACCATTAGGCTTAAAGAATCCTTCTCTTCCTCACTGGGCTATTTTCCCTGTAGGAACCATTAGGCTTAAAGAATCCTTCTCTTCCTCACTGGGCTATTTTCCCTGTAGGAACCATTAGGCTTAAAGAATCCTTCTCTTCCTCACTGGGCTATTTTCCCTGTAGGAACCATTAGGCTTAAAGAATCCTTCTCTTCCTCACTGGGCTATTTTCCCTGTAGGAACCATTAGGCTTAAAGAATCCTTCTCTTCCTCACTGGGCTATTTTCCCTGTAGGAACCATTGGGCTTATAGCATCCTTCTCTTCCTCACTGGGCTATTTTCCCTGTAGGAACCATTAGGCTTAAAGAATCCTTCTCTTCCTCACTGGGCTATTTTCCCTGTAGGAACCATTGGGCTTATAGCATCCTTCTCTTCCTCACTGGGCTATTTTCCCTGTAGGAACCATTAGGCTTAAAGAATCCTTCTCTTCCTCACTGGGCTATTTTCCCTGTAGGAACCATTGGGCTTATAGCATCCTTCTCTTCCTCACTGGGCTATTTTCCCTGTAGGAACCATTAGGCTTAAAGAATCCTTCTCTTCCTCACTGGGCTATTTTCCCTGTAGGAACCATTAGGCTTAAAGAATCCTTCTCTTCCTCACTGGGCTATTTTCCCTGTAGGAACCATTGGGCTTATAGCATCCTTCTCTTCCTCACTGGGCTTATAGAATCCTTCTCTTCCTCACTGGGCTATTTTCCCTGTAGGAACCCTGGTGCTTATAGCATCCTTCTCCTCACTGGGCTATTTTCCCTGTAGGAACCATTAGGCTTAAAGAATCCTTCTCTTCCTCACTGGGCTATTTTCCCTGTAGGAACCATTGGGCTTATAGCATCCTTCTCTTCCTCACTGGGCTATTTTCCCTGTAGGAACCATTGGGCTTATAGCATCCTTCTCTTCCTCACTGGGCTATTTTCCCTGTAGGAACCCTGGTGCTTATAGCATCCTTCTCCTCACTGGGCTATTTTCCCTGTAGGAACCATTAGGCTTAAAGAATCCTTCTCTTCCTCACTGGGCTATTTTCCCTGTAGGAACCATTAGGCTTAAAGAATCCTTCTCTTCCTCACTGGGCTATTTTCCCTGTAGGAACCATTAGGCTTAAAGAATCCTTCTCTTCCTCACTGGGCTATTTTCCCTGTAGGAACCATTAGGCTTAAAGAATCCTTCTCTTCCTCACTGGGCTATTTTCCCTGTAGGAACCATTGGGCTTATAGCATCCTTCTCTTCCTCACTGGGCTTATAGAATCCTTCTCTTCCTCACTGGGCTATTTTCCCTGTTGGAACCCTGGTGCTTATGGCATCCTTCTCCTCACTGGGCTATTTTCCCTGTAGGAACCATTGGGCTTATAGCATCCTTCTCTTCCTCACTGGGCTATTTTCCCTGTAGGAACCATTAGGCTTAAAGAATCCTTCTCTTCCTCACTGGGCTATTTTCCCTGTAGGAACCATTAGGCTTAAAGAATCCTTCTCTTCCTCACTGGGCTATTTTCCCTGTAGGAACCATTGGGCTTATAGCATCCTTCTCTTCCTCACTGGGCTATTTTCCCTGTAGGAACCCTGGTGCTTATAGCATCCTTCTCCTCACTGGGCTATTTTCCCTGTAGGAACCATTGGGCTTATAGCATCCTTCTCTTCCTCACTGGGCTATTTTCCCTGTAGGAACCATTAGGCTTAAAGAATCCTTCTCTTCCTCACTGGGCTATTTTCCCTGTAGGAACCATTAGGCTTAAAGAATCCTTCTCTTCCTCACTGGGCTATTTTCCCTGTAGGAACCATTGGGCTTATAGCATCCTTCTCTTCCTCACTGGGCTATTTTCCCTGTAGGAACCATTAGGCTTAAAGAATCCTTCTCTTCCTCACTGGGCTATTTTCCCTGTAGGAACCATTAGGCTTAAAGAATCCTTCTCTTCCTCACTGGGCTATTTTCCCTGTAGGAACCATTGGGCTTATAGCATCCTTCTCTTCCTCACTGGGCTATTTTCCCTGTAGGAACCCTGGTGCTTATAGCATCCTTCTCCTCACTGGGCTATTTTCCCTGTAGGAACAATCCTTCTCTTCCTCACTGGGCTATTTTCCCTGTAGGAACCCTGGTGCTTATAGCATCCTTCTCCTCACTGGGCTATTTTCCCTGTAGGAACAATCCTGGTCTTCCTCACTGGGCTATTTTCCCTGTAGAAACAATCCTGCTCTTCCTCACTGGGCTGTTTTCCCTGTTGGAACCCCTGGTCTTATATAACCCTGCTCTTCCAACTAGGGTTGCAGCTTGGCTAGTAATAATAGATGAATTTAATTTACATAATAATAATAATAATGACAAAATTCCTACAGGATTATTAATGCAGCCAAAAACATCCTTCAGCCATCTGTCATATCCTTCACATGTAGCCATCACTCAATCAGTCATCCGTTGCACGCCCCTGGAATGATAAAAAGCACAGGGCGTGACCATCGCCAGGATCTTTGGGGTATGAAGGACTGATCTCGGGGTATGAAGGACGTCTTTCCACTTAGATGAAGGATACCGGGGCGCATTGAATTCCTTTTTAGAATAGTGTCCTTATGTGGCGTGTCTTCGAGCATTGTCTCCGGTAATTTGTGTCTTTTTAGAGAGAGAGAGAGAGAGAGAGAGAGAGAGAGAGAGAGAGAGAGAGAGAGAGAGAGAGAGAGAGAGAGAGAGAAAGTTAATTTATAATCAATCTAGAATTGTCATACTTAAATAGATGAGAGAGAGAGAGAGAGAGAGAGAGAGAGAGAGAGAGAGAGAGAGAGATTATGCATCCCTAGAGATTGCAAAAGAAGCAGGGGAAGGAAGAGAAGGCGATGGATTGACGAGCTGAGATAATTTGCCGACATGGACTGGCATAGAGAGACCATAAAATGAGACTAGAAGGACTTGTCTGAGGCCTTTGTCCAGCAGTGGACTAGTTACAGCTGATGATATATCCTTTCTGAGTGGGGATACCTTGACGTGGCCAAAGGGTTCGTGTATCGCCATGATCAGCAAAGCTGTACTAGTCAGGGCCAGCCATAATAGGTTACTTTGCTGTGAGCAATCAGACGAAAATCTCCCACCATCACCAATCCGCACTGGTCAAAGTAGTGATGAAAATGTCCAAATCACAGACATTATTAAGAATATATCTGAGGTCTTTGTCCTGCGGTGGATTAGAAACGGGTGCATTTATTGTTGATGTATATGTGTATATATACACACATCCCAAAAAATTCTGTATTTAACACAAGATACCCCTTAATAATGTATATCTTTGTTGTATATCTATATACACATCCCAAAAAATTCTGTATTTAACACAAGATACCCCTTAATAATGTATATCTTTGGTGTATAAGAAATTCAGTATTTAACACAAGATACCCTTAATAATGTATATCTTTATTGTATAAAAAATTCCGTATTTAACACAAGATACCCCTTACTGAAAAATTCTGTATTTAACACAATGTACTCCTTAGTAATGAATATCTTTGTTGTATAAAAAATTCAGTATTTAACACAAGATACCCCTTAATGACAAATTCTGTATTTAACACAAGATACCCCTTAATAACAAATTCTGTATTTAACACAAGATATCCCTTAATAATGAATATCTTTGTTGTATAAAAAATTCAGTATTTAACACAAGATACCCCTTAATGAAAAATTCTATTTTTAACACAAGATACCCCTTGATAACCAATCATCTACCACAACAAACTGTACTAAGAAATAAACCACTATTTAAAACACTTAAAAAACCACCTAACGTTAAATAAACCACCTCTAAAAATACCCTCAGCAAGAATATATACAACCATTGCACTATCTCATTAGCGCCTGCGCAGATAAATCACCCTGTCTCGTTGTCCAGAGTCCTTGGCGGTATCTAGGCTATAATCTGGAGTCCTTGCTCGGGCGCTCAGTATTTATTGAAGGCACACTGTCCCCAGATTCCTTTTTCCGAAATGGATTGGCGCGTGTGGATTGCATTTTAAGTAGGAGATTTTTAGGGAGTAGGTTGGACTGGGCACTAGCCGCGTGTTGCGATACTACCGCTAGAGTTATTGGGTCTTTTGACTGGCTAGACAGTACTGCATTGAGTCTTTTGGCCAGACAGTACTGGATTGAGTCCTTTAGCCAGACAGTACTAGATTGGGTCCTTTGACTGGCTAGACAATAGTACACTGGGTCCTTTGACTGGCTAGACAATACTGCATTGGATCCTTTAACTGGCTAGACAGTACTGGATTAGGTCCTTTGACTGGCTAGACAGTACTGGATTAAGTCCTTTGGCCAGACAGTACTGGATTAGGTCCTTTGACTGGCTAGACAGTACTGGATTAAGTCCTTTGGCCAGACAGTACTGGATTGGGTCCTTTGACTGGCTAGACAGTACTGGATTGGGTCCTTTGACTGGCTAAATAGTACTGCACTGGGTCCTTTGACTGGCCAGACAGTACTGCATTGGATCCTTTGACTGGCTAGACAGTAGTACACTGGGTCCTTTGACTGGCTAGACAGTACTGCTTCTGGGTCCTTTGACTGGCTAGACAACACTGCATTGAGTCCTTTAGCCAGACAATACTAGATTGGGTCCTTTGACTGGCTAAACAGTACTGCAATGAGTCATCCTTTGACTGGCTAGACAGTACTGCATTAAGTCCTTTGGCCAGACAGTACTGGATTAGGTCCTTTGACTAGCTAGACAGCACTGCATTGGATCCCTCTCTCTGGTTACGGCTCATCATCCCTGTGCCTACACATACATCAAATCGCCTGACCTATTCTTAACATATTCTCTTCTCTCCTCGTACATCTGACAACATTGAGATTACCAAGCAATTCTTCTTTGCTCAAGGGGTTAGCTACTGCACTGATACTGTTCAGTGGCTGCTTTCCTCTAAAGGGTAAGGGTAGAAGAAACTCTTTTAGCTATGGTAAGCAGCTCTTCTAGGAGAGGGACACTCCAAAATCAAACCATTGTTCTCTAGTCTTGGATAGTGCCATAGCCTCTATACCATGGTCTTCCACTGTCTTGGGATAGAGTTCTCTTTCTTGAGGGTACACTCGGGCTCACTATTTCTACCTTGTTTCTCTTTCTCTTGCTTTTTTAAATTATTATAGTTTACATATGAAAGATCTGTTTTCCCTGTTGGAGCCCTTGGGCTTATAGCATCCTGCTTTTCCAACTAGGGTTGAAGCTTAGCTAGTAATGATGCTGATAATAATAATAATTTGATATTGGTAACACTAAATACCTCCGCCGAAGAAGTTGGGAGGAGTTTATGTTGACAAGTGGAAGTGATTCAATTTTGAAACTCTAGGCTCAAAGGTCAAGGTCAAGCAAAAGGTCGATCGAATTAACCCAAACCCCAAAGTTCGCACAATGTTCTCACACAGACTTCAAATACATCTACAGCCTAAATTGATTCTGGTAAAGGCAAGCTGGTTTCGAGAGATAATCTGCGGTGACGGAGGTCTGCACTCGGAGGGCTTTTATTGTTGGAAAAGGATTGCGGTGGCCGATGTGGTAACATCCCTGACTGGTGAACGCCGACTGGTGTTCTAGTCCCTCTCAGACTCGTTAGTTCCTTTGGTCGCTGCAACCTCACCATCCTTGTGAGCTTAGGATGAGGGGGGAGGTTTAGGGGAGCCTATAGATCTATCTGCTGTGTCATCAGCAGCCATTGCCTGGCCCTCCTTGGGCCTAGCTTGGGTGGAGAGGGGGCTTGGGTGCTGATGATATGTTAAGTCTCTAGGGCATTGTCCCGCTTGCTAGGGGAATAGTAGTAAGGCTTGCGGTTTCACTCTTAAATCTTTATTCAGTAACTCAAAGGAGAGAGAGAGAGAGAGAGAGAGAGAGAGAGAGAGAGAGAGAGAGAGAGAGAGAGAGAAAAAAACTCTCACTCATAATTATCTTAGAACAGATTGGCTCTCTCTCTCTCTCTCTCTCTCTCTCTCTCTCTCTCTCTCTCTCTCTCTCTCTCTCTCTCTCTCTCTCTCTCATAATCATCTTAGAACAGTCTCTCTCTCTCTCTCTCTCTCTCTCTCTCTCATCTACTTAAGTATGACAATTCTGGATTGATTATAAATTAACTCTCTCTCTCTCTCTCTCTCTCTCTCTCTCTCTCTCTCTCTCTCTCTCTCTCAAAAGACACAAATTACCGGAGACAATGCTCGAAGACACGCCACATAAGGACACTATCCTAAAAAGGAATTCAATGCGCCCCGGTATCCTTCATCTAAGTGGAAAGACGTCCTTCATACCCCGAGATCAGTCCTTCATACCCCCAAGATCCTGCCGATGGTCACGCCCTGTGCTTTTTATCATTCCAGGGGCGTGCAACGGATGACTGATTGAGTGATGGCTACATGTGAAGGATATGACAGATGGCTGAAGGATGTTCTGGCTACATTAATAATCCTGTAGGAATTTTGTCATTATCATTATTATTATGTAAATTAAATTCATCTTTTATTACTAGCCAAGCTACAACCCTAGTTGGAAGAGCAGGGTTCTATAAGACCAAGGGTTCCAACAGGGAAAACAGCCCAGTGAGGAAGAGAAGGATTGTTCCTACAGGGAAAATAGCCCAGTGAGATGAAGGATGCTATAAGCACCAGGGTTCCTACAGGGAAAATAGTCCAGTGAGGAAGAGAAGGATTGTTCCTACAGGGAAAATAGCCCAGTGAGATGAAGGATTCTATAAGCCCAATGGTTCCAACAGGGAAAATAGCCCAGTGAGGAAGACCAGGATTGTTCCTACAGGGAAAATAGCCCAGTGAGGAGAAGGATGCTATAAGCCCAATGGTTCCGACAGGGAAAATAGCCCAGTGAGGAAGAGAAGGATTCTATAAGCCCAAGGGTTCCAACAGGGAAAAATAGCCCAGTGAGGAGAAGGATACTATAAGCCCAATGGTTCCAACAGGGAAAATAGCCCATTGAGGAAGAGAAGGATTCTTCAAGCCCAAGGGTTCCTACATGGAAAATAGACGAGTGAGGAAAGGAAATAAGGAAAGAAGTGTGTGCCTGAGTGCACCCTAAAGCAAGAGAACTCTTAACCCAAGACAGTGAAAGACCGTGGTACAGAGGCTATGGCATTACCCAAGACTAGAGAACAATGGTTTGATTTTGCAGTGTCCTTCTCCTAGAAGAGCTGCTTACCATAGCTAAAGTCTCTCGTCTACCCTTACCAAGAGGAAAGTGGCCAATGAACAAAACAGTGTCGTAGTTAACCCCTTGGGTGAAAAAGAATTGTTTGGTAATCTCAGTGTTGTCAGGTGTGTAAAGAAAGTGGAGAATTTGTAAAGAATAGGCCAGAATATCTGTTGTATGTATCTATTTCGCTTTATATATATATATATATATATATATATATATATATATATATATATATTCATATATATAAATATATAATATATATATTATATATATATATATAATATATATATAAAATATATATATATATATATATATATATATATTTATATATATATATACATATATAATATATATATATATATATATATATATATATATATATATATATATATTTTATACATATATATATATATATATATATATATATATATATATATATATATATATATATATATATATATATATATATATATTTATATATAAATATATTATATTATATATTTATATATATGAATATATATATATATATATATATATATATATATATATATATATATAATATATATATATATATATATATATATATATATATATATATATATATATATTTAAATATATATATATATATATATATATATGTATATATATATATATATATATATATATATATATATATATATTCTGTATCTATTAATTCATAATAGTTCTGTAACTATTTCTAATTTCATTATATAAACTTAATTTTTTTTAATATTTCATTAAAAATATTTACAATCTCCATTTTAATTTAATATAAGCAAATATATTATACATTCCATTCAAGTTTCATAAAAATCAGTAAAAAATAACTTTTTAATTAAACAAATTATATAAAAACATAAAAATTACAAACAAATAAATGCTTATTTTTATGCAATTTCATTGTAACCTTATCAACAAATGTAATTATATTTTTTTTACAAATCTATGAAAGGTATTTAAGTATTATTTAAGTATGTATCAATCTAAATTAAAAAATTCCATGTCTCAACACTGTTTTTTTTCCCAATAAAAGGATCAATTCCATGTCACAACACTGTTTTTTTTTCCCAAGGATCCTTTGTAAGCAAATTATCATTGGAAATTCCGGTAATCGAACGATGTAAAACAATCACATCCTGACGACTATCGTACCGAAAGAATGAAGAATTATCGTGCGCGACTGAATGGTCGAACAAACTTCTGTAATGTCAGTTATTTTAATTACAGGTCGTTTCGTTATGCTCTTGTTGCGAAAAGAAACCCATTATATATAAAAAAAGATAATAAGAAACCCCTTTTGTTATAAACTACCTCTGTTCTCTATAACAAAGAACAGGAAATGTTATAAAGAGAGAAAGAGTATTCTTTTCACCGCGCTACTTGTGCCTATGAATCGAATTACAGTTCGTTTCGTTATGCTCTTGTTGCGAAAAGAAACCCATTATATAAAAAAAAAGATAATAAGAAACCCCTTTTGTTATAAACTACCTCTGTTCTCTATAACAAAGAACAGGAAATGTTATAAAGAGAGAAAGAGTGAGAGAGAATTCTTTCCACCGCACAACTTGTGCCTATGAATCGAGCGATTAGAAAACTGATAAAAATTGTCTCTCCTTTTAAATTGCGTACAGTTTTCCATGTAACGATGTTATGCAAAACATCGTATGAACTTCAGGTCAAACTTTAACGGAAAACCAATTTGGAAAAACTTCGCAAATATAAAAAAAATAGATGTAAAATAGTCTAGTCTCATCTCCATTACTGACTCAGAGAGATAAATTCTTTTACATAAGTCTATTTAAAAGACTAAAAAAAGGCTCCACGATCCTCAAATACATTAAAAAAAGGCTAGATATAAAAAAGGCTAAGTAGAAAAAGCCACCAAGACCTTAACGGAAATCCAATTTGGAAAAACTTCCCAAATATAAAAAAAAATCGATTTAAAATAGTCTAGTCTCATCTCCATTACTGACTCAGAGAGATAAATTCTTTTACATAAATCTATTTAAAAAGGCTTAAAAAAGGCTCCACGATCCTCAAATACATTAAAAAAAAGGCTAGATAAAAAAAAAGGCTAAGTAGAAAAAGCCACCAAGACCTTAACGGAAATTCAATTTGGAAAAACTTCCCAAATATAAAAAAAAAATCGATGTAAAATAGTCTAGTTTGATCTCCATTACTGACTCAGAGAGATAAATTCTTTTACATAAGTCTATTTAAAAGACTAAAAAATGGCTCCATGATCCTCAAATACATTAAAAAAAGGCTAGATATAAAAAAGGCTAAGTAGAAAAAGCCACCACAGGACCTTTTTATGGGAAAACTTCGCAAATATATAAAAAAAAATCGATTTAAAATAGTCTAGTCTGAGATCCATTACTGACTCAGAGAGATAAATTCTTTTACATAAAGACCATTTAAACTTAAAAAAAAGGCTCCACGATCCCCAAATACATTAAAAAAAGGCTAGATAAAAAAAAGGCTAAGTAGAAAAAGCCACCAAGACCTTAAAGGAAATTCAATTTGGAAAAACTTCCCAAATATAAAAAAAATCGATTTAAAATAGTCTAGTCTCATCTCCATTACTGACTCAGAGAGATAAATTCTTTTACATAAATCTATTTAAAAGGCTTAAAAAAGGCTCCTCGATCCTCAAATACATTTAAAAAAAGGCTAGATAAAAAAAAGGCTAAGTAGAAAAAGCCACCAAGACCTTAACGGAAATTCAATTTGGAAAAACTTCCCAAATATAAAAAAAAATCGATGTAAAATAGTCTAGTCTCATCTCCATTACTGACTCAGAGAGATAAATTCTTTTACATAAGTCTATTTAAAAGGCTTAAAAATGGCTCCACGATCCTCAAATACATTAAAAAAGATAGATAAAAAAAAGGCTAAGTAGAAAAAGCCACCACAGGACCTTTTTATGGGAAAACTTCGCAAATATATAAAAAATTGATGTAAAATAGTCTAGTCTGAGATCCATTACTGACTCAGAGAGATAAATTCTTTTACATAAAGTCTATTTAAACTTAAAAAAATGGCTCCACGATCCTCAAATACATTAAAAAAAAAAGGCTAGATAAAAAAAAGGCTAAGTAGAAAAAGCCACCACAGGACCTTTTTATGGGAAAACTTCGCAAATATATAAAAAAATCGATTTAAAATAGTCTAGTCTCATCTCCATTACTGACTCAGAGAGATAAATTCTTTTACATAAGTCTATTTAAAAGGCTTAAAAAATGGCTCCACGATCCTCAAATACATTAAAAAAAAGGCTAGATAAAAAAAAGGCTTAGAAAAAGCCACCACAGGACCTTTTGTTCATCTCATCAGGAGAGAGGCACGAGGTTTGAAAGTGTTTAACCAGACAGACGCCATTATTGGTAATATCAACATTAGTGCTATTGAGCGGTTGGTGAATTCGAAGTCTCTTCAAGCCCATCGGAAGGACTGCGAAGGACTGCGAAGGACACTTAATCCCCTTATGAGGGCATCCTCGAACACTTTTACACCTGGTAGAGGCATCAGGGCCACTGTTCGGGGAATGGATCAGTGTTAGGGGATATAAAAAAGGAAAAAACACAATCTTCCATCTGGGAAAGACAGACATCGGCCTATAGTTATAATCCCGGGCCAAGCTATATAAACTATAACTCATCCTAGCCTATTTTATATCCTTCCCTGATCTTTGAGCTATATAGAGGAGATATATTGATATATAATCTATATATGGTATTAATTTCACTTGGGTCTATAAAGTACAGAAGATATTATGATGTAAAATTATAATTTTATATCCTCCCTTGAGCTTTGAGCTATATAGAGGAGATATATTGATATATAATCTATATATGGTATTAATTTCACTTGGGTCTATAAAGTACAAAGGATATTATGATATAAAATTATAAATTTTATATCCTTCCTTGAGCTTTGGGGTATATAGAGGAGATATATTGATATATAATCTATATATGGTATTAATTTCACTTGGGTCTATAAAGTACAAAGGATATTATGATATAAAATTATAAATTTTATATCCTTCCTTGAGCTTTGAGTTATATAGAGGAGATATATTGAAATATAATCTATATATGGTATTGATTTCACTTGGGTCTATAAAGTACAGAGGATATTATGATATAAAATTATAAATTTCATATAGCCAGTTGACTAAATCTCACGATTCAAGATAATTATGTATATGTCCCTACCATTTTTTAAATCTTGGAAAATAATCTTAATAAAAAGTCTATAATTAGATATAAAATAAATATACAATCATAATTAATATGATTCTACTTCTTACAAGATAAATATAGACAAATAATGAAGTCTATTTAAACATAGTGGAGCCATATGACTAAATCTCACGGACTTGAAAAACCGTAAGACGATACCCATATCTCTCCGTGAAGAAATAAAGTCTTCTAATGAAAAAAAAAAAAAAAAAGAAACAGAAATCCATCAACGGAATTAATTTGTCTAGTCCAAACGCTGCCCCGGATAAAGGAAGGGGGAAAAATGTACTAACGAAGCCTTTTTTGTATTAGATTACCGGACAGTGTCAGCCATCTTTATCCGGACAGGATATAGCCATCTGCCAGTTCGTTTAAATCAATTCCTTTTTTTACAGCCATTAAAACCAGATTTGTCCTTAATCTTCTATACGGTTGAGTGTAAGCAAATAGAATCTTCTTATATACATCGTAAAATAGAAGAAATACATTTTAAATCTTATAATAATAAATAGTTTTATTTAAAAGCTAACTGGCAACTGTTGCAACTGATTGTCAACAGGGGGAAGAAGTGATCAGACTAGCCCACGTGTTTTTTCTTTTTTTTTTTTTTACTTTTTTATTATTTTTCCGTCCTTCCAAGGGCTTCACACAATTGACAAGGGATATATTAAGCTTCCCTCATAAGGGGATCTGGTTAACAGGGGCAGTTGCTTCCTCAGGAGGGGGAAATGAGTTAAAAGACAAAAAGGAAATTAAAAAAAAAAATATCAGGAAATATGGGGCGAAATCGAGATGACTAAGAGTAGACACATACAACTTCTGTTTTCTTTATCTACTTTTCCTATATTTTCTTATATAAAACAACCGTTTAGTTGTCTTTAAAGGAAGAAAATGTTTAAAGACAGCTTTTGTCTTTATGAAAACGTGAAAAGAAAATACTTATGAGTAATTATAATATAAGAAAATGCAAGAAAAGTAAGGTAAATCGACATGACTTAGACTCATGGAACTTCTGTTTTTTTAATCTACTTTTCTTATATTTTCTTAAATAAAACAACCGTATAGTTGTCTTTAAAGGAAGAAAATGTATAAAGACAGCTTTTGTCTTTATGAAAACGTGAAAAGAAAATAGTTATGAGTAATTATAATATAAGAAAATGCGAGAAAAGTAAGGTAAATCGACATGACTAAACTCATGGAACTTCTGTTTTCTTAATCTACTTTTCTTATATTTTCTTATATAAAACAACCGTATAGTTGTCTTTAAAGGAAGACAATGTATAAAGACAGCTTTTGTCTTTATAAAAACGTGAAAAGAAAATAGTTATAAGTAATTATAATATAAGAAAAATGCAAGAAAAGTAAGGTTATGTACCAAGGTGGTTTAAACTACTCCACAGATGCAAGGTAGAGAGAGAGAGAGAGAGAGAGAGAGAGAGAGAGACTCTCCCTCATCTCTCCCTCCCTCTCTCTCTCTCTCACTATCTCACAACACAGTCCACCCTTGTCAGACAGCGTAATAAATAAAGGCTAATTTAATCGTAGCTAGACCAAAGTACTTAATCTTTGTCTAAATAAAATAAGGTGTTTTCATGATAATACGTGGCCGACCTCTCTCTCTCTCTCTCTCTCTCTCTCTCTCTCTCTCTCTCTCTCTCTTTAATACCCAAGTTGAAAAGACTTGATTATCATATTCAAAGTGTATACATACATTCTCTCTCTCTCTCTCTCTCTCTCTCTCTCTCTCTCTCTCTCTCTCTCTCTCTCTGGTGGATATACGAGGTGCCTCACACTGAGGGACCTGGGGGAACCCAAACATAGAATAAGATCTCTCTCTCTCTCTCTCTCTCTCTCTCTCTCTCTCTCTCTCTCTCTCTCTCTCTCTCTCTCTCTCCCAGGTTTAAAGGTCTCTCTCTCTCTCCCTCTCTCTCTCTCTCTCTACAATGCCCTAGAGACTGACCACATATACATATAATCAGCACCCAGGACACCTCTCCACCCATGTTAGGACCAAGGACGGCCAGGCAATGGCTGCTCATGCCTCAGCAGATAGACCTACAGGCTTCCTAGCTCAAAAGGATGGTTAGATTACAGACACCACGAGAAACTGTAGGACATGAGCGGGTCTTGAATCCCAGTCCAATAGATTGCTAGGCAAGGACATTGCAAGAAAGCTATATATTGGGACATCATAGAAAATGGGACACAAAGATCGAAATGGGACACTAAAATGATTTAATAGTAGGATATGATATGTCCTTATTTAGGACATCATGAAAGGTCAAGGAAATGTCACCCAAAAAAGGTCAAAATATTCTTATTTAGGACATTAGGACATCATGAAAGGTCAAGGAAATGTCACCCAAAAAAAGGTCAAAAATATTCTTATTTAGGACATTAGGACATCATGAAAGGTCAAGGAAATGTCACCCAAAAAAGGTCAAAATATTCTTATTTAGGACATTAGGACATCATGAAAGGTCAAGGAAATGTCACCCAAAAAAAGTCAAAAATATTCTTATTTAGGACATTAGGACATCATGAAAGGTTAAGGAAATGTCACCCAAAAAAGGTCAAAATATTCTTATTTAGGACATTAGGACATCATGAAAGGTCAAGGAAATGTCACCCAAATAAGGTCAAAATATTCTTATTTAGGACATTAGGACATCATGAAAGGTCAAGGAAATGTCACCCAAATAAGGTCAAAATATTCTTATTTAGGACATTAGGACATCATGAAAGGTTAAGGAAATGTCACCCAAAAAAGGTCAAAATATTCTTATTTAGGACATTAGGACATCATGAAAGGTTAAGGAAATGTCACCCAAATAAGGTCAAAATATTCTTATTTAGGACATTAGGACATCATGAAAGGTCAAGGAAATATCACCCAAAAAAGGTCAAAATATTCTTATTTAGGACATTAGGACATCATGAATGGTCAAGGAAATGTCACCCAAAAAAGGTCAAAATATTCTTATTTAGGACATTAGGACATCATGAAATGTTAAGGAAATGTCACCCAAAAAAGGTCAAAATATTTTTATTTAGGACATTAGGACATCATGAAAGGTCAAGGAAATGTCACCCAAAAAATGTCAAAATATTCTTATTTAGGACATTAGGACATCATGAAAGGTCAAGGAAAATGTCACCCAAAAAAAGTCAAAAATATTCTTATTTAGGACATTAGGACATCATGAAATATTAAGGCAAGGTCACCAACAATGTCAAAATAGGACATACAGGATATGTGACATTGGACACATCTGGGTTTAGGATATCCTGGATGAAGGACAAGGAAACTTAAAGAATCCTTATAGGATATATTGGACATTTGCGTTGGAATCCTTACAAAAGTCTCGATGTCCTGCGTCATATCCACCAATTGGGATTATTTGGACACTAGGATGTAAGTCAAGGATAGGAGATATGTGTCCAAGGAAGATTGGACATTAATGGGACATTAGGGCATCAAGCCAAGTGAAAATAAGCATAATGTCCTTGTAAAGCTTCAT
>NC_090767.1:59720903-59749316 GCF_036898095.1 Palaemon carinicauda | reverse complement strand
AAGACAGTGGAAGACCATGGTACAGAGGCTACTGCACTACCCTAGATTAGTGAATAATGGTTTAATTTTGGAGTGGCCTTCTCCTAGAAGAGCTGCTTAACCTAGCTTAAGAGTCTTTTCTACCCTTACCAAGAGGAAAGTAGCCACTGAACAATTACAGTACAGTAGTTAACCTCTGTACAGGTTCTTTGAGTCACCGGGAGTATGAAATATTCCTCTCTGTAGTATCCCTTTTACCCCCAGGCTATTTGGAAATTTCCAACCCTTAACCCCCAAGGGTTATTTTTTTTTCAAGAACATTTTGCAGTATATTTTTTTTAAATTGCTCTAACAGACTTAATTTTTGTCATAGAGAGGTCAGGTTGGTCTCATTCTCTTGGAAAATGCCTGAAGTTTCTCAAAAAATTATCATAAATATGCAAAAAAAAATTTAAATAGCATTTTTTTGCAAGGACGTACCGGTACGTCCATGGGGGTAAAGGGATGAGTTTTGTGAAACGTACCAGTACGTCCTTTGGGGGTAAAAGGGATATAGAGCTCAAGTTGCAACTGAACGCATATATACAGCAGGGAGAACAGATCTGTGTTGCACCACTGCGACTATTCGTAGAGCACTGACGGGAGCCAGGATCGTTCCACCCCTGCCGCATAACCAGACCAAGCTTAACAGTCTAGTACGAAGCAGTGTGTGTACTCTAAAAGCCAACAAGCAGTTAGAACCTACAAGAACCATGTACCCCTAAGTTGCATAGCCATACTCTGAGCACCATTCTCTCTACCCAAATTATTATTTATATAGGAAATATTTATTTCAATGCTGTTACTGTTCTTAAAATATTTTATTTTTCCATGTTTCCTTTCCTCACTGGGCTATTTTTCCTGTTGGGGCCCCTGGGCTTATAGCATCCTGCTTTTCCAACTAGGGTTGTAGCTTAGCATTTAATAATAATAATAATAATAATATGAAACCACAAATCCAAGAACAGAATCAGAAACGTAAACTGGAACAGAACGATGCATCGTTACAAGAGCGATCGCATCCATTTCTGGCAGCATCGAACGGCCAACGACACAGCGCATCACTTCCTGGCGACAGGCCCGGATCAGCGGTCAAAAGCACAGACATTGGCCTGACACTTGGTGAAAGTAGTTTCCTTCCCATCACGATCAAAGGGATGTAACTAAAAGAAGCCGATGAAAGACCCAGTTATAAGTGACCATGATCGACATTAGAGACAGAACTTTTCTGTCATTCAGATCTTCCAAGACAGAAGGAACGTACAGGTTAGCATGGCATTAGGCAGCGTGCATGGGCGAATACTGTACGGTAGTGCAAATAGCGATCGCTACGTGATGATGGACCTTCTTCACGATCAGGCATGTGTGACGGAACGCCTAAATGGTTGTACGAGCGTTGAGGATAGTTCGTGAGGGTTAAGAGTTCCTGTCCCTTTATCGTGTGTGGGAAGAGCAGCTGACAGGTAAATCCTGAGGAAACAGACTATTATACTACCAAGGAAAAGACCAATGAATGGTTCGTCTACTTTAACCCCTGATTTTCTATCATGTAAATGCTATTGGATATTACCTAAAGCAATTTTCTTTATGTTCAATAACGAAGTATCTGTAGAGAGAGAGAGAGAGAGAGAGAGAGAGAGAGAGAGAGAGAGAGATGTGGTTCTTCAACACCCGGGAAAAGGAGCAAAGCAAGGGCTGGTAGAAGTCTACACTCCTGTATACAGTAGAGCACAGATTTA
This sequence comes from Palaemon carinicauda, assembly GCF_036898095.1. Taxonomy (NCBI): domain Eukaryota; kingdom Metazoa; phylum Arthropoda; class Malacostraca; order Decapoda; family Palaemonidae; genus Palaemon; species Palaemon carinicauda. Next base: position 59,747,559 of record NC_090767.1, on the reverse strand, counting down.
CCTCGGCTGGATGAGTCAGTCCACGGTAGTGTTACCGTCTCTTCCTCTCTATCTCACGTACGAGGAGAGATATCCCTCCGAGGGTCACGAGACTTTGTGCTAGGTCTTCCTAGACATCCTCTTCTTTTTATGCATCAGTATCGGAAGAATCGGATAAATACGAGAAGGAAAGAGAAGAACTAGAAGACGACTAGAAGAGAGTGCACTCTTTTTGCCCCTTACCAGACTTCTTAAAGAGATGAATTTGGTTGCCCAACGATATTCCTCGGGAGAGACTGGATTACAGACTGCAGCAATGCTGGAAGGGCCAGGCAATCTACAAGTGGAACTGGATTCCAGCAAGGGATGAACCCAAATCTTCCGCAACGGGAGATCATCAAATTCTACGAAAACTCGAAAACTCGTACTGGGGAGTTATCGGAACTGTACCGTTGGCGTCGACAGTAGAACTGCACAAGCACTGCATCTCTGCAATGTTGAAGATGATAATTATTAGTTACTGAGTATTTATTATTCCTTAAAGATTGTTTTTTCTTGGTCTAACTATGCACTACCTAGAATATTTTTGTCTTTAAAACTTGAAAGATTTTCCAAGTCAATACAGACTATTTCAATTGCCAATTGACGCTATCAATACACTTAGGAAAGAAATCCCTCCTTCTTGATAAGACTTTTAATCATTATTCATTATACTGTACAGTATACAGTATTAAGATTACTGTACGGTACAGTATTGAGTTATATTATTATATTATTTAGGGCAAGTTTACTATACCGTACAGTATTGTGGTTGCTTACGTGAAAGCTCTAATTATATTGTAGAATAAAAAAGCCATCATCTTTAACAGGATTACATATAGCAAAGCTAGGACATCTGCCTTTCGAGTGACAAAGGTTTCTTTCTTTAAAGGCAGCTCATGAATGGCAGAGGCAAGGGACAGCGACATTGCCATAGCAAGCAGCACAATGCCCTAGAGACTGACCATAAATGATCAGCGCCCCAGCCTCCTCTCCACCCAAGCGAGGACTAGGAAGGACCGGACAGTGGCTGCTGATGACTCAGCAGATAGACCTATAGGCTTCCCCAAACCCCGCAACCTTAGCTCACAAGGATGGTAAGGTTGCAGACACTAATGGCACTGATGAGTGTGAGCGGGAATTGAACCCACGACTGGCAAACACCAGGCAGAGACGTTCCCAATCAGGCCACAACGACCCTTTACCCTAGGATAGTGTACCTTAAAGAACTCTGATTTGTATTAAGAATACAAATTACTATTAAAAGTATGCGATTTGATCCTACAATACAAACCATTGCCCTTAAATAGGATACTAGGATACTCATCCTTCGGAGACAAGAAGTCCCTCTAACCAAGACTGGATGGTTTACTAACCCAGATGTCAATGTACTTTGGTCATGTGCTGGAACGCAAGTCGTGACTACTATCAACTTCCTAGTTACGTGAGCATGAAGATGTGGTAGGTGTTAGGCTAGTCACTAACAGAGAACTGGTAGGAGTATGAGGAACCTATATCCTTAAGGATATGGTGTCCAAATGCATGGGGATTCAAGAGAAAGGGGTTTATGTGCATTCCCTCCAACCTCCAGCTCGTAAGGACTCTACTCTCCTCCTTGTATGGGAGAATGGGCATAGTACTTCAATAAACACTTAATTATAGAGAAATTTTATTCATTTGAGATGCTTAATGGCATCTAGTGTCCAGTCCCGCTCATAACACAACTCCTGCTCCCCAAGGGAAGAACAGAAAAACAGCCCGACATTCATACCTTTCACTCGGCACTATCGTCGAAACATCTATCTTAGATGAGAAGCTTCTCGTACTGTGAGCGAGGCTAGACTTCCTACACAACCTTAGAGAAGCTAACACAACTCCAAATGTACAGAAAATGCATCCAGGGACCTCTGGGTATACTTCCGAAGACAGCGGGCAGTGAAGGTTGCCTGACATTTCCAAACAAGGAGAGATTCTTCTGAAGGCTTGGTTGAAACTGATACCTATGACTTCATGAGCCCTCCCAAAGCGGAGTATGTGCACCTAATGGTCTCATGAAGCTAGAATAAGACAATGTTCCTAAACATTCCTTTTCCAATCCTTAGGAGTAGCCTTTCGTGCTCCGGTTTGAAATACTGCTGCGTTCTCTCCAAGCCTGAGAAGCAGGTTATCCTATCCGCTAGTCGTGTGTTGGAAGGAAAAGATGAAGGACACAAACCTGGCGTCGATGTCATAAACTCTGAGACGACCATATGGGAGATTTTCTTTCATTCTTCCGACTCGTAATATAAAAGATGCAACAAAGTTCGCCTACTCTCCTCGCTGAGGCTACGGCAAGCAGGAACCAGTCACGAGCATCAGTTCCCTGTCTGACGTTCTCCCTGAGGGTTCATACAGAGACCTCTTGAAGGAGTCAAGAACTACTAAGGCAAGCAGGAACCAGTCACGAGCATCAGATCCCTGTCTGACATTCTCCCTAAGGGTTCGTACAGAGACCTCTTGAAGGAGTCAAGAACTACTAAGGCAAGCAGGAACCAGTCACGAGCATCAGATCCCTGTCTGACGTTCTCCCTATGGGTTCATACGGAGACCTTTTGAGAGTCGAGAACTCTCGTGACATCCCACGTTGGAGGTCTGAGTTCTCCGGGAGGAGAAGAATGCTCGAAGCTCCTAAGGCAAGCAGGAACCAGTCACAAGCATCAGATCCCTGTCTGACGCTCTCCCTGAGGGTTCGTAGAGAGACCTCTTGAAGGAGTCGAGAACTATCTTGACATCGAGGTTGGAGGTCTGAGTTCTCCGGGAGGAGAAGACTGCTCGAAGCTCCTCTTGGGCATGGACAATTCCCAAGAAGAGAAAATGTACAAGGACTAACATCTGAAGACTCTGCTCAAGGCTGAGCGATAGCCTTTCACCAAGGACACTAAGAAGAGCTTCTTTCGACAAAAGTAGATGAGAAAATCAACTATACATTGCAGAGAGGTCCCGAGTGGGGAAACATCCCTACCGTGACACTAATCGCAGATGGCTCACTTTCCCTGGTGGACAGCGGGAGTTTATTTTCGCAGGGATCCAAACACCTATGTAGTGCTTCACAAGAACCTTTTTGCATAGAGGAGATGCTGGAACATCACCATCCGTGAAGTAACAAGGTCCCTCTGCAAAGGAAGTTGGTTCATAGAGGTACTGTAGTTCTCTCAGTACCTTAATAAGGAGCAATACTAGATCTGGATAGCATTTGACACAAGACAACTACGGAGCCAGAAGGGTCACTCTGATATTCAGGAATGTCAATACTGTGTCGATTACTGTACTCGACGTATCATAAGCGTAGGTATTCCACTGTCCTAGGGATGTTGTAAAGCATCCTCCATGGCTGTCGTCGGATCTGGGACCGTTGAGCAAAACACCGGAAACTTCTTTACCCAGGTGATGATCATATTGATCGATCGGGAACCACAAAGAGCAAGAAGCCTCTCTGTCGTGCAAGGAAATAGGGATTGCTTCACTCCTACCATCTGCCCTGGCAGCTGAGCGTGTGTGATAGTACATTCCTTTTGCCCGGAATGAATCTCGACACAGCTCTACTACATTCTCGAATACACAAGTGTGGCCCTGCTTCCCCAATTCGCAGGGAGACTATGAAACACTTCCTCCTTGTTTGTTAATGTTTGCCATTAAAGGCCGCTCATGAATGGCAGAGGCAAGGGACAGTGACATTGCTCTATCAAGAAGGACAGTACCCTAGAGACTGACCATATATACATATGATCAGCACCCAAGCTCCCTCTCCACCCAAACTAGGACCAAGGATGGCTAAGCAATACCTGCTCTCGACTCAGCAGATAGACCTATAGGCTCCCCCCAAACCCGTCATCCTTAGCTCACACGGATAGTAAGGTTACGGCGACCCAAGAAACTAACGAGTTTGAGCGGGACTCGAACCCTGGTTGGGAAGCTTGCAGTGTTAGAAGCACTGCTTGCATTTCCAACTGGTTGATATGAACGAGCTCTTCTTTTTTGGACCAAGATTCTGAGGTAGTCTGGTCCCTCAGTTGGAGCGCTACAACGCTTCTCTGTTGCGTCTGCGAACAGCAGCATTGTCTCCGGGGCTAGAGTTGAGTGAAACGTCCTTCGTTAGGTTTTCATCGCTCAGCGAGATATTGTCCCTCTCTTCTTGCGGCCGATGTGGTAACGTCCCCGACTGGTGAACGCCAGACTACGGTTTGAGTCCCGCTCAAACTTGTTAGTTTCTTTTGTCGCTGCAACCTCACCATCCTTGTGAGCTAAGGATAGGGGGTTTGGGGGAGCCTATAAGTCTATCTGCTGAGTCATCAGCAGCCATTGTCTGGCCCTCCTTGGTCCTAGTAGTCCAGTAAATCTACCATTTGACCTAGGACAAATTGCCAGAAAAATGAAATTACTTGCAATGACTTTTAATTATCATGCTAAAAGAAATATCAAAAATGTAGAAATATATATTTGGTGGAACATGGTGAAATATGCAATTCAAGGTAGCCATTGTCGAAATATCTGTTTTTGATTATATTGCCAAAAGTAATAGAGCTAGAATTATGAAAATGGTGTCTATACCCATGTTTTCATGGTCGAAGAATCATTTGAGACTAATTTCAGGGAGCTGTCATGATTACATCATAATGAATTCAATATGGCTGCCATGGTTGGTACGCAAAAACTGAAAATCGCAATAACTTCGACAGTATCCTACCGAAGACAACAATCTTGGTGTCTATTTATAGGTTTTCATGGTAAATGAGTCTATTTATCTATAATGCAGGTGTCAGTTTGTTGAAATTGAAACCAAGGCATGCCAGTTAATTCTCCTTAAATGTAGGTTCACATGCCCAAGATATCACGATCATCATCTGAAGTCTCGTCAGTGTTCTCCAAGTTCATGTTCTCACAGATCCCCCTGCATTCACTGCAGGCTGGTGTACAGTCAAGACCCAGTCGTCTGCACCCACAACGTTTTCCGCACCCTGTCTTGCATTTGCATCTTACCACTTCCAATAGTGATTTTGGAGCAACGTCCAAATCAGTCATAAGGGGGAACATTTTTCCTTCGATGATCTTCCACCCCCAATTTTCAGCATTCAGGCTGTTACCCTTCCACGCCTGAACTTGGTGGAAAACACGGAAACTGTGGTACTTTACTGCCCCTGAAGTTGGTGGCAATGATTTGGGGTGAATAACTTTTTTGCTAGTGGCAACTAATTCTTGAAACCTGTGGTGTCTCAGTGAATCCAGATTGCCATCTGGTTTTGCCTTGTACACACAAAGCATAGCTTTCTCCCCTGCCTGAATTATTTCATCCTCGCTGGAATCATAGTTGCCAAACACCTTAGCAAGGTCACAAAAGTATTCACTGTCCTGTGCCAACTTCAGTGCCACACCCTTTCCATAACCAAAGACACGTGAAGTTGTATCACAGCCAAGGAACGCATGGACAAAAAGAATGCTATTGCAAAGATCATCTCCAAGTTTCTGACATACATGTCCAATGTTCAGAAGTTGCTCCTTTTTTCCCTTTTTAGGCTCCGGCCTCCAGAACATATTATACTTCACATTCTTAGTATGATAACATAGAAGGACAAGAAGATCTGTATCATCTCCAACGAGAATAACATTACACTGCGACACAACCTTTATTGCGGTCTGGACAATAAGTAGATCAGCATCATCTTTTGCGTGGTGAACTTCACAACCAGCAGCTTCAAGGGAATCACCAAGCAAATTAATGAAACGTTGCTTGTTTTCATCATTTGATAGGAATTCCTCTTTTTTGATCTTGAGCGACATCTGAGTTTGAAAATTGACTGCTCTTCCTTGGCGCGTTCCTAGGCGTCTTTGATGGGTACTATCTTTCGTTGATGGCCCACTGGTGTAACCATCAAAAACGATGACTGCCTTTCCATAACGTTTCTTCACATATGACGTGTACCTTTGAAGGATCGACTTATAGGTGTCTCCAATTTGCCATGGAATCCTGTGAAGTAGGGCACCACCATCGAGTACATATTGGCAATTGGAAGGTTTGTCCGGACGATCATCCTGTGGGATCAAATCCCAAATAGCTTTTGCAAGGGCTGGTTTGTTGGCTTTAAGCTGAACGTGCCTGGTCTCAAACAGAGCTGGTGGATAAGAGCATAGTTCATACTGAAAGGCATCCAGCAGATCTGTAGCCTGTGTTCCGGCGATCACCAGTCTCTGAAACAGTAGCTGGGGATCGATGTTCACTTTCTCCCCATCAATTTTGATAGTTGACTTTGATTCTGGTGTTATAACCTGATTTCGTTTCCGAAATACATATTGATTAACAATATTTCCTGTCATATCCTCAAGAATTTTCTGTCCAACTTCCTTGGCTAACTCTACATTAACGTCCTCTCTAGTAGCTACCCCTGTCACAATATTTTGCAATGACATACTTTCTTCAAATGGATTCCTTTCTGCCAGTATTGAAACGAGTTTGTTGGTATCGGCTATGTCCTTTGCCTGACGTGCCTTTGACAGATCTTTATGCTGCTCACTTGTTGCATACTTAACTGAAGTCAGTTGCTGCATGGCATCATTGACCTCTGCGCAAATAGGTCTGGACAGACACCATACCAGTCGCTGTGTTTCTGTCATACCCCGTCCTCTCGTCAAACCACCCGTTGTTTTAAGGCTTCTCATGAGAACTTGTTCTATAACCAAATCTGGGGACAGTCCTGTCCAATAACGATCCGACCTTCGCACGACGTGCAAACCGTCCATGAAGTTGGAGTAGATATCTGGATTGGAATCCTCCAGCTTCCACATTTTCTGCAGATATAGGTACACCGACTTTGTGTACAAGTTATGTCCAGAGGCAGCAAAATAAGGCAACATATTTTGCAAGGTTGCAAGATGCAACTTCCAGTCACCTGTTCGTTCGGACCTCAGGAAGTTCCGAACAATGTCAATCAATTTCATATACATAACCCACAGTTTCCCTGTTTTATGTTCTACTGCATTTAGTGCATTCAGTAATCTTTCCTTGACAGAATGGAATGCTGGTGATGAACTTATCTCAGATGGTACCATTTGTCCTTCTAGAAGTTCATCAACTAAAATTCCAAGTTCCTGAATTTCAGTTGGGAGAGGGATTTCCGCACCATTAAGAGCTGAAACCGATAAAGGATCTATATCCTCAAAGGTGTTATCATCCTGAAACTCCATGACCGTTGAGCTATCCTCATCGTCGTGATCTTCTGTAGCAGAGGTGCCATTTAGCTGAAGGCCGAATGTTTTTGCAATCAAAGCTGTGTTCAAAGCAGTGTCAAGCAACAGGTGACCACGTACAGCCCTTGCAACAGCCTTTCCACTCATAATGTGTGTAACGGTATTGGAAGCAAAGATCATTTCCAGCAATTCTTGGAGTCCAGTTCCGGCCATCAAGTGTCCTATGCTCCCGAGAAAACTCATTAAAGTGTGAAAACCTCCAAGACGGATTATAACTGAATGTAGCTGTGTGCTTGGATCTTCACTTTACTCTCATCCGGAACACCTAGTACCACTCTCCAGTTTGGACTTATAACATCTGTCCTGGTTTTTAATCATCATTTTGTGGAGAGTCCTCATAACTACTACATGTGAAAGCTCAATAATCATTCACATAGACACCAAGTTTGCTGTCTTTGGTGGGATTCTGTAAAAGTTACTGCGATTTTCAGTTTTTTCGTGCTTACCACGGCAACCATATTGAATTCATTATGATGTAATCATCACAAATCCCTAAGATTGGTCTCATATGATTCCTTGACCATGAAAACATGGGTATGGATATCATTTTCATAAGTCTAGCTCTATTACTTTTGTCAGTATAGGCAAAAACAGAAATTTTAGTAATGGCTACCTTAATTTGCATATTTTACCATGTTCCACCAAATATATTTTTCTACATTTTTGATATATCATGTGGCAGGTCTAACTTAAACATATGAAAGTGGTTTCGTTTTTCTGGCAATTTGTCCTAGGTCACCCCCTATTTTGGGCTAGATTTACTGGACTATAGCTTGGCTGGAGAGGTGGGCTAGGGCGCTGTTCAAACGTATATATGGTCAGTGTCGACGGCATTAACCTTGATATGGCAATATCACTGTCTCTTGCTTCAGTCATTCATGAGCAGTCTTTAATGGCAAACGTTAACATAGCGAGGAGGAAGTGTTTCACAGTCCCTGCACTGTCCTGCTTGATAGGGCAATGTCACTGTCCCTTGCCTCTGCCATTCATGAGCGGCCTTTAACCCTTTAAGCCAGAATCTGAAGGTGGCTTCTAACCAATATTGCTTCAGACATCAAAATAGTGATCTCTGGCAGAGACGCCCATGAAGCATGAGGTGCTACATCAATGAAAGATGCCGCAGATGGCGTTACTATCGCCGCTGCATCAAGCAAGGACAACTCAAGGGGCACAGCTGAAGAGGAGGCCTCGGCAAGGAATGATTTCCGGGTTGCAGCAGCAGATAACACCTCAAGAAGCTTCTCCACTAATTGGGCATCGTAGATACCAAGGGAAGGCCATAACTTTAGGTCACGGTCTTTGCGAGAGTTGTTGCCAGTAGGCCCAGAGATGGGGAAGGTGATACTGTACTTTCGTCGCGCCCAAAGCACTCACCGACCATGAGGCAGGGTCCCCCTTCCTCCTACTATATCTTCTGGAGGATTCAGCACAGAAGAAAGCGGAACCTGAAGCTGGGAAAAAGTAACCGAGAAGTTTCTTCAGCCTCAGACTTCCTATTCTTTGCAAACACCACCCACTGAAGAAGAGGACACACCCTAAGCTTGTCACAGGGCAGAAAACTTCAAGCAGTCATGGCCCAATACATAATTCACAAGAGTTGACGGGGAGCAGCATCTAGCTCGCTCATATTCAGGCCACGCTTATGGCTGGAGTTGCCAGGAGAGAGCAGCGTGTCTGCACATTGAGTAGCTATCAAAAAAGGTATAACACAGCTAGCAACAAAGATGCAGGAGAGTACGACAGTACGGCACAGTGGATGAAGTCAAACTGAGCATTTGAGCACTCTGTCAGGTGGGAGGTGCCTACCCAACACTCAACAGGCAACCCCATTTACCTTGTTATAAGTTTAACAGCCATTATAGCTTCAATTAAACTATTCTCCTATCAATATGTTTGTAGTGGCCGATGTGGTAACGTCCCTGACTGGCGAACGCCACACTGGGGTTCAATCCCATTCAAACTCAATAGCTTCTTTGGTCGCTGCAACCTCACCATCCTTTTGAGCTAAGGTTGGAGGGTTTGTGGGAGCCTATAAGTCTATCTGCTAAGTCATCAGCAGCCATCGCTTAGCCCTCCTTGATCCTAGCTTGAATAGAGAGGTGGCTTGGGCACTGATCACATGCATATATGGTCAGTCTCTAGAGCATTGTCCTGTCTGATATATATCACTGTCCCTTGCCTTTGCCATTCATGAGTAGCCTTTAAACCTTTGATGGACAATGGTTTGTGTTACATACAGGAACAAATAGGGACACTTCTTCAGCAGAGCTGGATAAATCACTGAATTCTCAACAAAGTTCTGTAGTTTGTTAACGACAGGAAAGACGTAAGCACCAACTGCCTTTCACACAAGATCCACTCTCATCCATAGGCCCCAGACTGAGAGGAGGGTGGTTGAGGGAGCAAATATAATCTAAAGGACACAGGTTTGAAAATAGGAAAATAGAAATGAATTTTAAAATCTATTTGTCCCTACACGTAAACAAACTTGCGGAAATCTCTTCGATCCAAACTGGACAATACTTACTCTTTCCTAGATGCAATTGGGAGAAAGGTATGCAACTCTAAAAGCTGTTAAAGCCTCAAGCATCACAGGCTTAAAGAAAGCTGGTACTACTACAAGCGAAAAGAACCTCCCCGACAGGGAGATGAAATTGCCAGCATCAAAACAGGGACATCAAAACCAAACAAGACACTTGACCCCTCATCCAAGAGTTGCCTCTTGGAAGAAGTACGATCTGTTATGTAACTCACCAGCATCAGACATCCAAGCAGCGTATAATGGTTGCGGCTTCTGGATTCCCTCGAGAAGGACAAGAAGTCCTAGAAACTTCTGCCAAATGCATATTAGTCCCTTGAGGGAGCTAGGAATCTTTAACATATACTTAGCAGCTACATAAGGACCCAAGGAAGGGGTTCCGAAGGTCAGCAAGCATGCATAAGATTTTTCATAACTCTGACCATCCTTTACATTCAGATCTCCCTGGACAGTTCTATCCTGTTCGTAATACTAGGCAAGCAGTTAATTCTAATAGCCAGGCCTTCTCCATCATAAGACTCAATACTACGCAGTACTCTAGAAGTTTTATTCCAGCTGTTACCAAGTTGTGGAATGATCTTCCTAATCGGGTGGTTGAATCAGTAGAACTTCAAAAGTTCAAAGTTGGAGCAAATGCTTTTTTGTTGACCAGGCGGACATGAGTCTTTTTATAGTTTATTTATGACATATTTGTTTTTGACGTTGTTAATGGTTTATATATGACATATCTCTTTTGACATTACTTTTTTTAGAATGATTTATTGTTAATTTGTTCTCTTCAGTTATTTATTTCCTTATTTCCTTTCCTCACTGGGCTATTTTTCCCTATTGGAGCCCCTGGGATTATAGCATCTTACTTTTCCAATTAGGGTTGTAGCTTGGATAGTAATAATAATAATAATAATAACGGCCGTTTAGTACAGAGGCGAAGGTGGGCTGAAACCTTCCGCCAAACCTTGACTCCAAATATGATGAGAAGTAACCAGGGAAGCTACTGACACAGCTAGGATTGTAAGTCCTTCCTTGAGATGACAAGAGATACGCACTGACATCTGCAAGCAAGCAGCCTCACCAAACCAGAATAAACAGCCTCTAGGCATTTCCTTCTTGCTCCTGCTGGGGGTGACAAGAAGGCATCAACACTTTTGGACGATCTCAAACCCCTTTAAATACCACCACCGGACCCTCACAGGACACCAGATATCATGTCAATTCCAGATCAATGGAATAAGATAAAAAAGGTTCTGGTTTTTCAAGGCCAAATGGAACTTGATCCTTCATAAGTCACAGAACTCTCATCCCTCTACGGCTGACGGAGCCTGAAAGCGCTCCTACTCTCCTGCCGATGACGAGAAGAGAGACGGTCTTGTAGGAAAGACCCCAGGATTCCCTCTTCAGGTTAGAAGGGAGAGGACCTTCCCACCACAGGACCCAAGTCTAAGGGTAAGAAGGGCTCCTTTAAGCTCCCTTCACCTGCAACTGACGTGGAAGCTCTCAAACCAGGTTAAATGCTCCACTTGACAAAGAAGGAACCCACTCTTTAAAGGCATGAATACTCTTCCTATGTCACAGCAGTCTAGGGCGTTCGCTTGCATTCAATCCGTCATGCTCACAAACTCGCAAGAGTCACTTTATAGGGGATTGAAGGTTCCTCCTCTGTCACGACAGGAATGAAGAAAGAAAGCAATGTTCTCACCTGGCCTGCAAATCCACCCGACCTTACCCTAAGGTGACGGTCATCAGGTAAGATCCGTCACGCCCTCCCAAAGCATGAGAACACACGATAGAACTTCCAAGGAGAGACTAGTAACTATAGTTCATTTCTTTTAGCGAAGCAGATTTGCACCGACTCGCAACGGTGCCTTTTAGCTCGGAAAAGTTTCCTGATTGCTAATTGGTTAGAATTATCTTGTCCAACCAATCAGCGATCAGGAAACTTTTGCGAGCTACAAGGGCACCTCTGCGAGTCGGTGCAAATATGCCTCGCTAAAAGAAATTGACTATAGTAATGCTTCTTATACCATCTGAAACGAAGTGTACGATGAAGCGAATATGAGAATGGAATAGTTGGTAGAGGAGAAAGAAGAACGGAAACTGACTCTTCACCCCTTGCCAACCCTTCTTCTTCATTACTACGAGTGGTTCCTGATGTTCCGGAGTTTGCCGATACATATACTAAGGAATTATTCCTAACAAAACGGTATTCCCAGGTGTTTCGTCCTTTACGCAATTCTTAGGTTGTAATAAGCAAGCGGTCGTCTCGATCTCGTGAAGGAAAGACGCCGAAGAGGTGGAAGCTCGTGAAGGAAAGACTCCGAAGAGGTGGAAGCTCGTGAACCAAAAGCATGAAGTCTCCCTCTCCGTAGGCTAAGCATGAAGCGAAAGTTCCAACTGAACAGTGAGAAGATTACAGAATCGCGCTCTGTCCTCAAATCGACTCATGGAGAGCTGACTGAAGAGTACATTACAAGACTTCCAGTGCAGAAATCCACTATTGTTCAACCTCTGTTGCATCTCCAAAGATGGAACCTGGAAAGTAGGTCTGGAATGGATTTGGATGAGTGAAGGAAAGGAATGCAGAACGCAAGGATTCCCTTGTGTCGCTCCCCCGACCTTCCTCTTCCTCCTAACGCCCGTCCTAGACTGAGCCAGGGAGGGACAGGTGGAGATTGCAAGGATTTGGACAAGGGAAGGACCTTTCTTAAACCTTCACTGGATGACATGGCTGGCAAGGCTTGCCCCTGGTCTACTTCAAGAGTCCAAAGCCCTTAGGGGATACTGAACAGTGGATCAAAGAGTTCTGATAGTCTTGCAATGATCCAATCTGTAAAGGCAACTATCGTCTCTCTGCCCAAAAGGTGCTACCGCGACCGACCATCGGTTCGTCGACGAAGCAACGAGGTGCTCGTCAACCCATTCTGGGAACTGTTTCCTCTTCTGGAATACGAAAGCTTAAACCTCAAACGGATATAGGAACGTATAATTGGGAGGCAAGCGATCAATCAGGCCGAGAGCGATCTTGTTCCATGTCTGGGAAACGGTCCCTGGCGTCACAGAGCAAGAGCAGGACCATGTACCCTCCCTCTGGTGAAGAGTTGTGGTCGAGTGCTTGGTACCGAGCGTGGGTATCTTTTCTTTAAGGCATATCGAAGTACCTTGGGATGGAAAGGAGACCGAGAAATGATTGATCCAGTAAGTGACTGCTCCCCTCAGACCTGCAAAGCCACAGTAGCAGTCGTACTGGACCCAGGGTCCTGTGTACCGATCCGCAAGAGACTGGGCACTAGATGCGGGAGACGTCTCCTTCTTTCGAAAGAGAGGAGAGACCTCTAGAAGTCCCGCAGGACTTCTTAAGACCGGCCTTCCTGGACATCCTCTACGGAGAAGAGTCGTCAGAATCAGAAAGGGAAGACGACAGCATCACGCAACAGCCTAAGAGTTGGTGCTCGATCCAAGGACTGTTCACCTGGTGCAAGTACATGCAACAGTTGCTTTTGCACCGGTCTTACTGACTGATCCAGAAAGTAAAAGTAGGTGAAAATAAGCCCATAGCTACTTAAAGGCACTCAAGTGTAGTTGTTATACTAAGCTTACAATCATATACAGTACTAACCCTGAAGGTATGGCCAAGTGGGAGCTACTGTACATATAAAACCCAAGGAAGGTGCGTGATCAGGCTACGCAAGGTTCATGATTGCTACCTGACCCCAGAAGGTATCAATATATGATCTGTATCAGCACGAGGAGGTAGCACGGACGATACCGCTTTCGGCCTACTGCACGGAGGTGGAGATTGGTATGGGTGGGACGGCCTACCGGCAACTGATGAAATAACAGTAGCTTTCAAGCCAGATCTGTAACCAATCCTAAAGGTACAAGTTCATGAGCTAGATCTATATCAGCGCAAGGAAGTCAGCAGACAAGTTCTCCACTGCTCAAAGTGGCGCACAAGCTGCTTAAGGAACAGTCCTCCTTTGTCACAAGAACAGGATAGGTGGCAGAAAACGCCTCAACCTTCTCCTGCCCTACGGTGCTGACGTTGGGTCAGGGCAGGACCGCTCGACTGTAACCAGTGCAAAAGCAGTCACTTTTAATGCAGGTTCTCGCTCTGCTTGACCGATCCCTAAGGCACCTATTAGCGGGTGAGTATTGTCGCTCTCTTCCTTCGGAAGGGAGCGTAATCGATAAAGTCCCAAAGGAAGAGAATGATCGCTAGAGTCCCAAAAGATCTTTAAAGTCCCAAAGAAAAAAAGCAATCTTTAAAGTCCAGAAGGAAGAGAGCAATCTTTAAAGTCCAAAAGAAGAGAGCAATTTTTAAAGTCCAGAAGGAAGAGAGCAATATTTAAAGTCCCATAGGAAGAGAGCAATTTTTAAAACCCCAAAGGAATAGAACAGTCTTTGAAGTCCCAAAGGAAGATAGCAATCTTTAAAGTCCCAAAGGAAGAGAGCGATCTTTAAAGTCCCAAAGGAAGAGAGCAATCTTTAAAGTGCCAAAGGATGAGAGCAATCTTTGAAGTCCCCAAAGGAAAAATGTTATTTTCATTAGTAAAATAAATTTTTGAATATACTTACCCGATAATCATGTAGCTGTCAACTCCGTTGCCCGACAGAATTCTACGGAAGGGATACGCCAGCGATCGCTATACAAGAGGGGGGTGTACTCACCAGCGCCACCTGTGGCCAGGTACTGCAGTACTTCTTGTTGACACCACCTCAATTTTTCCTCGGTCCACTGGTTCTCTATGGGGAGGAAGGGTGGGTCAATTAAATCATGATTATCGGGTAAGTATATTCAAAAATTTATTTTACTAATGAAAATAACATTTTTCAATATTAATCTTACCCGATAATCATGTAGCTGATTCACACCCAGGGAGGTGGGTGAAAACCAGTGTACATGTATATCAAGAAGCTAAGTATCCCGTATTTCATATTATCAGTTATTCAAAATAACAATGAAATTATAAGTACCTGGTAAGGAAGTCGACTTGAACCATTACTCTGCCTTTAATAAGTTCGTCTTCCTTACTGAGCGCAGCGTTCCTCTTAGGAGGCTGAACAACTCTAAGGTGCTGAAGTATCAAGGGCTGCAACCCATACTAAAGGACCTCTACACAACCTCTAACCTAGGTGCTTCTCAAGAACGAATTGACCACCCGCCAAATCAACTAGGATGCGGAAGGCTTCTTAGCCTACCGTAACAACCCAAAAACAACAATAAAAGCATTCAAGAGAAAGGTTAAAAAAGGTTATGGGATTAAGGGAATGTAGTGGCTGAGCCCTCACCTACTACTGCACTCGCTGCTACGAATGGTCCCAGGGTGTAGCAGTTCTCGTAAAGAGACTGGACATCTTTGAGATAAAATGATGCAAACACTGACTTGCTCCTCCAATAGGTTGCATCCATAATACTCTGCAGAGAACGGTTCTGTTTGAAGGCCATCGAAGTAGCTACAGCTCTCACTTCGTGGGTCCTTACCTTCAGCAAAGCAAGGTCTTCATCCTTCATGTGAGAATGAGCTTCTCTAATCAGAAGCCTTATGTAATACGAAACTGCGTTTTTGGACATAGGCATCGAAGGTTTCTTGATGGCACACCATAAGGCTTCTGATTGTCCTCGTATAGGTTTTGACCTTTTAAGATAATACTTTAGAGCTCTGACAGGGCAAAGAACTCTCTCTAGCTCGTTACCCACCATGTTGGAGAGGCTAGGAATTTCGAACGATCTAGGCCAAGGACGTGAAGGAAGTTCATTTTTTGCCAAAAAACCGAGCTGCAAGGAACATGTTGCTGTTTCGGATGTGAATCCTATGTTCCTGCTGAAGGCGTGAACCTCACTAACTCTTTTGGCTGTTGCAAGGCAGACGAGGAAAAGAGTTTTGAGAGTAAGGTCTTTGAAAGAGGCTGACTGGAGAGGTTCAAATCTAGGAGACATCAGGAACCTTAAGACTACGTCTAGATTCCAGCCTGGAGTGGACAAGCGACGTTCTTTAGAGGTCTCGAAAGACTTAAGGATGTCCTGTAGATCCTTGTTGGAAGAAAGATCCAAGCCTCTGTGGCGGAAAACTGATGCCAACATACTTCTGTACCCTTTGATCGTAGGAGCCGAAAGAGATCTAACATTCCTAAGATGTAACAGGAAGTCAGCAACTTGGGTTACAGAGGTATTGGTAGAGGAAACTGCATTGGCTCTGCACCAGCTTCGGAAGACTTCCCACTTGGATTGATAGACTCTACGAGTGGAAATCCTCCTTGCTCTGGCAATCGCTCTGGCTGCCTCCTTCGAAAAGCCTCTAGCTCTAGAGAGTCTTTCGATAGTCTGAAGGCAGTCAGACGAAGAGCGTGGAGGCTTGGGTGTACCTTCTTTACGTGAGGTTGACGTAGAAGGTCCACTCTTAGAGGGAGAGTCCTGGGAACGTCGACCAGCCATTGCAGTACCTCTGTGAACCATTCTCTTGCAGGCCAAAGGGGAGCAACCAACGCCAGCCGTGTCCCTTCGTGGGAGACGAACTTCTGGATAACTCTGTTGATGATCTTGAACGGTGGGAATGCATAAAGATCGAGATGGGACCAATCCAGCAGAAAAGCATCCACGTGAACTGCTGCCGGGTCTGGAATTGGGGAACAGTACAATGGGAGCCTCTTGGTCATGGAGGTGGCGAACAGATCTATCGTTGGCTGACCCCACAAGGTCCAAAGTCTGTTGCACACGTCCTTGTGAAGAGTCCATTCTGTGGGGATGACCTGACCCTTCCTGCTGAGGCGATCTGCCGAGACATTCATATTGCCCTGAATGAATCTCGTTACCAGCTTGAGGTTTAGACTTCTTGACCAAATGAGGAGGTCCCTTGCGATCTCGTATAGCTTCTTCGAATGAGTCCCTCCCTGCTTGGAGATGTATGCCAAGGCTGTGGTGTTGTCGGAGTTCACCTCCACCACCTTGTTTAGCAGGAGGGACTTGAAGTTCATTAAGGCCAGATGTACTGCCAACAACTCCTTGCAATTGATGTGAAGCGTTTCCTGTTCCTTGGTCCATGTCCCCGAGCATTCCTGTCCGTCCAAGGTCGCGCCCCAGCCCGAGTCTGATGCGTCCGAATAGAGATGAAGATTGGGGGTCTGAACAGCTAACGAGAGACCCTCCTTGAGAAGGATGTTGCTCTTCCACCACATGAGAGTAGTCCTCATCTCTTTGGTAACAGGAATAGAGACCGCTTCGAGCGTCAAATCCTTGTCCCAGTGAGCTGCTAGATGGAATTGAAGGGGGCGGAGGTGGAGTCTCCCTAACTCGGTGAACAGGGCTAACGATGACAGGGTCCCTGTTAGACTCATCCACTGTCTCACCGAGCATCTGTTCCTCTTCAGCATGCTCAGAATGCACTCTAGGGCTTGGTTGATTCTTGGGGCCGACGGAAAAGCCCGAAAAGCTTGACTCCGAATCTCCATTCCCAGGTAAACGATGGTTTGGGAAGGAATAAGCTGGGACTTTTCTAAGTTGACCAAAAGACCCAGTTCCTTGGTCAAGTCCAAAGTCCAATTGAGACTCTCCAGACAGCGACGACTTGTGGGGGCTCTTAACAGCCAGTCGTCTAAATAAAGGGAGGCTCTGATGTCCGCCAAGTGGAGGAATTTCGCAAGATTCCTCATCAGTCGCGTGAACACCATAGGTGCCGTGCTTAGGCCAAAACACAGGGCTTGGAATTGGTATACAACCTTTCCAAAAACAAATCTCAGAAAAGGTTGGGAGTCTGGATGAATGGGGACGTGAAAGTAAGCGTCTTTCAGATCCAGCGAGACCATCCAGTCCTCCTGCCTGACCGCTGCTAGGACCGACTTCGTCGTCTCCATAGTGAACGTCTGCTTGGTACATAAGCATTGAGCGCACTGACGTCCAGCACCGGTCTCCAACCTCCTGTCTTCTTGGCCACCAGAAAGAGACGGTTGTAGAAGCCCGGGGATTGATGATCCCGGACTATCACCACTGCCTCCTTCTGTAACAGAAGCGACACCTCTTGATGTAATGCTAGCCTCTTGTCCTTTTCCTTGTAGTTGGGAGAGAGGTTGATGGGAGAAGTGGTCAGAGGGGGATTGCGGCAGAATGGTATCTTGTAACCCTCCCTTAGCCACTTGACAGACTGGGCGTCTGCACCTCTTCTTTCCCAAGCTTGCCAGAAGATCTTGAGTCTGGCTCCTACAGCTGTCTGGAGAGGAGGAGAGTCAGTGTTTGCCTTTCGAAGACTTGATACCTTTCTTGGACCTGCCCCTGTGACCGTCTGGACGGGTACCTCCTCGGCTGGGGGCTCTGCCACGAAAGGGCGGAATAAATCTAGTAGCAGGAGTATCAGCCACTGGGGTGCGGTAAGTTCTAGGAACTGAAGGAGCAATCTTAGCCTTCCGTGCTGAAGAGGCCACAAGATCATGCGTGTCCTTCTGAATGAGAGCCGCAGACAATTCCTTGATAAGATCCTCAGGAAACAGGAACTTAGAAAGAGGAGCAAAAAGTAACTGCGACCTTTGGCAAGAGGTGATACCAGTGGAAAGGAAGGAGCAAAGCTGTTCCCTTTTCTTGAGGACTCCCGATACAAACATAGAGGCAAGTTCGCCAGAACCATCGCGAATTGCTTTGTCCATACAGGACATGATCAACATGGCCGAGTCTTTGTCAGATGGGGCAGTCTTCTTGCTCAAGGCCCCCAGGCACCAATCGAGAAAATTAAAAATTTCAAAGGCGCGAAAGACTCCCTTCAAGAAGTGGTCCAGGTCAGAAAAGGTCCAGCAGACCTTAGAGCGTCTCATAGCTGACCTTCGTGGAGAGTCAACCAAACTTGAGAAGTCAGCCTGGGCAGAGGCAGGGACCCCCAAGCCTGGTTCCTCTCCTGTGGCATACCAGACGCCCGCCTTAGACGTCAGCTTAGGAGGTGAAAACATAAAAGACGTCTTTCCCAGTTGCTGCTTGGACTGCAACCAATCCCCTAACATTCTCAAAGCTCTCTTTGAAGATCTAGCGAAGACGAGCTTAGTGTAGGCAGACTTAACAGGTTGCATGCCTAGAGAGAACTCGGATGGAGGAGAGCGAGGGGTAGCAGACACAAAGTGATCCGGGTAAAGTTCTCTGAACAGAGCCAGAACCTTGCGAAAGTCGATGGAGGGTGGCAATGATTTGGGTTCCTCCACGTCAGATGAAGGATCATCCAGGTGAGCAGCTTCATCCTCAGAAACCTCATCACCTGAGGGTTGAGAAGCGAGAGGTAAAGTTAAAGCGGTCTGCTGAATGGCTGAATCCTGAAGAGCGGGTGCATGCGCACTTGCGGATTCATCCTCAAGTCTCTGTTGAAGAGGATGAGGGCTGGTAATGACAAAGTCCTGAGGCTGGGATGAAGGAGGTTCTGCGGAGGTCTGAGGAGCAAGCGTGGTGAGAGGCGACTGTAGTAAAGCATGAGGCTCGTGCTGCAAAGACTGCGGTTCAAGTTGAATGGGAAGAGGCTCAAGCTGAGGAGAAAGTGGCAGATGCATGCGTTGAGGTGGCTGACTCATAGCATGAGGTTCCTGCCTCAAGAGTTGCGCTTGCTTCAAGGGTTGAGGTGGCTGCGCAGAGAGAGGCTCTTGTCTCACGAGTTGAGGTTCTTGAGGTGCTTGCCTCGAGAGTTGAGGTTCTCGCCTCGAGGAAAGTGGAGGTGGTTGCTGCGAGAGTTGAGGTGGCTGCCTCAAGGATGGTAGAGGTTGTCGTACCTCAAGAGGTTGCTGCCTCGAGGATGGAGGTAATGCAAGATACTCCTGCCTCAAGGGTAGAGGAGGTTGTAAAGCATAAGGTTCCTGTCCCCATTGTTGAGGAGGTTGCTGCGTGGTAAGAGGCTCCTGCCTCAAAGAAAGTGGAGGTTGCTGCACAGCGCTGGTATCTGGCAACTCCCAACGCGGCAGCTCACGCATGGAGGTAGCTTGAGGAACCTCAACCTCATACGTCTGGCAGATTGTACTGCGCTGAGGAGGAGGAGCGCTCGCAGGAGGAGGTGTATTAACCTTCTCTGCCTGAAACTCCCGCATCAACACCGTAAGCTGCGACTGCATAGTCTGCAGCAAAGCCATCTTAGGATCAACAGAAGTTGAGGTCTGTTGAGGCATAGCTTTAACAGAAGTTGAGGTCTGTTGAGGCAGCACCTTGCCTCTCTTAGGAGGCGTGCAGTCACCTGATGACTGCGGCGAGTCCGAGCTAGCCCAATGGCTACACCCTGGCTGTTGGACTCGCGCGGTCTGGACTTTACGCTTAAGAGGTCTTGAGGCCTGAGTCCAGCGTTTTCTCCCCGAAAAATCTTCTGCAGACGAGGATCTAAAGGGCTCAATCGTCTGAGAGTGGAAGTGACGATCTCTATAAGATACGCCCGCAACCACTGAGGATACTACTGTGCGCCGATCAAGGCCTGCCGAACCCTTTTGCCCTTCGACATTGCTTCTCCCCTGGGCTTGGGAGCTTGCAAGAGGTCCCGGACTGGGAGGACGACTGGCACGCACAGAAGTATCCTCACGCGCAACACTGACACTGACACTAGCACTAGGCACAGCACTGGCACTACCACTTCCCACTGCACTTTTCACTTTAAGTTCCTTGACGTCTGCCAAAAGGAACGTGTGGTCACTCACTACCGACTCCACTTTATCACCTAAAGCCTGAATAGCACGTAAAACATCTGACATATCAGGCTGAGCACTAATAGTAGGTTCGGGGGTAGCCACTACAGGGTGAGGAAAAGGTTGAGGATCATGGGGGGAGGAATAAAGTAAAGAGCGAGCCGAACTCCTCCTAACTCTCTCTCTCTCTAACTTAGTGGTATACTTAAGGAATCGAATAAATTCAAGTTCCGAAAGTCGGGCACATTCCTCACATCGATCTTCCAACTGACAGGATTTTCCCCTACAGTCGGAACAAACGGTGTGAGGATCAACCGAGGCCTTCGGAAGCCGCCTAATACAAGTCCTACATCGTCTTTGGGGAGGAGCTTGAGAATGGTCGGACATCTTGAATCAGAGAACAGTCAAGGGGGATTCCAATTTAAAGCTAAAGATCGTTAAACCATAAATCAAAATTAATCCAAAAGCTATCTAAGCTAAGGGAAAAGCTTCCTGTATAGCGAAAGCTGAAATCTAAGAGCAATACTTCACCAAAACCGTGAACAAAGACTCCAAAATTATAAGCGTATCCATGTAGGTCTTGCCGGAAGCACGACAGAGGAAAAATTGAGGTGGTGTCAACAAGAAGTACTGCAGTACCTGGCCACAGGTGGCGCTGGTGAGTACACCCCCCTCTTGTATAGCGATCGCTGGCGTATCCCTCCCGTAGAATTCTGTCGGGCAACGGAGTTGACAGCTACATGATTATCGGGTAAGATTAATATTGAAAAAAGCAATCTTTAAAGTCCAGAAGGAAAAGAGCGATCTTTAAAGTCCCAAAGGAAGAAAGTAATTTTTAAAGCCCCAAAGAAATAGAACAATCTTTAAAGTTCCAAAGGAGGAGAGCAATCTTTAAAGCCCCAAAGGAAGCGAGCGATCTTTAAAGTCCCAAAGGAAGGTATCAATCTTCAAAGTCCCAAAGGAAGAGAGCAATCTTTAAAGTCCCAAAGATTATCTTTATTGTCTTCTTTTAATTGATCGACAAACCGAAGGAAGAAGAGATCGGCAAAGTAAGAGGAAGAGAAAGAGCGAACTTCCTCAACTTTTCCTTGCGAAGCGTCCTTCTTGCAGTCACAGAGGAGGCATGGTCTGGGCGACCGATAACGAGGGCTCTCCCTCGAAGGAGGCAGCTACAAAGAAACGTTACTGACACAGGGGTCACCTACTGGAGAACATTGCTGGCACTCAGTGTGCCTGCCAGGAGTATAATGTATAGCATCAGGCAAGCAGGTATGGGCGAAACTCGGTCCGAACTGTGTAACTTCCTGCTGAGGAAGGGGAAACTACCACAGAGTTTATCGAACTAAAAGAACCAACACTTACAACAAACGAAAGTTTGTGAAAGTAGTAGAAAATCAAATAGTAGAAAGAGAGCAGTGATACAGTGCGTTCGTACTGCTTGTGTCGAAAGACCTAACTGGCTATTTTGTGTCAGACTGATGGGTGAGCTTTTCTCCATCACAACACCTGTTATTAACCCTTTTACCCCCAGGCTATTTGGAACTTTCCAACCCTTAACCCCCAGGCGTTTTTTTTTTCCAAGCACATTTTGCAATATATATTTTATAAATTGCTCTGACAGCCTTAATTTTTGTCATAGAGAGGTCAGGTTGGTCTCATTCTCTTGGAAAATGCCTGAAGTTTCTCATAAAGTTATCAAAAAAATGCAAAAAAAAAAATGTGAAGAGCAGTTTTTCGCAAGGACGTACCAGTACGTCCATGGGGGTAAAGGGATGAGTTTTGTGAAACGTACCAGTACATCCATTGGGGGTAAAAGGGTTAAGGCTCCCCGTGTTACTGTACTTGGGTATACTACGAGTAAATACACATCATTGTAGATCTGCTTTAGAGAGTCGAAGGGGTTGGGCTGACGAATAACACTCGTAGAAGGGGGAGGATCTTCGGCAGTAGGCTTCGGCTTCGCCCTTTTCACAGGCACGGAGTTGAAATCATCCTCCGACGGACAAGGTTCATAACTGCTAGAACCAGGAGAGAAAGAACGAGACCGTTCGTCGCGGTTCCATCTCCTCTTAGTAGGTCTTGAAGCTTCAAACTTCCATTTACGTCTGGACGAATTCGGAGAAGAAAACAACACATCCGACACGTCTCTCCCGTGACGGTCAAGAGCAGCCTAGGAATCGACAACAGGACTGTCTGAGGCGACGGCTGACCGAGGGTACGTACCTCTCACCCCCTTTCGGTCATCGACGTACCTTCTCCCTTGGTCCTAGGAGCTTGGTAGAGGTCTAGGCCTAGGGTAATGACAGGTTCGGTCAGTCGCCACCTCCACTGCACTAACACAAGCACTTTCACTTTCCTTACCTCTAAAGGCCTCCAGCTGTTCTTTAATGGCCTTCAACTCGGCAGCCAGGCTAGCGTACCGAGGGTCATCCGTAGATACGGAACCTGTAGGAGGTGCAGGAGTTACTAACTCAAGGGAAGGATCAACTTCCAATGAGGAATCAATTACAGGTTCAATAGATAAATCTACACTAAGTTCGTCTTCCTTACCACTAACAGACTTAGACTTAGACCTAGAAGCTCTCCTAACTCTATCGAGCTCTAGTTTACGCACATAGCGCTTCATAATCAACCAATCTTTCTCATCCAAAACTTTACATTCCCCGCACCTATTATTAAGGGCACAAACAAAACCCCTACAATTCAAACACACGGTGTGAGGGTCTACCGCCATTTTCGGTAGTCTCACCTTACATTCCTCATTCGCACAGACACGGTAATGACTTTTTTCACTCATAATGAAAACAGCAAAAAAGCTAAGAGAAAAACAAAAAACACGATCGCCAAAACCCCAAATCAGAGTACAGTACTTCACCAAAAAAGCAGACTGGTACAACGAGCAGGGAAAGCGAAGAAAAACTATAAATGACGGACCAACGTGTTGTCGATCCGGCCGGCAGAGATGAACTGAAGAACAGAAAACGGGAATGATTCCTCCTATCACCCTTTAACGGGTGTTACCACCCAACCACCACAAGGCGGTTGCCACGTTTAGAAAAATTCTGCCGAAATAGAGATTCTTAGCTATGTATATATAACTGCCAGGTAAGTTCTATTCATAAAAATAAAAATTTTAAGAATATTCCCAATGTACAGCATTTAGAACATAAAATTATACTTCGAATGGTTTTTAAACGAAAAAATTGATGAAAAACAAAAAAGTTGTAAGAGATTGAATCAATCCCATGATAACATTGTTGTAATTGGGCCGAGTTGCGTCCTTTAATATTCATTAATAACAATGGTCAGATATGGACATTCAATAGAAGAAAACTGGGTAGTGCATAGGAAGTTCGCCACTGAATTATTGCACAACATAATACCCACCCACGCAGCTATCATACTTAGGGTGCCAGCTATCATACTTAGGGTGCATCCACACTAGCGACAAAACATGTCGACAACACTGTGTACAACTTTGTAGGCAACAAGTTGTTAGACTGTTGATGAGACATTGTTGTCGAGATGTTGGTAGAGATTTATTGGTGATATGTTGGCAACCCTGGTGTGGACGAGTCGATGTGGTTGGAGATACCCGGACAGACACACAACACCGAGAGAAAAGATTGTTCAGTTAATTGAACGTTATCGAGGATACCCATTGCTATGGGATCCAACCCATGCACTATGCAAACACCGGTTCAAGAGGGCAGACGCCTGAAAATATTCAGATAGAGAGAAATGAAGTGGAGAAGAAAATGAAAAAACCTTGTGGCACAGTTCTGAAGAAAACTGAAAAAAAATGTCAAGAAAAGAAGTCTGGTGATGAAACTGAAGACGCATATAAGAGTCAGTGGTTCGCGTTCAGCATCATGCTGTTTCTAGCTGACAAACACAAGCCACACAAGACCTATGACGCTGGATATCAGATAAGAAACTGTGCATGTTAGCATATTAGTTTCTTTTCTCACATATATTGTACACTAATTTTGTGTCAAAGCAGAACACTTGCAATCGCTGCTTTACACGCATTTTAATGTGGTTTCAGAAAATATAACATCATTGTAATTACAGGTATACACAGTGGGTCCTGGCACGCCAACATACTTTTCAAGTCTCTAGAATGAGGTGTGGACGGCTTCACCAAGTTGACGAGTGTTGCCAATATGTTGCCAGACATTGTAGCAGACAGTTTCATACATTGTTGTCGATATGTGTACCGATGTTGACTGTAAGGTTTCCAACTTTGTTGTTGATATGTCGGTAGACACGATGTTGCCAGTGTGGACGCACCTTTAGTGCAACACAAATATACCGCTACCCACCCACGCAGCTATCATACTTAGTGCAACACATATATACCGCTTACCAGAACAAAGGAGAATAGAAATAATATTAACTTGCAAGCGAAGCAAGTCACGGCCAAGCAAAGTTCGGCTGACCGATATTTCAAACACGCTTAATTGTGCAGCCGACAAATTGTATTGACACGAGAATAGTTACAGATGGTTTCAAATTATTGGAATCTAGATAAATATCTACTGTAAGCTCTATAGGCTTTAAATTACCAGCCAAAGACTATACAGTATGCTACCACTAGACATTCGAAAGACTGAAGATATTAAGGCTTTCAAGAGAAAACTGAAGACTTTCTTGTTCTGTTAGTGTTTCGATAATGTGGATTTGACAATAGACGAGCAATATGCAGTGTGAAATGCTGAATGCTTTCGAACATGATCAAATGACTATGGAGGTCTTATAGAGAGTAGGGTTTTCCTGCTGTATAGGACCAAAAAAAGCAGCCCTTAATGTAAAGAGTAAGTAAAGTAGTTATGTGCAAGTTTCAACGGAAAAGTTTATGAAGGATTAACATTTTCTCTGCGCACTACCCAAAAAAAAAAAAAAATATATAGGTAAAGTTGTATTGTATTACAAGGTGTGATTTCGAACAGAAAATACATGTTTTCCTAGAATAAATAACGTGACTTAACCGAATTTGACCTTCATTTCACCCGCAAACAAACAGATCAACCAATTCGACAAACTTTAAGTTGCAGAATTGGTTGCTGTTATTATGGATGAAATGAAGGTGAAAACTGGTTAATTGTTTTTTCCTAGGTTACATTGCCCTGTAATACACTGCAATAATACTTATATATATATATATATATATATATATATATAATATATTACATTTTTGGAAATAAATCAGATAACCATATCTTTGCTTATTTGGCCTACCTTAGACTAGCCTATACATACCCCTACACATACAGTACATACAAATTCTATGTATATACATTCTAAATATTCAATTAAACATCTTAAAAACGTCAATAAAGGATGACTTTACTACATAAATAGACCCAGAACTTAAAAATACAGATAAAATATCACACAAAAATCAGCTGATAATGGCTTAAATTACTTTTTACGATTTAAGCCACAGTAAATATATGCATCCTTTTTAACATACACTATAACATTATATAACATATAAGAATGTTATTTTAACATTTATAAAACATCTAAATTAATTACTTACCTATTAATCTAGATGTGGAAAACAATTGCTTCAGAGATCAGACCATCACGGGAAACCTCGCGTCCTCGCTCATAAATTACCCATTTTACGCATATATACGAAAGCACATTCTCTTTAACCTCGTATAAAATGTGTCTTTTGAGTTTAAATATCATCTTACGCATAAATTAAAGTATATTAACACTTAAGAATGGGTTAAATACCGTTAGATACGGAAGATATACCGAGAAGCGATCACAACTTAATGGAAACATCCGAATTCAAGGAGAACGGAATAGCAGATTCACTGGGATTGGTTTCTCTTTAGTTTAGTTATAAATTAAGTTTTAAGCTTATTTTAAGGCTTTAATTTAATATTTATTATATTATAATTGATTGAATTAATGTTTATTAATATCAAAATTACGTTAAGTTGATCTAATTAATTAAATTATGCCATTTTAAAATAAGAAAAATGAGACTCATTACGCAAAATTAAAATGTAAACAAACACCTTTCGCTACTACGCACCCACCTGATCAAATCTCCCCAGGTGGAAAAGGCTTTTGTTTGATATATAATTTATTATAATTGATTAAATAAATGTTTATTAATATTAAAATTATGTTAAAATGATCTGATTAATTAAATTATCCCATTTCAAAATAGGTGAAAAT
>NC_090767.1:59713403-59718403 GCF_036898095.1 Palaemon carinicauda | reverse complement strand
TAGGAAACTTTTCAGAGCTGAAATTCTAACCAATCAGCTACAAGGAAACTTTTCAGAGCTGAAGTTCTAACCAATCAGGTAGTAGGAAACTTTTCAGAGCTGAAATTCTAACCAATCAGCTATTAGGAAACTTTTCAGAGCAGAAATTCTAACCAATCAGCTAGAGGGAAACTTTTCAGAGCAGAAATTCTAACCAATCAGCTAGCAGGAAACTTTCCTGAGCTGAAATTCTAACCAATCAGCTAGAAGGAAACTTTTCAGAGCAGAAATTCTAACCAATCAGCTAGTAGGAAACTTTTCCGAGCTATAATTCTAACCAATCAGGTGATAGGAAACTTTTCCAAGCTGAAATTCTAACCAATCAGCTAGAAGGAAACTTTTCAGAACTGAAATTCTAACCAATCAGCTAGAAGGAAACTTTTCAGAGCAGAAATTCTAACCAATCAGCTAGAAGGAAACTTTTCAGAGCAGAAATTCTAACCAATCAGCTAGAAGGAAAATTTTCAGAGCTAAAATTCTAACCAATCAGCAAGTGGGAAACTTTCCCGAGCTAAAAGGGCACCACCGCGAGTCATTAGCTTTTCAATCTGGTAAAATTAAGGATATCTGAAGGACCTTGATGCTTACAGAGGTGTTGACCCAAAAAAATAATCTTCCTTTTTATAAAGACTCCTGATTTCTTAGCTCCTAAATTGTCTGTTATCTCACAAAAGTTGACAAGAAGAGGATCTTTTTCCACTGGGAGAACTAGTAATGTTTCTCCATTAAGTAAATGCATTTATTATTATTATTATTATTATTATTATTATTATTATTATTATTATTATTAGATTACTCGAGTGCCATATGTTGATGAGATTAGGATGAGGGGTAGATGGAGATGGTTTGGGCATGCTCTTCGCACTCCCCGAGAGAGATTATTTCACAAAATGCTCACTTAGGCTCCACAGGGCACTAGAAGAGTTGGAAGACCCAGGCCTACATGGCTGAGGATTATGAAGCGCGAAGTAGATGATGAATGGAGAGGTATTGAATTGAAAGATCAAGATAGAGACGACTGGCGAAATCTAACCGAGGCCCTTTGCGTCAATAGGCCTAGGAGGAGATGATTATTATTATTATTATTATTATTATTATTATTATTATTATTATTATTATTATTATTATATTATTATTACCTGTATTATTATTATTATTATTATTATTATTATTATTAGCTAAGCTACAAACCTAGTTGGAAAAGCAGGATGCTATAAGCCCAAGGGCTCCAACAGGAAAAAAATAGCCCAGTGAGGAAGTGAGAAAAGGAAATTAGGAAACAAATAAACGATATGAGAAGTAAAAATAGCCCAGTTAGGAAAGGAAATAAGGAAATAAATAAACTAAAAGAGAAGTAATGAACAATTAAAATAAAATGTTTTAAAAACAGTAACAACATTAAAACAGATATTTCATATATAAACTATAAAAAGACTTAAAAAAGCATTTACTGCAAATTTGAACTTTTGAAGTTCTACCACATGATTTCCATAACTCCCATATTATTCAAAGTTTTTGAACGTGTTCTGGCAAAACGTCTTAATAGTTTTGCTGAAGGTAATCATCTACTCCCTAGTTTGCAATTTGGTTTTCGTAAAGGCCTTGGAGCATGTGATGCCCTTCTTACAATCTCCAATGCTGTACAGAAATCCCTTGATTGTGATCAGGAAGTTCGTATGATTGGCCTTGATTTTAGTGCTGCCTTTGACCATGTTAATCATGAGGCCCTTGTTTTCAAACTTAGATTGAAGTGGTGGTTCTTTTCATTGATGAAAATTTAAGTAATAGATTACAAAGAAGAGTTGTGGGCACCTTAATGACAAGAAGAATGTAATATCTGGTGTTCCTCAGGGTAGTGTTCTAGGTCCGCCAGTTTTCCTACACTGTGAGATACTCTAAATACCTAAGAATGTGTACGACAAACAGATCTTATAAGCCCTGTAGTGCATAGAGTTTCCTTGTGTGATAGACCCAGGAAACTAGCCCTTAAAGTAAGTAAGTAAAGTAAACTCATAGTCTGTAGTTTGACCTAGAAAACAAGCTCGTTGCTTATGCAGATGATGCTACTCTCTTTGCATCAATATTGAATCTTAAAGTAATATATTGCAAAGAACTGTGAGTACAGATATGTGATATCTGTTGTTCCTCAGGGTCGTGTTCTTGGCCCATTACTTTCCATACTATATACACATGACATGTGGTTTGGCCTAGAAATAAGCTCGTTGCAAATGCAGATGATGCTACTCTCTTTGCATCAATATTGAATCTTAAAGTAATATATTGCAAAGAATTGTGAGTACAGATATGTGATATCTGTTGTTCCTCAGGGTCGTGTTCTTAGCCCATTACTTTTCATGCTATATACACATGACATGTGGTTTGGCCTAGAAATAAGCTTGTTGCTAATGCAGATGATGCTACTCTCTTTGCATCAATATTGAACCTTTAATCAATATATTGCAAAGAATGTGAGTATAGGAATGTGATATCTGGTGTTCCTCAGGGTCATGTTCTTGGCCCATTACTTTCCATACTATATACACATGACATGTGGTTTGGCCTGGAAATAAGCTCGTTGCAAATGCAGATGATGCTACTCTCTTTGCATCAATATTGAACCTTTAATCAATATATTGCAAAGAATGAGAGTATAGGAATGTGATATCTGGTGTTCCTCAGGGTCGTGTTCTTAGCCCATTACTTTTCATACTATACACACATGATATGTGGTTTGGCCTAGAAATAAATTCGTTGCAAATGCAGATGATGCTACTCTCTTTGCACCAATTCCATCTCCTGAATGTAGATCTGGGGTTGGTGAATCCCTTAATAGAGATTTAGCTAGAATTAGTGCATGGTGCAAATCATGGGGTATGAAGTTGAATCCTAACAAAACTCAAAGTATGATTGTAAGTAGGTCAAGGACAGTGGCTCCTCAACATCCGGATCTCAGCATTGATAATGTTTCTTTAACTCTATAAGACTCTTTTACAATTTTAGGTGTGATTCTCGACAGCAAATTTACTTTTTGAGAAACACATCAGGTCTGTGTCTTCTTCAATTGCACAAAAAATAGGCTTATTGATAAAGTCTTTCAAGATTTTCGGTGATAAATCTATTCTTAAGTGTTTTAATTCTTTCATTCTACCTTATTTTGAGTATTGTTCTCCTGTCTGGTCTTCAGCTGCTGATTCTCATCTTAATTTGTTGGACGGGAACTTACGGTCTATTAAATTTCTTATTCTTAATCTATATATTAATCTTTCCTTTCCTCACTGGGCTATTTTTCCCTGGTGGAGCCCTTGGGCTTATAGCATTCCTGCTTTTCCAATTAGGGTTGTAGCTTAACTAATAATAATAATAATAATAATAATAATAATAATAATAATAATAATAATAATATAAATAATAACAATATAATTTTATATATATATATATATATATATATATGGATAAATATCAACACAACATCGTGTTCAAATAGAAATAAATTTCTACCTCATATATATATATGTATATATATATATATATATATGTACGTATGTATGTATATATATATATATATATATATAGAATTGGTAAACCAAATGTGGTGATCAGAGAGAGAGAGAGAGAGAGAGAGAGAGAGAGAGAGACTGGGGTTTACCAACAGGATTAATTTGCATAAGGATTGAATAAACTTTTAGGGGGGGTACTTTTTTCCGATTGTGGTAGGGGTTAGGTAGTACTGGGGTACCCCTGGGTATCCAGTACCCCTGGGGTACCCAGTACCACCAGGAGGGGGGAGGGGTGGCTTTATAAAAGCCAGGAAATAAATTGAAATAAATTATCCGACTCAAAATGGTCACTGGGAAAGTTAGTATTCATAATTAACGCTTCTTCTGACGTTTGGGTGGATTGGAAACTAAATCTCACGGATTTGATATTTACGAGAAGAGGATTAAATATATGAAATAGTTTGTTTATTTAAGATATATGTCCAAATTTGTGAATTTTATTCTTTTAGATATATATTCTAGTATTTATTCATCGTTATTTATTACTTTAAAAGTATTACCATAATTATTCTTTTCCACTGTTTCCACGTTTTGAATGAAAACACTAAATCTCACGGACTTCGACGCATCCCTTCAGCCGATATGGAGTAACTTGCATTATTTGCATTATGCAGATTTTAGGGAAGGGGACAGAGACGTATATGCAATAAATAGCAACTTACAACCTATGTAACAACAGGGGCAACGTGGGACAGTAATGAATGTACGCCGGGGCAATGCGCATAATATGTGCCCACATCGGTGGGACATCTGCTTGAAGGGGTACCGCATCACAGTGACCCAAATCTTTTTTCTTTTCAAAAAGTAATATTCAAATGAGTGACTTTTATAGCTGTCCTGGGTAACAATGAGGATTATTACTCATTTTTCTATGTCCTACGAAAAGGGTAGAGACCCAGGAAGGGTGATAAATTAGTAGAAATTAAAATAAAAAAAAATAAATGGCTGTTGATCAAGATGGATCCCAGTAATTTTCACTATAAAATGACACTTTCTATTGACATTGTCTATGATTTTGCCAAAACCTCTATTTCCAGGGAAGAGAAAATAATCAATTTTATGAATGACTCTCTCTCTCTCTCTCTCTCTCTCTCTCTCTCTCTCTCTCTTCCTTTTTTTATATTTCCCTGGTCGTTTCATAAATCATGTCGACATGAATTTGCATAGGGAGATTTCAATAGAAGCATATGCTCTCTCTCTCTCTCTCTCTCTCTCTCTCTCTCTAGTTTTATATATATATATATATATATATGTATATAACGATATCATTATTATTATTATTATTATCATTATTATTATTATTACTAGCCAAGCTACAACCCTAGTTGGGAAAGCAGGATGCTATAAGCCCAGGGGCTCCAACAGGGAAGATAACCCAGTGAGGAAAGGAAATAAGGAAAAATA
>NC_090767.1:59710536-59712879 GCF_036898095.1 Palaemon carinicauda | reverse complement strand
CTCTTTACATCAATATTGAATCTTAAAGTAATATATTGCAAAGAATTTGGAGTAAAGATATGTGCTATCTGGTGCCCCTCAGGGCAGTGTTCTTGGCCCATTACTTTTCCATACTATATACACATGACATGTGGTCTGGCCTAGAAATAAGCTCGTTGCAAATGCAGATGATGCTACTCTCTTTGCATCAATATTGAATCTTAAAGTAATATATTGCAGATAATTGTGAGTACAGATATGTGATATCTGGTGTTCCTCAGGGTCGTGTTCTTGGCCCATTACTTTTCATACTATATACACATGACATGTGGTTTGGCTAGAAATAAGCTCGTTGCAAATGCAGATGATGCTACTCTCTTTGCATCAATTCCATCCTGAACGTAGATCAGGGGTTGCTGAATTCCTTAATAGAGATTTCGCTAAAATTAGTGCATGGTGCAAATTATGGGGTATGAAGTTGAATCCTAACAAAACTCAAAGTATGATTGTATGTAGGTCAAGGGACGGTGGCTCCTCAACATCCGGATCTCAACATTGATAATGTTTCTTTAACTCTATAAGATTTTTACAATTTTAGGTGTGATTCTCGACAGCAAATTTACTTTTGAGAAACACATTAGGTCTGTGTCTTCTTCAATTGCACAAAAATAGGCTTATTGAGAAAGTCTTTCAAGATTTTCGGTGATAAATCTATTTCTTAAGTGTTTTTAATTCTTTCATTCTACCCTGTTTTGAGTATTGTTCTCCTGTCTGGTCTTCAGCTGCTGATTCTCATATTAATTTGTTGGACAGAAACTTACGGTCTATTAAATTTCTTATTCCTGATCTAGATATTAATCTCTGGCAAAGTCGTTCAATTAGTTCATTATGCATGTTGCATAAGATTTTTCATAATTCTAATTAAAATTTCCTATTTCTTGTATATATTTTAATCTTTATTTCTCTCTTTCCTTTCCTCAATGGGCTATTTTGCCCCGTTGGAGCCCTTGGGCTTATAGCATTCCGCTTTTCCAACTAGGGTTGTAGCTTAGCTAATAAAAATAATAATAATAATAATAAGATATATACGTAATTGTGTGTACTGAGAGAGAGAGAGAGAGAGAGAGAGAGAGAGAGAGAGAGAGAGAGAGAGAGAGAGAGAGAGAGAGAGAGAGAGAGAGAGAGAGAGCATATGCTTCTATTGAAATCTCCCTATGCAAATTTTTGTCGACATGATTTATGAAATGACCAGGGAAACATAAAAAAAAAGGAGAGAGAGAGAGAGAGAGAGAGAGAGAGGAGAGAGAGAGAGAGGAGAGAGAGAGAGGAGAGGAGAGAGAGAGAGAGAGAGAGAGAGAGAGAGAGTCTAAAATTGATTATTTTCTCTTCCCTGAAAATAGAAAGTGTCATTTTAGAGTGAAAATCACTAGATTCCATCTTGATCAACAGCCATTTATTTTTTCATTTTTCAATTTCTACTAATTTATCACCCTTCCCGGATCTCTACCCTTTTCGTAGGACATAGAAAAAGGAATAATAATCTCCATTGTTACGCAGGACAGCTATAAAACTCACTCATTTGAATATTACTTTTGGAAAAGAAAAAAGATTTGGGTCACTGTGATCGCGATAGGAAGCCATCCAGTGTTGCCAGATGGGTTAGTATAAAAATCCCCAAAACTCATAAAATATCCCCAAAACAACCTAAAAATCCCCATTTCCACAAATATGTTCTCCTCTGTCTTGATCACGCAGGCTTTACTGAAATAGAAATGACTCAATATACTTCATATAAGCGCAAGCAAATTAATTGCAACAATATAAAAGTTTACTCGTCTTTTTTTCTTCATAGAAATTTGAACAGAATATCCCCATCAGACACCCAAAATCCCAAACTCTAGGGATAAATCCCCATACCTGGCAACACTGGCGGTACCCCCTTCAAGCAGATGTCCCGCCGATGTGGGCACATTTATTTATGAATGCGCATTGCCCTGGCGTACATTCATTACTGTCCCACGTTGCCCCTGTTGTTACATAGGCTGTAAGTTGCTATTTATTGCATATATGTCTCTGTCCCCTTCCCTAAAATCTGCATAATGCAAATAATGCAAGTTACTCCATATCGGCTGAAAGGATGCGTCGAAGTCCGTGAGATTTAGTGTTTTCTTTCAAAACATGGAAACAGTGGAAAACGATATTGCCATAATTGTTTTTAAATAATAAATGATTATTATCATGAATAAATACTGAAATATATATCTAAAAAAACAAAATTCACAAATTTGGACAGATATCTTAAATAAACAAGCTATTTTATATATATATAATCCTCTTGTAAATATCAAATCCGTGAGATTTAGT
>NC_090767.1:59473036-59708036 GCF_036898095.1 Palaemon carinicauda | reverse complement strand
AAAATTTTCTATAATGAACAATGAATTGAAATACTGCTACTTAGGCACCCCAAGTTCAGTTCCTATACCAAGGGGTTCACAACCCTCCATCTATCCTGGACCAACTGAAAAAGAACTGTTTGATACAATTTCTTTACAGCCACATTAAATCAATAGTTTCAACTTCAGTTCATGTCCATGTAGTACCTTTAATAAACATTAATTAATACATTGATTTGTTGTGAATCCCTTTGGATAGACAGCTATATCAAAATTTGGTACCTAAGACTTCTGTTTATATAGTATAAAGTAAAAAAGAGATTTATACAAGTATATAAAAGTATAGATAGATATTTTATAAGAATTATTAACCAAATGAAAACATTATTAACATTTTATCAATTCTTATTCTCTCAAGGTGTTAACTACTGCACTGTAATTGTTCAGTGGCTACTTTCCTCTTGGTAAGGGTAGATGAGACTCTTTAGCTATAGTAAACAGCTCTTCTAGGAGAAGGACACTCCAAAATCAAACCATTATTCTCTAGTGTTGGATAGTGCCTTAGCCAAGACAGTCTTCCACTGCCTTGAGGTAGAGTTCTCTTGCTTGAGGGTACACCCAGGCATAGTATTCTATATCATATATCTTCCTTTTGTTTTGTTAAAGTTTTTATAGTTTATATAGGAAATATTTATTTTAGTGTTGTTGCTGTTCTTAAAGTATTTCATTTAATTTATTAACTACCTCTCTTGAAGGTTTAAAGGCCTCTCATGAATGGCAGTATCAAGGGACAGTGACATTGCCCTATCAAGCAGGACAATGCCCTAGAGACTGACCATATATACATATGATCAGCGCCCAAGCCCCCTCTCCTCCTATAGTTTCATTATTTCCTTTTCTCACTGGGCTATTTTCCCTGCTAGAGACATTTGGCTTATATCATAATGCTTTTCCAATTAGGGTTGTAGCTTAGCAATCAATAATAACTATAGTAATATCATTAAATTTAAGTTATTAACGATAATAATATTTCTTGAGAGAGCCGTTCAATAGGTAGGTATATTTTCATTACTACTACTCTATGTAAACAAAGCGTCCACGCTTTTGAAAGTAGTTCTCTAAGTATTTAAGTTATTTAAGTGAAATTTAGTGTGAAATGTAAGTATATTTAGTACTTAAATGTTAAATATGGTTAGTTAAGTATGTTATATATATCGTAAAGTTAAAATCACGGCTAAATAACGATATATAATAGGTTAAATACGCATATCTACTTTTACTTAGGTAGATAGATTTCTCGTGAGTGTTTTCACTTATAAAAAGTTAATTACTTATATAAGTTGATGTTTAAAAGATATTTATGTAATTTCTGGAATTATTTAACTAGTTTTCTAAATGCTTAACC
Organism: Palaemon carinicauda; assembly: GCF_036898095.1. NCBI lineage: Eukaryota > Metazoa > Arthropoda > Malacostraca > Decapoda > Palaemonidae > Palaemon > Palaemon carinicauda. The sequence continues at coordinate 59,706,652 of NC_090767.1, read as the reverse complement.
CTAAAAATCTACAAATTAGGACCACCCATTGCATGAAACAAAACACCGAAAAAAACTAATTTTTGTGCATGACATTTCATAAAATGTGAAATAAATAAAATTTCACTCATTTTTCCCAGCCTGGGTTTGGTCAAACAGGATAAAATATGATTATTTAACATTTTTCAGGTTTCTTAAGGTACAGAACCTAACAAACCCACCTAACCTAACCTATAATAAATTTTTTTTAGCGAGGCAGATTTGCACCAACTTGTAGGGGTGCCACTTTAGCTCGGAAAAGTTTCCTGATCGCTGATTGGTTGGACAAGATAATTCTAACCAATCAGCGATCAGGAAACTTTTCCGAGCTAAAAGGGCACCGTTGCGAGTCGGTGCGAATCTGCCTTGCTAAAAAAATTGACTATAGTAGTTCCCAAGTCGCAACCCCAAGCTGGATTTATTATGCGTCCCGTAGAATAGTGTTTAGATAGGAAAATTTTAATTTTACCGGGGTGTATGTATGATAGCGGCCACCTGTATGTATTATTATGTCTAATTTAGAATATGGCAGTGTAAGGGGGGGGGGTCTCAAGTTTTACTGGGGTGTATGTATGATAGCGGCCACCTATATGTATTATTGTCTGACTCAGAATAAGGCAGTGTAAGGGGGGGGTCGCAAGGGGCCGTTAGCCCCCCCTGTTAGTTAAGTAGGTAAGGACATGGTTTGTAGGTTAGGTTAGGGGGGAAAGTTTAGGTTAGCTGATGTCCATTTTTTAACGAACGTGTGAGGAACTGGCCGCTGATGTACAAAGGCTCCATTTTACCATTATATATGGTTTCCTCAGTATGTTTTCCCCACCCAAAACCCTGAGTCCCCACTGGGGGTCCCCCATTATCTTGGATATATATATAATAGGTGAATAGAGTGATCGAAATGGAAGAATAGAAACAGTTAAAGAATGCTTTTTTGTTGACCAGGCAGACATGAGTCTTTTTATAGTTTATATATGACATATTTGTTTTTGACGTTTATAGTTTATATATGACATATGTTTTGACGTTGTTGCCTTTTTTAGAATGATTTATTGTTAATTTGTTCTCTTCATTTATTTATTTCCTTTCCTCACTGGGCTATTTTTCCCTATTGGGGCCCCTGGGTTTACAGTATAGCATCTTGCTTTTCCAACTAGGGTTGTAGCTTGGATAGTAATAATAATAATAATAATATAGATAGGAGAATTGTACTCAGAAAAAGGAAACCATAGTTTCAGCATAAACAAAAGGGACGCAAAAATAAAATACACGGTACATGAAGTTAGTCGATGTCTAACGGTGCCTTAGATGACCGCGGAGATAGCAGCAGTAGGGGATTCAGCGTTATGAAGCTTCATCTGTGGTGGATAATGTGGGAGGGTGGGCTGTGGCACCCTAGCAGTACCAGCTGAACTCGGCTGAGTCCCTGGTTAGGCTGGAGGAACGTAGAGAGTAGAGGTCCCCTTTTTTGTTTTGTTTCATTTGTTGATGTCGGGTACCCCCCAAAATTGGGGGAAGTGCCTGGGTATATGTATGTATGTATGAAGCTAGGAAGTATGTAAACAGTAACAGAGTAGGAGATTTAGCATTGCTAGCGAGAATAAAGATCTATGAGGCAGTATTAGTGCCTACAATGCAAATACTGAGACATGGGGTGTACATACATATATACATATACCAAGGCACTTCCCCTAATTTTGGGGGGTAGCCGACATTAACAATGAAACAAAAAAGGGGACCTCTACTCTCTACGTTCCTCCCAGCCTAACAAGGGACTCAACCGAGTTCAGCTGGTACTGCTAGGGTGCCACAGCCCACCCTTTTATTACACCCATGGGGTGTAATAGAAGAAATGAAAGAACTAGAGAGTTTACAGTACAAACTTATGAAAGGAATGTTTGAACAGGTTGCTAGTACACCATACTGGGGGGCGCTAATATCAGAAACAGGAATTTTCCCAGTTGAAAATATAATAGAGTATATAAAGGTGATGCTTTTTCATAACATTGTTAGATAACAAACGACCAGTTAAGGAGGTAGTGGAAGATCAAATAAGAGAACCATATTTGGAATACTGGGGAAAAAGTATCACAGATATATGCAATAAATATATTAAAATTGAAGAAATAAGAAAGTATAAAAAGCCAGAACTTAAAAAATAGATAAAAAGTAAAGTGGCAAATGAAATTAAAAGAAAAATAGAAGAAAACAAAGCAGAGATGACCAAACTGAAGTTTGTGAATAGTAATGGTAGGAGAGACTGCATAGGAGAACTTGACACTAATGAGGCCGTAATAGTTATGAAAACAAGGTTGAATATGTTAGAATTAAAAGAAAATTATAGAAACAGGAATGATAATCAACCCTTTTGGAAATTTCCAACCCTTAACCCCCAGGGGGTTATTTTTTTCCCAGCACATTTTGCAGTATATTTTTTCTAAATTGCTCTAATAGCCTTAATTTTTGTCATAGAGAGGTCAGGTTGGTCCCATTCTCTTGGAAAATGCCTGAAGTTAAGTAGGTAAGGACATGGCTTGTAGGTTAGGTTAGGGGGTAAAGTTTAGGTTAGCTGATGTCTATTTTCTAATGAACGCGTGAGGAACTGGCCGCTGATATACAAAGGCTCCGTTTTACCATTATATGCGGTTTCCTCAGTATGTTTTCCCCACCAAAACCCCGAGTTGCCACTGGGGGTCCCCCATTATCTTGGATATATATATAATAGGTGAATAGAGTGATCGAAATGGAAGAATAGAAACAGTTAAAGAATGCTTTTTTGTTGACCTGGCGGACATGAGTCTTTTTATAGTTTATATATGACATATTTGTTTTTGACGTTGTTAATAGTTTATATATGACATATCTGTTTTGACGTTGTTGCCTTTTTTAGAATGATTTATTGTTAATTTGTTCTCTTCATTTATTTATTTCCTTATTTCCTTTCCTCACTGGGCTATTTTTCCCTATTGGGGCCCCTGGGTTTACAGTATAGCATCTTACTTTTCCAACTAGGGTTGTAGCTTGGATAGTAATAATAATAATAATAATATAGATAAGAGAATGGTACTCAGAAAAAGGAAATCATAGTTTTCCCGCATAAGCAAAAGGGACGCAAAAATAAAATACACGGTACATGAAGTTAGTCGATGTCTAACGGTGCCTTAGATGACCGCGGAGATAGCAGCAGTAGGGGATTCAGCGTTATGAAGCTTCATCTGTGGTGGATAATGTGGGAGGGTGGGCTGTGGCACCCTAGCAGTACCAGCTGAACTCGGCTGAGTCCCTGGTTAGGCTGGGAGGAACGTAGAGAGTAGAGGTCCCCTTTTTTGTTTTGTTTCATTTGTTGATGTCGGCTACCCTCCAAAATTGGGGGAAGTGCCTTGGTATATGTATGTATGTATGAAGTTATGAAGTATGTAAACAGTAACAGAATAGGAGATTTAGCATTGCCAGCGAGAATAAAGATCTATGAGGCAGTTGTAGTACCTACAATGTTTACAAATACTGAGACATGGGGTGTACATACATATATAAATATACCAAGGCACTTCCCCCAATTTTGGGGGGTAGCCGACATCAGCAATGAAACAAAAAAGGGGACCTCTACTCTCTACGTTCCTCCAGCCTAACAAGGGACTCAACCGAGTTCAGCTGGTACTGCTAGGGTGCCACAGCCCACCCTTTTATTACACCCATGGGGTGTAATAAAAGAAATGGAAGAACTAGAGTTTACAGTACAAACTTATGAAAGGAATGTTTGAACAGGTTGCTAGTACACCATACTGGGGGAGCTAATAGCAGAAACAGGAATTTTCCCAGTTGAAAATAGAATAGAGTATAAAACGGTGATGCTTTTTCATAACGTTATACCGTTAGATGACAAACGACCAGTTAAGGAGGTAGTGGAAGATCAAATAAGAGAACCACATTTGGAATATTGGGGAAAAATTATCACAGATACATGCAATAAATATATTAAAATGGAAGAAGTAAGAAAGTATAAAAAACCAGAACTCTAAAAATAAATAAAAAGTAAAGTGGCAAATTAAATTAAAAGAAAAATAGAAGAAAACAAAGCAGAGATGACCAAACTTAAGTTTGTGAATAGTAATGGTAGAAGAGACTGCATAGAAGAACTTAACACTAATGAAAACAAGGTTGAATATGCTAGAATTGAAAGAAAATTATAGAAACAGGAATGATAATTAACCCTTTTACCCCTAAAGGACGTACTGGTACGTTTCACAAAACTCATCCCTTTACCCCCATGGACGTACCGGTACGTCCTTGCAAAAAAATGCTATAATATTTTTTTTTTTCATATTTTTGATAATTTTTTTTAAGAAAATTCAGGCATTTTCCAAGAGAATGAGACCAACCTGACCTCTCTATGACAAAAATTAAGGCTGTTAGAGCAATTTAAAAAAGTGGGTGAACCCTCGCTACTTCGCGGTTCGACAATCGCGGATTCACCACTTCGCGGGGTTTTCCCATAACCCATATATATATACATATCGCGGATTTTCCGGAAAATTCGAAAATACCGCGAAATCTGAAGACAACCAAATACGATATTTTGTTACCTGTAATTCCATTAATACTGTAATTAGTAATATCTGCTCTTACTGATTGTTCATTGCATTACATATGATATATAATTCAGCACAGAAAGAAATAAAACACGAAAAGAGAATGTGATCATACGATAATTCAGTACGTAGTAAAATTAAATCGAACATGAAACGCAAATCAGATGCAGTCATACCATATTAGAATGGTGTGTACTGTAATGGATGTGCTTCTTTTCCATGAATCTTTTGTATGTATACGTACGTAGTACAGTACTGCATCCAATAATATTCTTTGTTGCAAAAATCACATTTCGAATACTGTAAGCGTACGAGAGAGAGAGAGAGAGAGAGAGAGAGAGAGAGAGAGAGAGAGAGAGAGAGAGAGAGAGAGAGAGAGAGAGGCGTAAAATAGCGTACGTAAATTTTTATTATTATTGTTATTATTATTATTATTATTGTTGTTGTTAATAAAATTATTATTGTTATTATTATTAATCATTATTATTATTATTATTATTGTACAGTATTATTATCATTATTTATTATTATTACGGTATTGTACTTAATCTACGTACGTTCAGTATGCGCGGGGGCATCTTCTATGAGTAACCAACGCGCCATAGTACTGTAAGACGGGTTGTGATTGGTTCAAGCGCTGATAGATGACGAATCAAAACTCAAGTTTTGTTATCTAGCCTGTGATTGGTGTTTTGCCCGCATCTTCTACCCGCAGCATCAAAGTTCTCGCGGGGCTGCATCGTTCACTTTCTCTTTCCGCGTATTGCTGAGTAGACGTTCTTAACTTTGTGAAGTTTAATCTGTGCTGTGTGCGACTGTTTTAAGTTGAACTTTTTGTTGAACTTTCTGTTACAATGCCTCCCAAGCGTTCTGCTTCTAGTAAGGCTGGTAGTGAGCCTAAACGCCACCGAAGGATGATGACGATAGCTGAGAAGGTTACGCTTCTCGACATGTTAAAAGATGGTAGAAGTTACGCGGCCGCCGGCCGCCATTTTGGCATCAACGAATCCACCGTTCGCTACATCAAGAAGGACGAGGCGAACATTAGAAAGACTGCTGCAATCACCTTTAGCAGATCAGCGAAGCGAGTCGTTACAACGCGTAATAAAACGATCGTACGCATGGAAGGTGCTTTAGCTGTGTGGATTGCCGACTGCCGGAAGAAGAACATAGCGTTGGATACGAACACCATCCAAACAAAGGCTTTGAGCTTATATGAGAATTTTGCTGCAAAGGAACCTAAAGACGACGACGGCAACCATGCTGAAGATGATGATGCAGATGATCCTCAACCAGGGACATCCACTGATTCCCAGCCTCAGAAACGTTTTTCCGCAAGCAAAGGATGGTTCGCGAAGTTTCAGAAACGCTTCGCCCGGAAAAGCGTTTCCCTGCATGGGGAGTCTGCTTCCGCTGACACTGCCGCTGCTGAAACTTACGTGAACCAGACTTTCAAGAACATTATCGCTGAAGGTGGATACAAGCCGGAACAAGTCTTTAATATGGATGAAACCGGCTTGTTTTGGAAGAGAATGCCGTCGCGAACTTTCCTGTTCAAAGAGGAAGCCAAAGCCTCTGGCTTTAAGGCATTCAAGGATCGCGTTACCCTCGTGATGTGTGGCAATGCTGCTGGATTTTTGTTAAAGCCGGGGCTTATTTATAAGTCGAAAAATCCTCGCGCTTTGAAAAACAAAAATAAGAATCTCCTTCCCGTGTACTGGATGCATAATCAAAAAGCATGGATTACGAAGATGCTGACCTCCAACTGGTTCCACCAGTGTTTCATCCCGCAAGTCCATGAATATCTCTTAGAGAAGGGCTTGCCATTCAAGATCCTTCTCCTTATGGATAACGCTGGTGGACACGCAACTGACCTGTCGCGTGAGGGCGTTCAGGTTGAGTTCCTGCCACCCAACACCACGTCATTAATTCAACCAATGGACCAGGGGGTTATCAGGGCGTTCAAGGCCCTCTACACGAAGAATACCTTGGCGGACCTCGTTGCGTGTGTGGATGCTGCCCAAGATGACGAGGATGAAGACTTCAACTTGAAGGCGTACTGGCGGCAGTACACCATAGCCACATGCCTGCAGAATATTCAAAAGGCACTTCAAGAGATGAAACCTGCAACCGTAAATGCGAGCTGGAAGAAGCTGTGGCCCGATATTGTTTACGACGACAAGGGATTTACTCCGTCGGAAATCCAACACTCTGCAATACGGAAATCTGTGCAGTTGGCTGCCATAATTGGGGGTGACGGGTTTGGCGACATGACGACTGAAGACGTCGACGAGTTGTTGGACTGCCATTCCCAGCCCCTAACTGACGCAGACCTCGAAGACCTGACGAAATCGGCAAGTGAGGAAGAGAGTGAGGGTACCCAGGAAGAGACCCAAGAAAATGTCGAAGAAACGGGCTTAACATTAGAACGGCTTGCCAAGTTCTGCAACCATATGAAGGAGGCGAAAGAAATGTTACAAGAGTGGGACGAGGATATGGTTCGCTCGATGCAATTCTCAAATAAGGTCGATGACATCATGACTCCCTACAGGATGCTCTTGGATCGAAAAAAGAAGCAGCGGCAACAACTTCCGATCACAATGTTCTTCCAGCCTCGCAAAAAAGAGCCAGTTCCTCCTGCTAGTACGCCTTCGGAAGAAATTGAAGAAGTTGAAGAGGTGTCCCAGGAAAAGACACCTCCGCCTGAAGAGACGTAAAATACTATCATTGACTGCACAGTAGAACACATCATCAGCTTCATCATCATCATTTCTACTGTGCAGCAAATTCATCGCCATCGTCATTCAAGTTTTTCTTGAACTTCTTTCGTGGTGAGTACAGTAACAATCTTTATTTTTTACTTTAACCTGTTTTATAGTACTGTATGCATTAAGTTAAAGGGAAGGTTTTAAAAGTCTACATGTTGTAACCTATCATATTTTTTTTGTTTAAAATTTACATTTACGTACGTAAAACAATCTCTCTCTCTCTCTCTCTCTCTCTCTCTCTCTCTCTCTCTCTCTCTCTCTCTCTCTCTCTCTCTCTCTCTCTCTCAAATTGTTTTCCTGCTTTGCTACGTACAAGTACTGTATAATTTATATTTGTAAGGTAACATATTTTGTAAATGCTTTTACTGTAAATACTGTATGTACTGTATCATTATTTATCACTATCATCATGCGCGTTAAATGCCTTGTTTGTTCTGAGCGTGGTTGTTTACTGAGCGTACACGCTGTCGTTTCAGGCGGCGTCATAAAGAAAAAGATTTCATTTGGAAGTCCTAAGAAAAATACGTAAACTAAAACATTGGTAATAAAAAAATCAACATACAGTACTGTATAATCAATATAATCGATGCAAAAACTAACCTATACGTACATATATGTGTACACTAAATGAGTTTGTTTCTTCATTATGATCAGAGATGAACGTAAACAAAACATTGGTTGCCATTTTTTATCGTGCTTTTTAGGTGTTTAGGAAACACATGATATAAAATCGCCTTTAATATTTGTGCCTGTTTTAGTTTAGGGTGCTGTAGTACATGCATTAAGTGTTCTGTACATTAAAGGGTGGTTTGTTAACAGTACTACGTACAAGGGAAGGTTTTAAAAGTCCGAATATACATGTTAAATAAATAGGTAAATATGCTGTCACTACTTCGCGGATTTTCACCTATCGCGCCCGCGTCTGGAACCTATCTACCGCGATAAACGAGGGTTCACTGTACTGCAAAATGTGCTGGGAAAAAAATAACCCCCTGGGGGTTAAGGGTTGGAAATTTCCAAATAGCCTGGGGGTAAAAGGGTTAAAGGCTCTGTGTGTTGTGTAGGGAGGTAGAGGATACTACCGAGCATATGTTTACCTGTAATGAGTTAAAATTTAGAAACGCCAATTAACCCTTTAACCCCCAGGCTATTTGGAAATTTCCAACCCTTAACCCCCAAGGGGGTTATTTTTTTCCCAGCACATTTTGCAGTATATTTTTTTTAAATTGCTCTAACAGCCTTAATTTTTGTCATAGATAGGTCAGGTTGGTCTCCTTCTCTTGGAAAATGCCTGAATTTTCTCAAAAAATTATCAAAAATATGTAAAAAAAAAATTTTATAGCATTTTTTTGCAAGGACGTACCGGTACGTCCATGGGGGTAAAGGGATGGCTTTTGTGAAACGTACCAGTACGTCCTTTGGGGGCAAGAGGGTTAAGGAGGTATCCTGGTATATTAGAAAGGCCCGTGAAGTTAGGAGTAAAAGTATGTAAGCTGTGAAGCCGTCCGTGTAGGAAGTAGCTAATGATAATGAATTTTCCGCAGATTGAAGCGTTTTGCGACTACTACGCTTCATCTACCGTGTCCGCAATCAGTGTTGTGGAGAGACCCACCTGGAACTTGGAACGCTTTCAAGTTAATAAGTTATTTAGGCGAAACTTAGTGTGAAATGTAAGTATATTTACTACATAAATGTTAATTATGATTAAGTGAGCATGCTATACATAGCCCCAAGTCAAAAACATGGCTAAATAATGTAATTTCACAGGTTAAATACATAGATTTCTTTCACTTACGTAGATCGATTTCCTTAAGTATTTTCACTTATAAAAAAGTGTGTTAATTGCACAAGGTGATGATTTAAAAAGATTTATGTAACTACTTAACCCTTTTACCCCCAAGCTATTTGGAACTTTCCAACCCTTAACCCCCAGACGTTTTTTTTTCCAAGCACATTTTGCAATACAGTATACTGTATATATATATTTTTAAATTACTCAAACAGCCTTAATTTTCGTCATAGAGAGGTCAGGTTGGTCTCATTCTTTTGGAAAATGCCTGAAGTTTCTCATAAAGTTATCAAAAATATGCAAAAAATATATAAATAGCAGGTTTTTGCAAGGACGTACCAGTATGTCCATGGGGGTAAAGGGATGAGTTTTGTGAAACGTACCAGTACGTCCTTTGGGGGTAAAAGGCTTAAGCTTAATATGAAAAAAAGTAAATAAAGTAACAGTAGTATGTAGAGAATTAGGACATACATTGCTAAATATTTACCCATGCACCGTTCAGTGTTTTCTAAATACCTCTTGTTGAGAAATTGGGCTAAGGAAAGAATTGGGTTAGTTTTGGGCAAAGATTTACTTTAGTACAATATTTTTAATAAAAATAAGTTTTCTAGGTTTATTTCTAAGTATTTTTAAATGATTTTTATGAAAATACGTTAGGCTAAGTCTGTATTTTTTAAATTATAAGCAAATTTTGCAAAAATTCCTCTATATTTCTCGTTAGTTTAAATTTCGATAAATTAAAAAAATCTTAATTTCTTGTTATCTTCAATTTTGATAATTATTTATTCCGCGACTGGAATACAAACCTACGTTATTTATTTGGGGTACAGTATTACTTTTGTTGAAGCCGAAAGGACGAGCCGTTATAATTTTAGCTATTGTTAACTACCCATCCCGCTAGTTAGCCGGAGTTAGGGGTCGTGGCTAGCTACCTCTCTCCCTCACATACCTGCGACTGTGCTTCACTTTGCCTTTGAACTGCCATTAAAGTTACGTTTTTCTTCTATATATATATGAAAACATTTTTAATCTTTTTATATATATATTGTAAGCTTTCTTTACAGTGTACGTTGCTATGCGTGTGACAATGTGGTAAGGCACCTTCCCTTCCGATCTTTCTTCTTCGTTGTCTGCCAGCCTTGCGACGCTCGTCAGACCAGTTCTGCTCGTCGACGAACTCCAATTCGTGACTCCCCCGGCTAGTTCCAGCGACCCGGTCACTCATCCTACGCTAACCCATCAACATGTAGCCGTTTGACAGTGGCTAACCGCTCGCTTTCTTCTACAGCGGTTCACCGTTCACCATTGGCTCTTCGATTGCCAACTTGCCGATCGACGGCAGGTCGCCACTCGCCGACAAGCCAGGCAGCCTTCAACTGCTTGTCAGTCACCCTTTGTTCGCCGTTCACCGATGGGTAGCCATTCGCCGCTCGCTAACGGTTAGCCATTCGCCGCTCGCTAGCGGTTAGCCATTCGCCGCTCGCTAGCGGTTAGCCATTCGCCGCTCGCTAGCGGTTAGCCATTCGCTAACGGTTAGCCATTCGCCGCTCGCTAGTGGTTAGCCATTCGCCACTCACTAGTGGTTAGCCATTCGCCGCTCACCAACGGTTATCTGTTCGCCGCTCTCCTATGGTTCGCTGCTCATCTTCAGCTCATCAATTACCTGTTCGCCGTTCACCGGCAGTTGGACGTTCGGCATTATACCAGCAGCCCTCAACTACTTGTAGCTCACCAGCTACTCGCCATTCTCCGAATAGAGCGGAATGGAAACAACACCAGCCACTTGCCGTTCGCCATCGCCCCAGCCCCCTAAACAAACTGCAGGCAAACGGCAGTCCCTAGCTCGATGAGAGTTGACTACTCACGAGCACTCTCTAACTTCACAGCAGCATGAAAACCAGCCCTTGACCATCTTCAACGTTTGCCAGAACGGCGCCGTTCTAAGGAACAGCATCACTACCGTCAGGGCGTCCAAGGGAAGGTCAGTTGTTCCCTTGCTCATGTCTCCTCGCCCTCCTGCTCCACGCTCATCAGTTCAGACTGAGTTCTCTCGCAGGGAAGAGTCCTTATCCGACTCGTTGAGGAAGTAGTCTCAAAACCCGTGGAGGATTTCATCTTTTCCCTTACAGGTGACCAACAGAAGGTTGTAACACCTAAACCTTCAGTGCCGGAGACCTCCTTCCCTCCGAGGAAAGAGTCCAAGGATTTTGAAACTCTGCCGAAGTCTTCGTCGAGGATTAAAAGATCCGCAGAGGGGTTCACGCAGTCCACGTGCGGCCTCTTCGAGAACGAAACACAGGACTGCAGTAGTGGACAACAAGGTGTCTAAAAGGCCCTTTCCTACCAAGGGTAAGAAAGGCTCCAAGTCCTTCCGAGGAGGGATACATCTTAGAGGAGGCGGCCGAGGCCGCAATCGCTAGGATAGGTGATCCACCGGCTTGCATCGCTGCCGGAATAGGTGGATGCAGCTTGGGACCAAACCCTGGACAATCTCCGTGATTCGTTCAGGGTACCACGTCCCGTTCACTCATCTCTCCCTCCGCTGATCTAGACCGCAGTGTTAACGAGCTCCCATGTGAAGGGATCTGCAAAGGAACTGGTCCTTCGTGCCGTAGGTCGGACAAGTGGTAAGATCACAGGACCTCAAGTGCACCCGGGATTTAAGGGAAGTATACTTCCAGATCCCAGTCCATCCGTCTTCAAGGGTTTGAGATTCATTCTGAACTACTTTCACAAAGCCTTCTCATCAGACGACAAGGTATTGAGGCTGAGGAAGGTCCCAAGACCATTCCGCAGACGAGAATTCCCGGCACAGAGGTGGCAAAGTCTCCTCGGGCACCTACCATCTCAGGCCCGTCTAGTTCCCAATGGCTGCCTCGGAATACGATCTCTCCAGTGGCGGCTAAAAAAGGGAGCTTACGATTCCCCGGACATTCTGATCCCCACGGGACCAGAGGAACAGATGTACCTCGAGTCGTGGGTGGCAGATGAGAATCTGCTAAAGGCCGTCGACCTTCTCGTCCTCACCCGGACTTGTTGCTCTTCACAGAAGCATCAGAAGAAGGGTGGGGGCCCTACATGCTGCACCACACAACCTCAGGCCTACCGTTAGAGTTCGAAGAATACCAGCACATCAATCTCTTGGAGATGAAGGATGCCTTCCTGGCCCTCCATCAGTTTCATCAACTCCTGGCGGACCACTCAGTTGTGGTGATGCGCTACAACACCACAGTTGAGGCTTACATCAGTAAGTAAAGCATTACTTTTTTGCCCTTTTGAGAAGGGCGGAAGTCCGTTCATTAACACTATCAGCTCGCTTCATTTTCGGCAAACGGAATGTGCTCGTGGACAACCTGAGCAGAGCGACTCAGATAGGGGGTTTCGAATGGTCTTTGGATCATCTTGTAGCCAGCAGAGTCCTGACTGCGGAGTTCTCCGACGGTGGATCTGTTCGCAACGGCCCTGAACTTCAGGCTCCCGTTGTACTGCTCCCCATTCCTAGACACGGAGGCTCTCTGACAAGATGCTTTCCAACAACGGTGTGACAACATTGACGTTTATTCGTTTCCCCCCCATTCTGTCTGATGAAAAGAGTACTCAATAAGACCAGAACATCGGTCAATCTCTCAACGACCCTCGTAGCTCCGCTATGGCCTCACGCAGAATGGTTCCTGGACCCTCTGCAGCTCCTGACGGAGTTTCCAAGAGAACTTCCTCCATGACAACCACATGTATTCTTCCACAAAGCCGTAGCTTTGCTACGACTTCACACCTGGAGACTATCCAGCATCTTCTCACTCAGAGAGGATTTTTGCAGCAAGTTGCGGAAAGAATGTCTGGACACCTGTGAAGATCGTCAGTCTCAGTCTACCAGGCAAAGTGGAATGTCTTTTGTTGGTGTTAGGAAAGGAGTATCTCTTCACTCGATGCCACTATTCCAGCAATAGCGGAGTTCTTCTTGTATCTGCGGGAGGGAATGCTCCTCTCGCTGTCGACAGTAAAAGGCTATCGCTCGGCCTTGAGTCCCACCTTTAAACTGAAAGGGGTAGACATTTCCTCCCCTGTGGAACTTCTCTCGGGAATGAAAAACCACCGCTATTCCTTGAGCCTCGCCTTCAGCCCGGAGGGAGTTAATCTTTCTTCCACGTCGGCAGGGCCCCTCATACGGAGCTTCGAGCCTACGGACCCTCGGTCGGAAAGGAGACCTCGTTCCAAGATTCCAAGCAGCAGAAGTCTCCTGACCTTGATGACGGAACTCCCACTCGTGTTGACTTCGGCCAAGATAGTCGGCGAACCCCATGGGACGCCCTTAACGTCTCTCATTGACCTAGCTTCTGGCCGCTCAGATCCCAGAATCCGAACCCTTCGATCTGGGAATCCTTCGCAGTATGGCCAATGATCCAGAGAGAAACTAGGATCCCTTCCTCAAGGAAACTACGAGAGCTCACCCCTGTGTGTCATCACCCTCCATCAGAAGGGGGAAGGTCAGGAGGAGGATGACAAAGAAGACCATCTCTGCCTGGATTCGCGAGGTCATAGGCCTCACGCTGAAGCCAAATCCTCCTCCGATACGTTGACCAGAGCCCTCAACGTCAGGGGGCATCGCTGCGTCCCTGGCGTTCAATCGTAACTACTCTGACGCAGGTCCTACAAGATCCTGCAGGACGTAACCCGCAGAAGGCACAGGCACGATATGTTCTCTATCGGTCCTGTGGTGGCTGCACAGTAACTGGTTTTAATACAAGCTCCTTTATGAACAAGTAGCAGGAGGTTGAGGGCGTTGCTTACACGGTTTTAGTGAATGAAAAAGACTGACTGGCTCTTTCTTTTCTTCATCCTCTCCTCTCTAGGGGGAAATTAGCATCCAGGGTCCTCTGCAGAGCTGACCTTAACCTCTGCAGGTAAACCGTCGCTCCCTTGTGTAACCTAGTATTGTGTCAATGCTGTTGCGTCCCAATATCCCGGCCAGGTGGTATTGGGAATGTCTCGGTGACCTCGGACGATTTCTGTGACTCGGAAGAGATCTTACCTTGACCGCCGCATTGATAGTGTCTCGACGCACAGCTTGCGTAGGCCGCGGACCATGCATAGCATGGTTAGCGAGGTGTTAACCCTTTTACCCCCAGGGTATTTGGAAATTTCCAACCCTTAACCCCCAGGGGTTATTTTTTTCCCAGCACATTTTGCAGTATATTTTTTTTAAATTGCTCTAACAGCCTTATTTTTTGTCATAGAGAGGTCAGGTGTGTCTCATTCTCTTGGGAAATGCCTGAAGTTTCTCAAAAAATTATCAAAAATATGCGAAAAAAATAGCATTTTTTTGTAAGGACGTACCGGTACATCCATGGGGGTAAAGGGATGAGTTTTGTGAAACGTACCAGTACGTCCTTTGGGGGTAAAAGGGTTATGGTTTCCTCTTAAATGTTCTCATACGCATTAATCCCCGGGTAAAGCCAAAACGCCAGATCGGCAGGGACATTTCGCCCTCCTTATAGGCGAGTCATACCCCTATAAATAACGTAGGTTTGTCTTCCAGTTACGGAACAAATGACAAAGTGAAGCACAGCCACAGGTGTGTGAATGAGGGGTGTAGCTAGCTACCCCTCTACTCCCGCTAACTAATGGGATGGGTAGTTAACCCAAGAGGAAGGCCAAGGTTTTGGGTGGATGGATGGAGTGAAGGAAGCTCTGGGTGAAAGGAGGATAGATGTGAGAGAGGCAAGAGAGCATGCTAGAAATAAGAATGAATGGCGAGCGATTGTGACACAGTTCCGGTAGGCCCTGCTGCTTCCTCCGGTCGCCTTGGATGACCGCGGAGGTAGCAGCAGTAGGGGATTCAGCATTATGAAGCTTCATCTGTGGTGGATAATATGGGAGGGTGGGCTGTGGCACCCTAGCAGTACCAGCTGAACTCGGTTGAGTCCCTCGTCAGGCCGGGAGGAATGGAGAGAGGAAAGGTCCCCTTTTTTTCATTTGTTTGATGTCGGCTACTCAAAATTTGGGGAAGTGCCTTGGTATATGTATGTATGTAGTTAAACCTCGTCCTCTCAGCTTTGCCAAAAGTAATACCCGTGTGAATAGCTAAAGGTATGTATTGTTAGGAAAGATTCAAATTATTCCCGAATTTTAAACAAATATTGAGCAATGTCATCTGTAGAGATTCCATGAGTCACAAAACCAGAAATTATGAGCTTACACCCTTCAGTGCGGTTAGAAACCTTGGAGAGAGTGCATGTCTGAGTTTGATCTCCGAACTCCCCTTGTTCTTACGTCTGTTTTTCTTTGTTCCAGCGAGAATTCCATCATGCGAAGGAGGAGAGATAGAAGAGGGCTACATGTCGCCAATATGTGGAAGAAGCGTAAAAACGGCATTAGGAGAGTTAATGAAGGAGAGAGAGAGAGTGTAGTGGAGAAAGAAACAATGCTGATGGCTGCAATCTTGCCTGACCTTACACCGACTCCCTGTGAGGAGGGCAATGGCGTCGTGTCAAAGAGGTGCCATCCGGATGAGATTTCGGGCAGTCGACCGAACAAACGGACGAAGAAACCCGCTCCTAGTGCATCGACAGCCGCTGCCTCCACCTCCGAGACTTGTACCGACGTATCGGCAGCCGCTGCCTCCACTTCCAAGACTCCTGTCGACGTAAGTACCGCGACATGCAAAGAAACCATCGATATTAGTGAAGAAATAGAAGCAGGTGATGACGAACTCGTTCTCATAAGCAAAAGACGATTAAGAGAAGTCTGCGGACGACGATCGTCGAGGGAAGAAACCGGAACGGCCAGCGAAGAAGTGGAAACAGAAGAGGATCGACTCGTTCTCATGAGTAGAAATCAACTTGGAGAAATTTCTGGGGGACGATTACCTGGGTGCGAATGCGATGAAGATTACCGAGTGGAATTCGTAGACGACGCGTTGGAGACAAAAGTTACAAGATCTTGCCCCGGGTGCCTCGCGGAAGCGACGTCTGCACCCGCCCGCTGCCGTCCCAGCAGGAGGGAGAATTCAGGCGCTCGTCTGTTCAGAACCACCGCGGCGATTATTTACCACTCCATCTTGGAAGATTTTGGTCCGGGAGGCATCAAGAAACTCCAGTCGGCAATGGGATTGACATCGATAGGGCAGTACAAGTTCAACAAGTACGCGAAGTATTTATATGAGCGTATGGAAGAGCATTTTAAGGCGGAGCAAGAAGATGTATATGAAAAAATAAGGAAATATTACTTAGAAGAGTTCAATTTGCATCCAGACGAAAACGGCATTCTGAACATCGACGTCTCGTACGACTCGACATTGAGGGTGAAGGCTCGGGAGTCGATCGGTGGAATGGGGGTGGTGATCGAGGTGCACACAGGCTACGTCGTGGACATCGAAGTGGTGAGCGCGTTGTGCTGGCCCTGCGCAAACCAGCAGGGGCTTCTGAAGAGCGAGAAAATAACGGACGAGGACTACAACGTCTGGCGGACCTTGCACGACGACGAATGCGACATGAACTACGAGGGACCGTTGGAAGGCATGGAGGAGGAGGCAGCCAGGAGGCTATTTTTGCGATCCGAAGATATCGGATTCAGATACAACTCTTGCGCGGACGATGGGAACGGAGACCTTTGGACGGATATGTGGCGGGGAGCTACCAGTACAAAGATTTTAAGCTACTCGAGAATCCTCTTCGTTGCTCGGGCCTGGGTGTTATACCACAATTCTGTGTCTAATGGTGGCCCAATGGGAACGTCCTTGCCTGGGGTTTTGCTGGACTGACGATATGAGTTCCTCTCGAGGTGAGTAGTTTCTTGGAGTGTCCACATCCTCACTATCCTTATGAGCTAAGGATGGAGTGCTGAGGGAGCTTATTAATCTACCTGCTGAGTCATCAGCAGCCATTGCCTGGCCCTCCCTGTTCCTAACTTGATGGCACTTGGACACTTACATATGTACAGTTATGTATTGTCAGTCTCCAGGGCCTTATCGCTATTACCCGGTCCTAGTGTATGTGGTCAGTCTCTAGGGATATCGCCACTGTCCCGTGCCTCCGCCATTCACAAACGGCCTTTAAACCTTGAAACGGGAATGAAAATCAAAACTAGGGGCTTGCGACGAAGGCTCGAACTTCAAGGCAAAGAAGAGGAAAGTCACTGCAGGCAAAAGAAAGAATTGGATGAACCAAAAGGGTACAGAGGAGTATTTTAGAAGTGAACCTGGCCACATAGAGTAGCCTGGGCAACTATGATACCCTCTCGTAAGAGATTAATACCCTGCTGCAGGAGAATGCCAGGGGGGGACCAGGTGCCTGAAGAAGGAGGATGTAGTGGAGCCTCAACGTACAAATTCTCCAACATCCGATGTGAAATTAGATCGAATGTTCGACTCGACGTCCGATGTGATTTCCAACGTACGACGTCAAAGTGTCGTCGCAGTTTCGTCGAAGTTCCTCTAAGCGTCGCAGTTTCTTGGTTACCCCGCTAGACGACAGCACGTCGGGAGGGACGCCAGTTGAGGTGGCGTTGGTCAATTCACAGTTCCCCTGCGCGTCGTGTGACACCCCCGTGTTCGATCCGTAACTAACAGTACTTAATATCTTCCTTTTTCACATTTCCTTGATTTTATAATCATGGGTCCTAAGAGGACTAGTGTGAGTGGTAGCAGCGGTGAAAAAAGGAAGAACGTAACGCTTTCCTTGGAATTTAAGAATGAAATCACAGAAAGACATGAGCGGTGTGTGCGTGCGAAGGATCTGGCTAAACAACATGGCCGGAACGTGTCTACGATCTCGACGATCATCAAGCAAAAGGCGGCCATCGAAGCGGTCAGACTGTCCGAGGGGATCACCATCATCTCTAACGTCGCAAGAGATGGAACTCCTTTTGCTTATATGGATTAAGGACAAGGAGGTTGCTGGCGATACGATCACCGAGACGACCGTATGTGAGAAGGCCGGCGCTATCTATTATGACTAAAATGCGGCGGGGCTTCGGGGGATGACGCGGGGCAGAGTTCGAACGATCCTACAACGGAGGAATTCAGGAAACGCACCGGGATTCCTTCAGTTGTACGGC
Source organism: Palaemon carinicauda (assembly GCF_036898095.1). NCBI lineage: Eukaryota > Metazoa > Arthropoda > Malacostraca > Decapoda > Palaemonidae > Palaemon > Palaemon carinicauda. The sequence continues at coordinate 59,688,440 of NC_090767.1, read as the reverse complement.
ATGGGGAGGCTTCAACTTCAGACGCTAAGGCTTCCGATGAATTTGTCGAGAAATTCGAAAAGATCCTGAAGGAAGAAGGCTACGTAGCACAACAATTGATGAAACCGTTCTTCTTTTGGAAAAAAATGCCTGGTTGAACATACACCGAAGAGAAGAAAATGCCTGGTTGAACATACACCGAAGAGAAGAAAATGCCTGGACATAAGCCTGTGAAGGATCGTTCGACTCTCGCCCTGTGTGCCAATGCCAGCGGGGACTGCAAAATCAAGCCGTTATTGGCTTGCCATTACGAAAATCCTAGGGTATTTAAGGCGCATAAAGTCAGTAAGGACTTGCTGCAAGTTTTCTGGCATAATAAGGCTAAGGTTACTAGGCTCTTTGTCGAATGGGTTAACCAAGTTTTCTGCCCTGCTGTCAAGAAGTACCTTCCAGAGATTGATTCGCCATTGAAATGCTTGCTTCCGCTCGCCCCTCAGAACTCGAAGATGATATCCTCGACGAGTTCAAGTTTATGATATTCCCGCGTTTCCCACCGAACACCACCCCTGTCCTCCTGTCCATAGACCAGCGAGTTATCTCTAATTTTAAGAAACTGTACACCAAGAACTTGTTCAATCAGGGCTTTAACATCACACAGAGTACCAACTTAACTGTGTGAATTTTGGAGGAGCCATTTTAATATCGTGCCCTGCTTGAAGATCGTAGATCAGGCTTGGGAGGGAGTGACTCGACACGCCCTTAATTCTGATCGGAAGAAGCTCTGGCCTGACTTTGAAGGCTTTGTCCCCGAACCTGCATCTGTGCTTGGTCCAGAGACTGACGGGGATGAGATTGCATCTACTGGCAAGTCCACAGGTCTGGCGATCGATGGAGATGACATCAACAACCTCGTCGAGGAGTATTGTGAAGAGCTCAACGCCAATGAACTCGCCGAACTCGTCGAAGAGCATCACGAAGAGCTCACCACCGACAAACTCACATAACTCTTCGAAGATCATCAGGAAGAGCTCACGACTGACCAACTCGCCGAACTCGTCGGGGAGCATCAGGAAGAGCTCACCACCGACCAACTCACCGAACTCGTCGAAGAGCATCACGAAGAGCTCACCACCGACGAACTCGTCGAAGAGCATCAAGAAGAGCTCACCACCGACAAACTCACATAACTCTTCGAAGATCATCAGGAAGAGCTCACCACTGACCAACTCGCCGAACGGGGAGCATCAGGAAGAGCTCACCACCGACGAACTCACGGAACTTGTCGAAGAGCATCACGAAGAGCTCACCACCGACAAACTCGAGGAGCCGGAGGCGACGCAGAATGCCGCGATCCACGCGCAGCCGAGGGAGACGGAGGACGTCGAGGAGGTAGAGAATGTCATAGGTTCGGCTGAGATCAAACGTATCTTAGTCTATCATCAAGAGGTTGCTGACTTCGTTGAGAAGCACCGCCCACAAAAACCGCGAGTTTGCCTCGTACCTTCACGACTCGACGATGCCTGCTCCACTCTCTTTCAGAAACATTCTGAAAAGCTGTACCAAGCAAACTTCTGTAGATAGATTCTTTGAAAAATCGTGATGAAGAAAGTAAAAGTGAAGCAAAGAAAGGAAAGATTGAAGTGAGTGAAATTAAAAATTAAAAGTTAAAAAGAAACGTAAAAAAAAATGTAAAATATAAGAATTAAATGAAAATAAGCTTAGTTAGGTTAAAGTTCAGTCTCAGTCGCCGCCTCTACCTCCACACTGACCTTCTCCTCCTGCCTTGCCGAGCATACACCTCCTGTCTCTGAGGTAAAAAACCCTTTTTATTATTTCTTTATAAATATTCCTTTTTTTTACATCTATATAATGCATTTGTTTTTCAATATTAAACTTACCCGATAATCATGTAGCTGTCAACTCCGTTGCCCGACAGAATTCTATGGAGGGATACGCCAGCTATCACAATACTAGAAGGGGGTGTATTTACCAGCGCCACCTGTGGCCAGGTACTCAAGTACTTCTTGTTGACACCTCCTCAATTATTCCTCTGTCGTGCTTCCGGCAAGACGTTCTGGGATACGCTTATGTTCTTGGAGTATTTTCACGACTTTAGTGAAGTATTTCTCTTTGATTTCGGCTGTCGCTTTACTGGAAACTTCTATATTAGCTTAGTTAGCTTTTGGAATTAATTTGATTAATTATGGTGACGAAGAGAGTATGAACTCTCGTTCACCTTTCAATGGCCGACCCTTCCCTTAGACGGAAGTGTTGGTGTCTAAGAGAGTATAGACTCTCTTTCTTAATTTTGCTTAACAAAAGTTATAGTTTTATTTTTTATCTCTCCGCCTCTTATAGGCCTCTTCGATTAACTTCCTTTTATTATAAACTTATTAAAATTAATTTTTATATTTGTTTATATTCGACCTTCCTAATAGTAGGCGGTCTTTTCTTGGTACCGAAGTTGATTAACATTGAGCCCGTCATTTCGGTTTTACCTGTTAACATATTATGCTATTTCCGCCACAGAGTTTGAAAGAATTTCTTTGATAGTCTCGTACTGTTTTCAAAGTTGAACTAACGTTTTGTTTTGTCTCTGCAGTTGTTGACGTTCAGAACGTTCAACTTGCACTCTATCGTTACGATAGAGAAAGAATGTTCACGGTTTCACGTTGCAGTAAGAGTAACCGTGTCTAGCGTTTTGTTCATTCTTTCTTAACTTAATGGTTTTGATCCTAATAAAGGAACTTTTCATTTTGGGAAATATTTCAGTTTTTTCCTTTAACAATAATATGTTTTAACGATATATATGATTGGGCTCTTCTCTCAGGTTCTAAGTCAAGAGAGAGAGAGAGAGAGAGAGAGAGATAGAGACGGAGGGAGAAAGAGGAAGATAAACGTTTCATTCAAGCCTGCCAGGCGTACGAGTAACGTCGTTATCGTTTTTGCTCTTCTCCCTAGTCTCTTTAGGGGAAGAAACTAAACGTTTCTAGAGTGATCTAGTGTTTAGTCTCTTTCCAGCCACTGAATTATCTTTCATTAGATTTTTCTGTTACATTGTAATTCTGTTTTCGCAATTACTAACTTTTGAGAAAGGATAGAATTGCGTGTTTCAGGTACAAACCACTTAAAGTTTCGAGTTCAGTGAAATAAGTGCAAACAGAAATCAAAGTGATAAGTGATTAGTCAGTGTTGTGCGTGAGGGTACTTCTGTGCGCGCCAGTCGTCCTCCCAGTCCGGGACCTCTTGCAAGCTCCCAAGCCCAGGGGAGAAGCAATGTCGAAGGGCATAAGGGTTCAGCAGGCCTTGATCGGCGCACAGAAGTATCCTCGGTGGTTGTGGGCGTGTCTTACCGAGACCGTCACTCCCACCCGCAGACGATTGAGCCCTTATTTTGCTCGTCTGCAGAAGAGATTTAGGGGAGAAAATAAAGGCAGAGTAACGCTGGTCTCAGGTCTCAAGACCTCTTAAACGTAAAGTCCAAACCTATGCCAGACGTACGAAGTTAAAGTTCAACACCCCGGATGCAGTCATTGGGTTAGCTCTGACTCTCCTCAGTCATCAGTTGAATGCACTCCGCCTAAGAGGAGTAAGGTTCTGCCGCAACAGATCTCTGCTGTTAAGGCTTTACCTCAGCAGACCTTAGTGTCTGCCGACCCCAAGTTGACTCTACTGCAGTACATGCAGTCACAACTTTCGGTCTTGATGCGTGAGTGTCGGGCTGAGAGTGTTGCGCCTCCGCCTCCGCCTACACTCCCTCCGCCTACGCTCGCTCCGCCTGATCGCAGTACCACCTGCCAGGCGTACGATGTTGTGGACTCTACTACAGTCCATGCAAGCACAGCTTTCGGACTTGATGCGTGAGTGTCGGGCTGAGAGTGTTGCGCCTCCGCCTCCGCCTACGCTCGCTCCGCCTGATCGCAGTACCACCTGCCAGGCGTACGATGTTGAGCCACATGCTGAGTTTGCTGTTCCCAGTGGTGTTCAGCCTCCGCCTTCCTTAAGGCAACCTTTACAATGGGATCAGGAGGATTATACCTCTCTTCCTCCGCCTCCACTTGCTGCTCCACCAGTGATGCAACTCTCGGTTGAGGTACTTCAACCTCTCCCGTCCATGAGTCAGTCTCCTCAGCTCTCGCTGCAGCGAGCTCAACCCTCCACAAGGCAAGCACCACAACACCTTAGCCTTGCGCCTCAGGAGCCTCAGCTTGCGAGACATTTACCTTGTTCTGCGCAGCCTCTTCCTCATCGCGCTCCGCTCACACCACAGGAACTGGAACTTGCTACTCCGCTTCCACCAACCGCTCAGCAAGCGCAACCCTTGGGTTCAACCACTCATGCTAGGAGTCAGCCTCCTCCACCCATGCGCCTTCCTTCTGCTTGTCTTTTATTCAGCCTTTGCAGACTGAGCCTCAGGTGTTCCCTCAACAGAGTCTTGAAGAGGAAACCACAACTATTGTTGTTCCAGCTCGTTCTGACTCTGCTGTTCAGCATACCTTACCTCCATTTTCAAACCATATGATAATGGAGGTTATTTGTATTACTTATAAAAATATATTTGTATTCCTTGCAATATATTTTTAACAAGATCGCAAAATATGGCAAAAATATGAATCATGAGTTATGAATGTAAGGTAAATATTATGTTGATATTAAAACCCCATGCAAGCATGCATAAAGCACTCTAGCACTGGTCATGGAATTTCTGAGAAAGGTTAAACGCCATGCACACGCTCTGCTTTCCTTACAGCAGGCTCTGCTTACAGCAGGCTCTGCTTACTACATGCTCTGCATACAGCATGCTCTGCATACAACATGCTCTGCATACAGCATGCTCTGCATTCAGCATGCTCTGCATACAACATGCTCTGCATACAGCATGCTCTGCATTCAGCATGCTCTGCATACAACATGCTCTACATACAGCATGCTCTGCATACAGCATACTCTGCATACATCATGCTCTGCATACCTTACCGCATGCTTCTCAGTCACACATCTTTGGTTGTTGCCAACTCACTAGACTGTCAAGCAGTTTCATAACGTTGCCTTCTAGTCTACTGCTTTTGCACCAGTGAACCCTCACTGAGAGAACTTAGCTTTTCTAGGATATGGTCCCTGTAGATGAGAAAGTTCTTTTCTCCCTCCTTCTGATATTCCCTTGAGGACTCTGTCATTTGGAGGGAGCCTTTAGCTGCATAACCTCTTATGGACTTTTATTTAAGCATAACATGCTTCCAGGGAAGGTAATGGTTCCACTTCAGTCGCTAATCCCGTCTGTTACCACACCTGCTCCCATAGACCTTGAGCTGTGTTGCATGACATGCAGTCCAAGCTTAGTCCTTGTTAGAGGATTTTTTGTTCTCGGAGTCAATGTGTCACGGGGAAGACGTTCAACAACCAACAGAAGTGACTTGTTGTGACGCAGTGCGGCAACCTCAGCAACCCGATAAGGAGTTGTCTGTACGACCCAGACAGTCTAGACAGATTCGGGTTGTCACTGTACTTCCTCGCTTGCCCATGATTGACAGTTCACAGACTGTGCAGCAGTATCATGATCTTGTGTCCGGCTCCGTCAGACGACTGGCTTTTAAGAGCTCCCACACGTCGTCGCTGTCTGGAGATTTTCAAATGGACTATGGATCTGACCAAGGAACTGGGCCTCCTGGTCAATTTTGAGGAGTCTCAGCTCGTTCCATCCCAGACCATTGTCTCCTTGGGTATGGATCTTCAGAGTCGAGCTTTTCGGACTTTTCCGTCGGCCCCAAGGATCTTCCAAGCCCTTGAATGCATCCAGAGCATGCTGAGAAGGAACCGATGCTCAGTCAGGTAGTGGATGAGTCTAACAGGGACACTTTCATCGCTGGCCCTGTTCATCGTGTTAGGGAGACTCCACCTCCCCCCCTTTCAGTATCATCTAGCTGCTCACTGGATAAAGGACATGACGCTAGAGACGGTCTCAGTTCCTGTTTCCGAAGAGAGGAGGTCTTCTCTCGCGTGGTGTAAGAACAGCTTTCTTCTCAAGGAAGTCTACCTTTGGCTGTTCAGAAACACGACCGCCGTCTCCTCTCGGACGCATCAGACACGGGCTGGGGTGCGACTTTGGACAGACAAGAATGCTCGGGAACATGGAATCAGGAGCAAAGGACACTTCACATCATTTGCAAGAAGTTGTTGGCGGTTATTCTGGCCTTGATAAACTTCAAGTCCCTCCAGCTTAACGAAGTGGTGGAGGTGGACTCTGACAACACCACAGCCCTGGCTTACATCTTCAAGCAGGGAGGGACTCTTTCGTGGAAGTTGTTCTAGATCGCAAGGGACCTACTCAACTGGTCTTAAGATCGAAAGCTAACTGGTAACGAGGTTCATTCAGGGCGGTATGAATGTCATGGCAGATCACCTCAGACGGAAGGGTCAGGTCATCCCCACAGAGTGGACCCTTCTCAAGAATGTTTGCAACAGACTTTGGGCCCTGTGGGGTCAGCCAACCATAGATCTGTTCACTACCTCGATAACCTAGAGACTCCTGTTGTATTGTTCTCCGATTCCAGACCCAGCAGCAGTTCACGTGGATGCTTTTCTGCTGGATTAGTTCCATCTCGACCTGTATGCATTCCCGCCGTTCAAGATTGTCAACAGGGTACTTCAGAAGTTCTCCTCTCACAAAGGGACACGGCTGACGTTGGTTGGCTCCGCTCTGGTCCGCGAGAGAATGGTTCTTAGAGGTACTGCAATGGCTGGTCGACATTCCCAGGACTCTTCCTCTAGGAGTGAACCTTCTAAGTCTACCTCACGTAAAGAAGGTACACCCAATCCTCCACGCTCTTCGTCTGACTGCCTTCAGACTTTCGAAAGACTCTCAAGAGCTAGGGGCTTTTCGAAGGAGGCAGCCAGAGCGATTGCCAAAGCAAGGAGAACATCCACTCTCAGAATCTATCAGTCTCAAGGGGAAGTCTTCCGTAGCTGGTACAAGACCAATGCAGTTTCCTCAACCAGTACCACTGTAACCCAGATTGCTGACTTCCTGTTATATCTAAGGAAAGTAAGATCCCTTTCAGCTCCTACGATCAAGGGTTACAGAAGTATGTTGGCAGCGGTTTTCCGCCACAGAGGCTTGGATCTTTCCACCAACAAAGATCTACAGGACCTCCCTAGGTCTTTTGAGACCTCAAAGGAACGTCGGTTGTCCACTCCAGGCTGGAATCTAGACGTGGTCCTAAGGTTCCTTATGTCATCAAGATTTGAACCTCTCCAATCAGCCTCTTTTTAGGACCTCACATTAAAAACTCTTTTCCTCGTGTGCTTGACAACAGCTAAAAGAGTAAGTGAGATCCACGCCTTCAGCAGGATCATTGTTTTCACATCTGAAACGGCTACATGTTCCTTGCAGCTCGATTTTTGCTAAACGAGCTTCCTTCACGTCCTTGGCCTAAGTCGTTCGAGATCCCAAGCCTGTCCAACTTGGTGGGGAATGATCTGAAGAGAGTACTTTGCCCAGTTAGAGCTCTTAGGTACTATCTAAAAAGGTCTTAACCTTTACAAGGACAATCAGAAGCCTTATAGTGTGCTATCAAGAAACCTTCTTTTCCAAGTTCTAAGAACTCAGTTTCTTACTATTCAGGCTTCTGATTAGAGAAACACATTCTCATCTGAAGGAAGAAGACCTTGCTTTGCTGAAGGTAAGGACACATGAAGTGGGAGCTGTGGCTACTTCAGTGGCCTTCAAACAGAACCATTCTCTGCAGAGTGTTATGGATGCAACCTATTGGAGAAGCAAGTCAGTGTTCGCATCATTCTATCTCAAAGATGTCCAGTCTCTTTACGAGTACTGCTACACCCTGGGACCATTCGTAGCAACGAATGCAGTAGTAGGCGAGGGCTCAGCCACTACATTCCCATAATCCCATAACCTTTTAACCTTTCTCTTGAATACTTTTTATGGGTTGTACGGTCGGCTAAGAAGCCTTCCACATCCTTGTTGATTTGGCGGGTGGTCAATGCTTTCTTGAGAAGCGCCGAGGTTAAAGGTTGTGATGAGGTCCTTTAGTATGGGTTGCAGCCCTGTATACTTTAGCACCTTTGAGTTGATTCAGCCTCCCAAGAGGAACGCTGCGCTCAGTAAGGAAGACGATCTTATTAAAGGCAGAGTAACGGTTCAAGTCGACTTCCTTACCAGGTACTTATTATTTCATTGTTATTGTGGATAACTGATTATATGAAATACGGGATACTTAGCTATCCTTTAGTCTTGTACACTGGTTTTTCATCCACCCCCCTGGGTGTGAATCAGCTACATGATTATCGGGTAAGTTTAATATTGAAAAATGTTATTTTTATTAGTAAAATAAATTTTTGAATATACTTACCCGATAATCATGATTTAATCGACCCTCCCTTCCTCCCCATAGAGAACCAGTGGACCGAGGAATAATTGAGGAGGTGTCAACAAGAAGTACTTGAGTACCTGGCCACAGGTGGCGCTGGTAAATACACCCCCTTCTAGTATTGTGATAGCTGGCGTATCCCTCCATAGAATTCTGTCGGGCAACGGAGTTGACAGCTACATGATTATCGGGTAAGTATATTCAAAAATTTATTTTACTAATAAAAATAACATTTTATTATGTGTAATTATATATTTATTAAGGAGTTATCGTAGGTTTATGGGCTGTGGAATAAATTTCAGTGTATTCTTATGGGAATATTTAAATTCGTAAGTTAGAATTTGTAAATCCAGTACAAAAATAGAGGGGTACTCATTAAAGCGCATACCTTTGCCACGGTAGCTTATTTCTCGACCTTTTGCTTGACCTTGACCTTTGACCTTAACCATAAGGTTAAATTTCGAGCACATTTTGCTATATATTTTTTTTAAATTGCTCTAACAGCCTTAATTTTTGTCATAGAGAGGTCAGGTTGGTCTCATTCTTTTGGAAAATGCCCGAAGTTTCTCATAAAATTATCAAAAATATGTAAAAACATGTAATTAACAGTGTTTTGCAGGAACGTACCGGTACGTCCTTTGGGGGTGAAAGGGTTAACATGTATTAATTGGCGTGGATTTTCATAAACTCAAATATGAACCAAGTTTGAAGTCTCTGTGACAATGACGTCCAAAATTATGGCTGATTACAGGAATTGGACATTTTGCTTAACCGTGACCTTTGACCTTGACCTTCCAAAATGTAATCATTTCCAGCTTTTTACATAACAGTTAATCCCTACAAGTTTCATTACTCTATGTTTGAAATTGTGGCCAGGAAGCTGTTCACAAACAAACAAACACAAACGGGTGAAATCATAACCTCCTTTCAACTTCGTTGGCGCTGATTTAAATAAGTACATTAATAAATGATAACCTCCTTTCAGCTTCGTTGGCGCTGCTATAAATAAGTATATTAATAAATGACAAATATATAGGTATTTAAAAGTCCGTATAAAGCATTTTAGTTCAGTTATAGGTCACGACAGAAACGTCATTGAAAGAAAACAGATTTTCATATGTTCATACACTGCGTTTTAGGCCATAACTTTAAAAATCAACCTACGAGTCCTCCTGATATGGCAACACTCGTTCATTTCCCCCCCTCTCTTGCAGGTGATCCCCATTTGGCGTCGCAAGACGAAAGGTCAACGTAGACCATGAAATGCGTCGTGGTCGGAGACGGTGCCGTAGGTGGGACCTGTCTCGTCATCTACACCGCGGACGAGTTCCTGTCTGAGTATGTTGCAACAGTAAGTCATTTCTCTCTCTCTCTCTCTCTCTCTCTCTCTCTCTCTCTCTCTCTCTCTCTCTCTCTCTCTCTCTCTCTCTCTCTCAGACAAATTCCTCTTTGAATATGTTCCAACAGTAAGTCAAAATCTCTCTCTCTCTCTCTCTCTCTCTCTCTCTCTCTCTCTCTCTCTCTCTCTCTTCCTTTATCCCAGTGGGACCTCGGCCCTGAAGGCCTCTCCTGGCCCCAACTCTCGTGAATGATGAAGTTTTACAAGATGAGATTTTTATGATTGTAGCTGTAATATAACTATTGTTATCATCATCATCATCATCTTAGACATATTATACCTCTCTTGTGTTTAGATATGATTTGAATAAGTTATTATAAAAAGTAAATGTGAATTTAGAAAGAGATTACATGTTACCAACTTTCAAACGTTCGACTTAAAAACATCCAGCGATGCAAATGGATAATAATAAACATAAGATAAAGATATACTGTAATTAAGAAATATATCATTTAACCCTTTTACCCCCAAAGGACGTACTGGTACGTTTCACAAAACTCATCCCTTTACCCCCATGGACGTACCGGTACGTCCTTCCAAAAAAAATGCTATAAGAATTTTTTTTTTCATATTTTTGATAATTTTTTGAGAAAATTCAGGCATTTTCCAAGAGAATGAGACCAACCTGACCTCTCTATGACAAAAATTAAGGCTGTTAGAGCAATTTGAAACAAATATTTAGCAAAATGTGCTTGGAAAGAAAAGAACCCCTGGGGGTTAAGGGTTGGAAAGTTCCAAATAGCCTGGGAGTAAAAGGGATAAGTATAAGTTGAGAACCTTCTTTACAGAATAAGAATCCTTTTAATCGCTTGAATCTCGAACTAATCGCCCTTTGTCTCCCGCAGGTTTTTCGATGAGTGTGCCATCGCCGTTATGAGTTTGTATACGCTCCGACTTCTGATACAGACCTCCAGGAGGATTGTGATCGACTGAGATCCATCGGGAGACCTTTCTGTCACCCCCAGATAGATGTCTTTTCGTTATATCTCTCCGTGGTCTCGTTTTCCTCTGAAAATGTTAAGGAAAAGGTGAGTGGCGATCCTTGGTCTTCGTGGCTGTTTAGTGTCGTCAGTGTACTTTCTAAATTCCTGTCTGTCATTTTACTGTCCAGCTTCTTCGATGTTCAAACACAAATACAAATTATTGTCCTTTAACAAGCTATTTTAAACATCAGACTTACCCGGTGGTTACATAAAAATAGCTTTAGTCCCTGACGTCCGGCAGAAATTCAAAACTCGCGGCAATCGCAGATAGAGTAGCCAGGCGTACACCAGCGCCTTCTCGCGCGAGGTACCTAGAACCATCCCATGATTCCTCAGATCTTCTCTGCCGCCATTGCTGGAGACATCGTTGGAATTCACTCGTTAACCCTTTCGCCCTCAAAGGACTTACCGGTATGTTCTTGCAAAACACTGTTATTCACATGTTTTTGCATATTTTTGATAACTTTATGAGAAACTTCAGGCATTTTCTAAAAGAACGAGACCAACCTGACCCCTATACGACAAAAATTAAGGCTGTTAGAGCAATTTAAAAAACATATATAGCAAAATGTGCTCGAAATTTAACCTTATGGCGGGGGTAAAAGGGTTAATTAACCTGGATTTTGGCAGTTATCTTTGGTGATGTACTGTACTACAATTTTGATTATTGGCTTTCACTTGTAGGATTTTGCTTTTGGATTCTCTTGAAACTTTATTGATTTGGATTATTTTGATTTGACCGTTGCTTGTTTTGATCTCTCTTATTAACTATTCATAATGGCCGACCCTTCTCCCGCTTATAGAAAGTGTGTGAAAGGCTGTAAGACCCGGCTTCCTAAAGCCGCTGTAGATCCTCACTCAATTTGTGTTAAATGTAGGGGTAAAGTCTGTGAGTTGGGCGATCGGTGTGACGAATGTGTTTTGTTGTCTGAGAGCGAGTGGCTGGCTTTTGACCGCTACACTCGTAAACTTCAGAGAGACAGAGTTGGATGTAGTTCTCGTTTAAAGGTTTAAAGGTTGCTCATGAATGGCAGAGACAAGGGACAGTGACATTACCCTAGCAATCAGGACAATGCCCTAGAGACTGACCATATATTATATAATCAGCGCCCAAGCCTCCTCTCCACCCAAGCTAGGACCAGGGAGGGCCAGGCAGTGGCTGCTGATGACTCAGCAGATAGACCTATAGGCTCCCTCAAACCCCCCAACCTTAGCTCACAAGGATGGTAAGGTTGCAGACACTAATGGCACTAACGAATCTGAGCGGGACTCGAACCCCCGACTGGCAAACACCAGGCAGAGACGTTAGCAATCAGACGTTATCCGCTTCCCGTGTCATTGAACCTATTCCTTCCCCTGTAGTGGTAGTTTCAGATCCCACTACTGTTACCGCTAAGCCTACGCTTAAAGACATGATGGTCGCTATTCAGGCCCTGGGAATAAGGGTTGAATCGCTCGCTGCTGACAGGAACCAACTTATGTCCGATGTGAATCAATTAAAAAGTGTAAGTGCGAAAAGTGCAGTTAATGTGTTTAGTGGAGTGGAGGGTGGGTCTGCTCGAACCTGTCATTCACCTAGCCTTAGACCTCTTCCAAGTTCCCCAACCCCTGGGAGAAGGAATGTCGATCGGCGAAAGGGAACGAGAGGCGTTACCGCTCTAGCAGACGTCCCCTTGAGCGTACCTGTTGACGCTTCACGGGACACTCGCCCTCACCATGGGAAAGGTGAGGTTAAGGTGTTTACCTCATCTTCGGATGACGCAGCGCACAGCAGAGGCTGGCGTCAAGCCTCCAGACCTCTTAAGAGGAAAATGGATGCAGTAGCTCAACTTGTCGCCGCAAGCACCTGGCTGTAGCCATTGGAGCAGTCCAGAGCATTTCCCTTTGTCTGTAGAAGGTTCTCCTGCTAAACGTCCAGCCTGTTGTGGATCTAGTTCCTGCGTCTGGTATCACTGTTGATGCTCCGCCGCCACCGTAAGACTGGCTGTCGTCTTCCGGACTCTCGGCGCGTTACTTGAGCGATGAAGAAGGCAAGTTTGCGGTCGAGGTAACTTCTCCTGCGTCACCGCAAGTTGACCCGAATTGGAGTATGCTGCAAGACATGCAGAAGCAGCCCTCGTCTTTTATGCAGACGTATCATTCTGCTGTCAACAAGAAAGTGGTTCGCCGAGATCCCGACCGCCGGGAAACTTCGCAACTTGATGCTAAGCGTCGTAAGGCGGCTAGTCTAGAAGCGCTTGACGACGGACAGCTTCCCAAGCGTCAAGCGGTTAAACGCGGCTCTGAACGATGTGATAAGGTTTCTGTGAAACTTCGAGATCCTGATCCTCTTGACTCCAAACGTCAAGCTTCCGGGCGTGACGCCGAGCGTCAACCAATCAAGCGTGACGGCGATTGCCATGCAGCTAAACGTGACGCCGAGCGTCAAATTAGACGTGATGTCGAATGACAAGTTAGACGTGATGTCGAATAACAAGCGCGTGACGTCGAGCGTCAGGTGAAAAGTGATGCCCAACGTCAATCAGATGCTGAACGACATGCAGTCGGACATGACGCCGAGCGTAAGAGCAGCGGACGTCATGATGACGCCAGTCATACAGAGCGTCAGGATCGCGGGCGCCGTAGTGCTGATCCTCATGATCGCGAGCGACTTCTTTAAGGGCGTCGAGCGTTGGATGACCCTACACCTGTGTTGGACAGTAGTCGGGCCCGTAAGAAGTCTCCTCTTGTTCTGCAAGATGCCTCTACGACAATTAGAGTTTTATCGGAGGAAGAGCCTGATGATCTCTTTTCCCCGGCTGAACTTTTGGAAGAATTCTCCGAGGGAGAAGAGCCTAAGACACTTCACCACTCAGTCGATCTTAAAAAGATTATGAAAGTCTTTATGGAAGAATTTCCGGACCAGTTTGTTCCGGTTTTCCCCGCGTTCACCTCCTTCGGAGTTTACATTAGGGAAGGCAGCGAAGGAATCGCTGTTCACTGAGTTGGTTCTCTCTCAGTCTTCGAAGAGAGGATGTTGGGAGATTGGATGCAGTCCAAAAAAGACCAAGGTAAAACAGCCTTCGCTTTTCCTCCAGCTAGATTAGCGTCCAGGTCAAGTGTGTGGTACGAGACAGGAGAAGTTCAAGGCTTGGGAGTTCCTGCCTCTGCCCAGGGGGACTTTTCAAGCCTAGTAGACTCTCCTCGTCGGTCGGCTATGAGAAGGACCACGATTCTATGGTCGACTTCTGAATTTGATCATCTCCTCAAAGGTGTCTTCAGAGCCTTCGAGGTTTTCAACTTTCTGGATTGGACTCTGGGAGCCTTGGGGAAGAAAGTTTCAACCCTAAACGATCCTGACACTGATAGTTTTATACACATTATGTCGTGTATGGATAAAGCCGTTAGAGACGGCTCTAATGAGTTTGCAGCCCCATTCACAGCTGGGGTTCTTAAGAGAAGAGCAACCATGTGTTCTTTTCTTTCTATGGGGGTCACACCCTTTCAGAAGTCTGCGTTGCTGTTTGCACCTCTTTCTCCCTGTCTGTTTCCTCAGGAGTTAGTGAAAGAGGTTGCTTCCGCTTTGACCCAGAAGGCCACTCAAGACTTAGTCTCAAAGACTGCAAGGAAGGTCCTACCGACTTCCTTTACTAGCCGTAAACTGAAAGAAGAAACTCCCTGTCCCCAATTTCCACAGCCTTTTCGAGGGAAGTCCATCAGTAGGGGTAGCTCCAGACCCGACGGGAGGAGAGCTAGGAGAGGTTCCAGACCTGGGCGAAGCAGAGTCTGGCTGCTTTCGCCTTCAGACAGCAGTAGGAGCCAGACTGAACAACTTCTGGCGAGCTTGGGAGAGAAGGGGAGCAGACCCTTGGTCCGTTCTTGTACTGAAGGAGGGATACAAGATTCCTTTCATTGTGAAACCTCCTTTAGTTTAGATCCGGTAGATCTTTCTCCCAGATACAAAGAGGAGTCGAAGATGCAGGCTATGCACCTCCAAATGTCTCTCTTGTTGGAAAAGAAAGCAGTAGAGAGGGTGCGAGACTTGAAGTCACCGGGGTTCTACAACCGTCTATTCCTGGTTCCCAAGAACTCTGGGGGGATGGAGACCAGTCCTGGACGTAGGTATCCTCAACGCCAAAGACTGTACTAGTAGCAGTAAGAAAGGGCGGCTGGATGGTCTCTTTAGACCTCCAGGACGCTTACTTTCATATCCCCATTCATCCAAGTTTCAAGCGTTACCTGAGGTTCGTTTACAGGAAGGAAGTCTTCCAGTTTCGGGCCTTGTGTTTCGCCCTCAGCACCGCTCCTCTTATTTTCACGAAGCTTATGTTAAATGTAGCGAGCATACTGCACTCAAGAGGCATCAGAGCCTCCTTGTATCTGGACGACTGGCTTCTCAGAGCTCATTCCTTCAATCGCTGTCTGGAGGATCTGCGTCTGACATTGAGATTGTCCGAGGAACTGGGTCTTTTCGTAAACTCAAAGAAGTCTCAGTTGTTTCCATCCCAGAAGATCCTCTATTTGGGGATGGAGATTCGGAGTCTAGCTTTTCAGGCTTTTCCGTCGCCCTCAAGGATACAATAAGCCCTCCTGAAACTTCGTACTTTTCTAGAGAGTTTGTTCGTTAAGAGAGTGGATGAGTCTGCTGGGAACCCTCTCCTCACTGGAACAATTTGTTTCCCTGGGAAAACTGAATCTCCAGCCTCTTCAATTCCATCTCAATCTTCATTGGAACAGAGAGGAGAGCCTCGAGACGGAAAACATTTCCCTTACGGAACCAGTAAGGAGTTGCCTCCAGTGGTGGAACGACCTGGGCAAGCTTCAGGAAGGTCTCTCATTGGAACAAAGGAGCCCAGACCTTGTGTTGTGTTCCGACATACTGCTCCCCAGTTCCGGATCTCGAAGCGACACACATAGACGCTTTCCTGCTTTTTACGGCAAGTGATCACGAGGGCCTACAGTAGTGCAGGGATGCCTATTCAGGGTAAGCCTAGACCCCACGACATCAGAGGGCTGAGTACTTCGTTGGCCTTTGAAAAGAACATGGCAGTCGGCCAAATCCTACGAGCGGGTACTTGGACCAACCAGTCAACCTTCACAGCTCACTACTTGAAGGAATGCTCGAGGAGGTCCTTGGACGGATTCTCTCTCGGTCCCGTCATTTTAGCGCTTCAAAAGATTTAAAGGTGTAGCCCCAGGGTAACCACGTGCAGTAAGTCCAAGAGACACAGGTTCCTTCCTTACCCCCCTGTTCCCTTATTACCCTCCTTGAAATGACACTAAAACCCTTTGACTGCCGGGACATACATCATCAGTGAATGGATACGTCTCCGAAGAATTTTACAGAGGCGAGTTACTTAGACACTAAGATAGTTTTTTGGGTAGTTTTCCCTATTTTCTCATGTTTTCTCTTGAAGGGTCACCCCCCTTTCTCTCCTCATCACGGTCTCTGGGTCCTGTTGTACACTCTCCTAATGTATAAGTCTCCCAAGAAAGTAGTTCGAGGTAAGTACTTCGTGTTGGAACAAATCACAAATTTTAACCCTTTTACCCGTAAAGGACGTACTGGTACGTTTCACATAAGCCATCCCTTTACCCCCATGGATGTACTGGTACGTCCTTGCAAAAAAATGCTATAAAAATTTATTTTTTCATATTTTTTATAATTTTTTTGAGAAAATTCAGGCATTTTCCAAGAGAATGAGACCAACCTGACCTTTCTATGACAAAAATTAAGGCTGTTAGAGCAATTTAAAAAATATATACTGCGAAATGTACTGGGAAAAAAATAACCCCTTGGAGGTTAAGGGTTGGAAATTTGCAAAGAGCTTGGGGGTAAAAGGGTTAAAGGTGTAGCCCCAGGGTAACCACGTGCAGTAAGTCCAAGAGACACAGGTTCCCTCCTTACCCTCCCTGAAATGACACTAAAAACCCTTTGACTGCCGGGACATACATCGTCAGTGAATGGATACGTCTCCGAAGATTTTTACAGAGGTGAGTTACTTAGACACTAAGATAGTTTTTTGGGTAGTTTTCCCTATTTTCTCATGTTTTCTCTTGAAGGGTCACCCCCCTTTCTCTCCTCATCACAGTCTCTGGGTACTGTGCTACACTCTCCTAATGTATAAGTCTACTAAGAAAGTAGTTCGAGGTAAGCACTTCGTGTTGGAACAAATCACAAATTTTAAGTAATTTGTATTTTTCCCAACGGTACTTACCTCGAACTTCTTTCGGGTTATGGCCCGCCCATCCTACCCCGAGTGCCTTACAGGACTTAATAGAAACCTATCTGACAGAACTTACTGGAGAGCGAGACCTGAGCAAACATGCTCTCTGACCCCGGGTCGTCTCCGGGCGCGTATCACTCCGCCAGAGATGCCCCACATAGAAAACGGGAGTAGGGTAAACTACACAAAATTCTGGTCGGATGGGAAGGAGATCCCAGATACTCCTTAGAAAGTAGTTCGAGGTAAGTACTGTTAGGAAAAATACAAATCACTTAAAAATTGTGATATTTACTCTTGTATACCTTCAAGTACGCTTTAATATTAAAAGGAATACTCGGCTACACTTGTATAAGTATAGATTTTGTCTAAGTAATTGGTTGTGTTCCTAAAACAGGGCACACATTTAAGTGATAGGATTGTCCAAGTGTCTCCATCTGCTGGTGGTGAATAAAGACAAAAATCGAAAGCAAAACTTTAGAAAAGTGGATGATTTTATCAAGATTCTTTGAAAAGTTCAGAATTATGCTGGAAGACTAAAAGAATGATTAAGATATTGAAAATAATATTCTAGTAATGTATTTTGCTTTTATTTTCTGTGTCGTCTTAAAATATTTTTAGAAATATGAGTAAAATGTTTTTCTTTTTACAGGTGATCGGCATCAGTACGAAGACTTGCCAAGGTCACAGAAGAATCGTCTGGTGTAGATAAATACGTCAAGAATTCATAGATAATTGCATGAAGAAGCCATAGATAATTACACCTAGAATACATAAAAAATCCACGAAGCTACAAGACCTCTCTCGTCTATTACGAAAGTCGCGATTTTTTAATTTGATAGTTAAAGTATTTTGGTATATATATATGTGCGTGGTGCAAGATTGTTTGAAAGTACTGTATGTTTGTACACCAATGATTTTCAATAGTTGAAGAATTCACAGGTTCATACATGGAAAGCCTTGCGTATACAGCTCAGTAAATGAGTGTATGTGTATTGCCTGAACCATTCTTCATACTGAATGATATGGACATACATTTATTCACTATCAGTTCCTTGCTTTCCCCAGGATCCATTCTATTATCCTTAACT
Organism: Palaemon carinicauda; assembly: GCF_036898095.1. Lineage (NCBI taxonomy): Eukaryota > Metazoa > Arthropoda > Malacostraca > Decapoda > Palaemonidae > Palaemon > Palaemon carinicauda. The sequence goes on along the minus strand of NC_090767.1, from coordinate 59,670,401 downwards.
GTTCTGTCCTTATCATTCAGTAGGATTTTATGTCCTAACCCTTTTACCCCCAAAGGACGTACTGGTACGTTTCACAAAACTCGTCCCTTTACCCCCATGGACGTACCGGTACGTCCTTGCGAAAAACTGCTATTTACAATTTATTTTGCATATTTTTTATATTTTTTTGAGAAACTTCAGGCATTTTCCAAGAGAATGAGACCAACCTGACCTCTCTATGATGAAAATTAAGCCTGTTAGAGCAATTTAAAAAATATATACTGCAAAATGTGCTGGGGAAATAATAACCCCTGGGGGTTAAGGGTTGGAAAGTTCCAAAATAGCCTGGGGGTAAAAGGGTTAAGTCCTAGTTGAAGGATTTTTATAGGATTTCGAAAATGTCTTCCACAAGTCCCTTCAAGTCTTTCTCTCTTAATGTCTTTCAAAGTTAGTTCCAGCTCATTTTCCCTTTTGCGTACGCATACACCAAATAGCATGGCCTATTCTTTACACATTCTCACCTTTCCTCATACCACCTGACAGCACCGAGATAACCAAACAGTCCTTCTTCACTCAAAGGGTTAAGTATTGCACTGTAATTATTCAGTGGCCACTTTCCTCTTGGTCTGGATAGAAGAGACTCTTTAGCTATGGTAAGCAGGTCTTCTAGGACACTCCAAAATCAAACCTTTATTCTCTAGTTTTGGGTGGTTCCATAGCCTTTGTACCATGGTCTTCCACTGTCTTGGGTTAGAGTTCTCTTGCTTGAGGGTACACTCAGGCGGATCTAGGAAAATTTGCCGTAAGACAATTTGCTTTACGGATATTTTGACGCAGGCATTATGCCCCAAAGCGTAAGAGAAGGTTAAGATAATTTGTATATAAATGGCACCTTAATCATATATATATATTTCTTTGGAATATTTTTTTATCTTATTTCATTTGTAGATCATATTGTTATATTTATTTACTTTGATTTCAGTCATTCGTTTACTTATGGATATATAAGAAAAGAAATGTAGAACATAAAGACTGGAAATATTAAAGGTCTCACACTTCAAGTCATACATTTTTTCGAATTATCATCTTTATTTCTCAAGACATTGATCCGTTTCGATGGATAACAGATATTTGCAGTCCATTATGGAAAACCTCCTGGATAACGTCCTACACCGTTGTTTATTTAAAGTCCTTTCATTTACATTCCAAAGACCGATAGGAATAGCGGGCGGATCTTTACATCGACGAGGTCCCAGGACACTCTTCCGCTCCCATACCCAGTTCTGACAATCGATTTCCACGTCAGAACTGTTTAGGACCTCCAGCAGGTTTCCTCTGGCTTCGTCCTCGCCAGGCATAGTTCACCATTTTTTTTAACCAAGGGCTTCGCTCTCAGGTATACCACAAATTCTTGCGGCGAGTCGTCATCATCTCCAAGTTCTATAGATGCATCATTGATGTCTCGAGGCAATGAATGAATGATTTGATGTTCTCTGGCATCCTGACATCGAAGGTCATTGACGTCTTGAGGCAAAATGAATGCAAGGACCATAAGGAACTCCACTATTTCAGTGCTGTATGCACTCTTGCCTTACAGTTCGTATCAACACATCCGATAAATCTTTCCTTCATGTTTCTTTCTCGTCCATAAATGAAGTTAGAGTCATGATGCTTATTACAATATCTGGTGTTTTCAATTGTGTATGGAATCGTAAGGGTTTAAGATAAAGCTAGAAAATATAAGGGCTTTAGTCTCAACTTATACATACATACATATACCAAGGCACTTCCCCCAATTTTGGGGGGTAGCCGACATAACAAATGAAACAAAAACAAAAAGGGGACCTCTACTCTCTCCATTCCTCCAGCCTAACAAGGGACTCAACCGAGTTCAGCTGGTACTGCTAGGGTGCCACAGCCCACCCTCCCACATTTCCACTTATAAAGATTGATAAAGACCCTTCGGTCTTTCATTTCTCATTTTAGCAATGACAGAAAACGGCAATTTCCGGCTTTGCGGAAAAATATCCAAACAGTAAATTGTCATGCGGCGAATTTGTTTACGGCAAATTGTGCAACTTCCTACCCAGGCACACTATTCTGTGTTTCGTTATTTCCTTTCCTCACTGGGTTAGCTTCCCTGTTAGAGCCCTTGGGCTTCTAGCATCTTGATTTTCCAAATAGGGTTGTGGCTTAGCTAGTAATGATAATTGTAAAATGCTATTTTGTCTAGAGCATTCTCTAGCATCTTGATTTTCCAAATGGGGTTGTGGCTTAGCTAGTAATAATAATTATAAAATGCTATTTTGTCCAGAAGATTTTCGTTCTTCCAAATAACTATAACTTCAGGTTATTTTTCAGTGAGTTTGAAATCAAATTAGTATAGAGTTTCACAGAATTTTCCTCATTTCATTTTAGTGTATTGGGTTTTTTTATTAGAATAAAAACAGGTATATTTAAGATTCTAAGGAGAGCATTGAATAATGTTAAATATAAGCTGAAAGTAATTGTATGGAACTAATTGTACAGCTGAGATTATTCTTGAGATCATTGTAATATTTACACGTACAGTGGATGATCTGAACGAGAGAATCAGCGTAATGTGCGAAAGGTTTTTGTATAATTTATTTGGTTCATGTTTCATATTTGCATTTTATAAATATTGTTTGTTGAGAAGTCATTTTTAAAAAGGTACAGAGATGCCAGCGAGCTTATGGATTTTTATATATAAGGGATGAGGTTTTATTTTTGTAAAATACTTTAGTATACATGAAACCCAAGGAAGCTTAAATATTTTTATATATTATAATGGAGAAGTACAAGAGGAAGGTCAAGGTTTGGGTGGATGGATTGAGTGAAGGAAGCTCTGGGTGATAGGAGGATAGATGTGAGAGAGGCAAGAGAGCTTGCTAGAAATAGGAATGAATGGCGAGCGATTGTGACGCAGTTCCGGTAGGTCCCTGCTGCTTCCTCCGGTGCCTTGGATGACCGTGGAGGTAGCAGCAGTAGGGGATTCAGTGTTATGAAGCTTCATCTGTGGTGGATAACGGGGGAGGGTGGACTGTGGCACCCTAGCAGTACCAGCCGAACTTGGTTGAGTCCCTTGTCAGGTTGGGAGGAATGTAGAGAGGAGAGGTCCCCTTTTTTGTTTCATTTGTTTGATGTCGGCTACCCCACATAATTGGGAGAAGAGCCTTGGTATATGTATGTATGTATAAGGGATAAGGTTTTTGAAATTTGAAATATTTAGAATCGATAAAATGCTGAAGTTTATTCAAAAGTAAATTGTTGAATTAGGTATAACACACAACTTAAAAGGTTCGGGTTCGATTCATCTTCTAGAGATCAGCTTCTTAGGAATAGTTTCACTTAATTCCATCCGTTTTATAGTTCCTAGAGAATATATATTATTTATTCATCACTTCTTGGAAAAAGCAACATTCATCATCATTTTCTTTTATACTCGGACTCTCCGTTTAAATTTCGAGAGGTATTTGAATTGCAAACGCTTATTCCTAATTTAGTCATGAAGAAATCCATACTTTCTTTTATTGTATCTTTTGAGTTGGGAGTTTTTTTCAAATTGTGTTGTGTTTCAAAATAATAGTAATGATTAAGATATTTGAAAAATCAAAGCGATGATAATAATACATACATATACCAAGGCACTTCCCCCAATTTTGGGGGGTAGCCGACATCAAACAAATGAAACAAAAAAGGGGACCTCTACTCTCTACGTTCCTCCCAGCCTGACAAGGGACTCAACTAAGTTCGGCTGGTACTGCTAGGGTGCCACAGCCCACCCTCCCCCGTTATCCACCACAGATGAAGCTTCATAACGCTGAATCCCCTACTGCTGCTACCTCCGCGGTCATCTAAGGCACTGGAGGAAACAGCAGGGCCTACCGGAACTGCTTCACAATCGCTCGCCATTCATTCCTGTGAATGGTGAGCGATAATAATGTTCTAGATAATTAAAATGAAAATAATAGTCAAAAGACGATAATAATAATAATTAAAATAACTAAGATAATAATACTACTAATAATAAAAACAGTTAAAATAACTAAAATGATGATAAAAATATTTTAAATACTTAAAAAGAATTCAATATCATATTTATTAAAGAAATAAAAGTTATAACTTAATAACAAAAGAAGTAAAACATTTGAAAATATTTTGTATGAAAAGATTATCTTAAGTCTTGATAAGTTTAAATTCTTTTACAGTTTGGATAAGTTCACATATTGTTTTACTTGCCGAGTTTAAAAGGACACCTTATTAGAGTTTATTTCTTGTTTAAAAGTTTATTTTTTGTTTAAAATATTTTATTTATTTTTCCAGTGCCAATCAGTATTTCAAAATCCCTAATGTAGCCTCTCTGTTGATTCTAGTACATTGAGAAAGGTTAGACATTGCTCATATTACACTCACGATTAGACATATTGACATCACGGTTCTCTGGAGAATACTCTGCCTGTATTGGCAGAATTCCATTGTTAATGGTTTTTTTATCGTATTCAAGTTAATGGTGAATATTATAATGGGTAAATTAAGAGTTTGTTATCTATTGTAGCCATCTTCTTGAGTTAACTGGATCTGTCTTGGCCGTTCTAAAAAGCTCGCTGGCATTCTTTGTACATTTAATGTCTTATATTTTGTATTTTATTTTTAGATTTATTATTAACAGACAGAACACATTTTGACGGATCGAAGCTTCTAATTTAAACTCTCATTTGAATGTTTACCAATCCTGAAACCACATAACGATAGTGAGAAAATTCCAATCGAGAAAGGAGTTAGACAGGGAGACCTCATCTCGCCTAGGTTATTCACAGCATTTCTGTATTGAAAATAAGCAATAAATACAGATCTGGGACATTTCTGTCATGAGAGAGAGAGAGAGAGAGAGAGAGAGAGAGAGAGAGAGAGAGAGAGAGAGAGAGAGAGAGAGAGAGAGAGAGAGAGAGTGTGTGTGTGTGTGTGTGTCGAGGCCTAAATACTGCCTCGCAAGTGTTGGTACGCGTTCAAGACGTGTTTTTCGACGTGCATGTCTTCCCGTACGTGCTGCTTAGCCGGGGTTTGTAAATCTGATGGCAGGAAGTAGACACCCCTTGCGGTATGTAGGTCTTTGAGTATGCGCTGCTTTGCCGCGGCTTGTAAGTCTGACGGCAGGAGATAGACTCCCCCGAGACGTGATCGTTGGAGGAGGTGGGACACGTAAAAGATTCGTCAGGGACCACCAACAACCATATACCGTTTCTGCCGAAAATCCTCCAAGCTAGGAAGATTAATCTATGAAGGAAGTCGATATTTTTATGCAGGAGACAACCGTTATAAAGTAGCATAACCAGAATGGCTATTCGATTATGTAGTCTATTCAGTCGTCAGTTTTGAGTTTGCAAATGGATAGTTGGATAGTTAACTACCATATGAGAGAAGGCTATTTGTTGGCTGGCGTTATGTTAGGGAATAGTTGAACCAGATGGATAGTTGGATAGTTGAGTACTGCACGAGAGAAGTTTTGAAGTATCAGTATTAACCAATTTTAATTGAGATAACTTCAAATGCTACAAATGTGTTCTGCCTGTTAATAATCATTGTAGGATTCTGTATTTATAAATATTCTATATAATCCCATTGTAGTAATGAGCAAAATCTTTTCAGTTCTGTTTAGAAGTAAAATTTTGGGTTTTTTCATATTTGAGAGCACAAGTCTCATAGATCGAGATAGGACATTCTTCTTCTTGTATTATGAAAAGGTGTTTGTTCACACTAAAGCCAAGTCTGTTTCTGTGTCCGTTTCATGAGATTAGGCAGAGAAAACCGCGTGTCGAAGTGCGGCTGAAAAAGATAAAGCTTTGGAAATATTAGTCGATCGGTTTAAAAACTTCTTTGTTTAGTGAGAGACAGAAAATACAAACTACTCGTTATCATTTCTTCCAAGTGGGATTAGTATTAAGTCAAGTAGCTTTTTTAGTCTTGATGATTTTCCCTGATTATTCCCTGAACTTTAATGATTGTGGATCAGTTTGAGTTTCTCTTGATATCAAGTGACCATAAATTAGTTTTGTTGTATCCTAATTGTTCGAGCATAGCCTGCGATACTGGGTCTCTTTCGCATATGTTTGGTCACCCATCAGGATGTTCGGACACCGAAGTGATAGATTAGTTTGGTGATATTTCATGTTTTATTTACTTTTGAATCAAGATGTTTTTGTAGAGATCAGTAAAGTTCTGTTCTTGTATGTCTGATACATTATGAACTTCTTGTTCTGCTTCTTACAGAAAAACGTATCTGTAATGCAAGTTTTACAGTTAGAATTTATTTTGCAAGATTACTACTTATCTGAATCATTCTTTTCAATTTATTTTAAATGTATATCAGTGTAAGGAATTTACAGAAATATGATTTTTAAAGAGTGTCATGTAAAATACTTTTCAGGCAATTTATTTATAACTAGATAATGGTAGTTTATGTTGCAAACGCTTGGTTGTTCCTTTGCAAATACACACCCTTGTATACTCTGTGTTGCTCTTCCACGACCCTGGCGTCAATGACCTTAGTTGTCAGGATGCCTGAAAACTTTAAATCAATCAATTTTCCACGACTAGATTTCCTCTTACTGATTACGAGAAGTGTTCTCGAGTTCTTTCATTGGTAGAAGTGTCGACTTGGGACATTCCAAAGACCTTGATGTCCGAGATCTTGCCGAAACTCTGACGTTCCGCAAGAATCACTCGGTATTTCAGGTGTGGAAATGTGGGAGTTTGGGCTGTGGCACCCTAGCAGTACCAGCTGAACTCGGCTGAGTCCCTGGTTAGGCTGGAGGAACGTAGAGAGTAAAGGTCCCCTTTTTTGTTTTGTTTCTTGTTGTTGTCGGCTACCCCCCAAAATTGGGGGAAGTGCCTTTGGTATATGTATGTAACTTACCATCTCTGTATGCTATCTTAAGGACTGCACCCACAGATCACTGGATACATTCTTATTGGGCTCAGTGGTGGCTGATAACAACAAATTTATAAGCTTACACTGCACCTCCACAGAACGATTTATCTATGGCCTTGTCTTCAGTTTACCTAGGTGCATTTCCTCGGCGTGGTCTGTCAATTGCTTCCGCCTGGTTTTGTCTCGTATCTCTGTATATTGTCCAGCTGTTACATTCTCATTTACATCCTCCAGTAAGCTTTGAAGTAACTGTTTTCTTTGCTGGCCTCTTGCCGTTCTCGCTATCTATCCCGAAGACACAAAAGTACGATCTTTTCTTATTGCGTGGCTCAGAAATTCTATCTGATTCCTCCATATCACTTTTAGAAGTGATCTTTCTTGATTCACTCCTCTTCGTACCTCCTCATTCGTTATTCTCTCAGTCCATGGCATCTTACCTCCTCATTCGTTATTCTCTCAGTCCATGGCATCTTACCTCCTCATTCGTTATTCTCTCAGTCCATGGCATCTTACCTCCTCATTCGTTATTCTCTCAGTCCATGGCATCTTACCTCCTCATTCGTTATTCTCTCAGTCCATGGCATCTTACCTCCTCATTCGTTATTCTCTCAGTCCATGGCATCTTACCTCCTCATTCGTTACGCTCTCAGTCATAAATAAGTGTGGACCATGGGTAGGTTTCCATTGCTCTAACTCTTGTCTGAATCCTGTAGTTTTCAATATTAATCTTACCCGATAATCATGTAGCTGTCAACTCCGTTGCCCGACAGAATTCTACGGAAGGGATACGCCAGCGATCGCTATACAAGAGGGGGGTGTACTCACAAGCGCCACCTGTGGCCAGGTACTGCAGTACTTCTTGTTGACACCACCTCAATTTTTCCTCTGTCGTGCCTCCGGCTAGACCTACATGGATATGCTGTTGATTCTGGAGTTTTTGCTCACGATTTGGTGATGTATTTGCTCTAGATTTTAGCTTTCGCTATTCAGGAAGTTTTATTATTAGCTTAGCTAGCTTTTGGAATTAATTTGATTAATTATGGTGACGAAGAGAGTATGAACTCTCTTTCTCTTTTAAATGGCCGACCCTTCCCTTAGACGGAAGTGTTGGTGTCTAGAGAGTATAGACTCTCTTTCTTAATTTTGCTTAACAAAAGTTATAGATTTATTTTATATCTCTCCGCCTTTTATAGGCCTCTTCGATTAACTTCCTTTTTTATAAACTTATTAAAATTAATTTTTATATTTGTTTATATTCGACCTTTCCTAATAGTAGGCGGTCTTTTCTTGTACCGAAGTTAATTAACATTGAGCCCGTCATTTCGGTTTTACCTGTTAACATATTATGCTATTTTAATGTTTTTGAAAGAATTTCTTTGATAGTCTCGTACTGTTTTCAAAGTTGAACTAACGTTTTGTTTTGTCTCTGCAGTTGTTGACGTTCAGAACGTTCAACTTGCGCTCTATCGTTACGATAGAGAGAGAATTTTCACGGTGTCACGTTGCAGTAAGAGTAAACCGTTTCTAGCGTTTTGTTCATTCTTTCTTAGCTTAATGGTTTTAATTCTAATAAAGGAACTTTTTATTTGGGAAATCTTTCAGTTTTTTTCCTTTAACAATAATATGTTTTAACGATATATATGATTGGGCTCTTCTCTCAGGTTCTAAGTCAAGAGAGAGAGAGAGAGAGAGATAGAGACGGAGGGAGAGAGAGGAGGATAAACGTTTCGTTCAAGCGAGTAACGTTGTTATCGTTTTTGCTCTTCTCCCTAGTCTCTTTAGGGGAAGAAGGTAAACGTTTCTAGAGTTTTATTCTTGTTCTCAAGCTTTATGCGGTGAGAGATTTTAAACGTAGTTTATTTGATCTAGTGTTTAGTCTCTTTCCAGCCACTGAATTATTTATCTTTCATTAGATTTTTCTGTTACATTGTAATTCTGTTTTCGCAATTATTAACTTTTAAGGAAGGATAGAATTGCGTGTTTCAGGTACAAACCACTTAAAGTTTCGAGTTCAGTGAAATAAGTGCAAACAGAAAATCAAAAGTGATAAGTGATAAGCGCAAAGTGTTACAGTGTTGCGTTCGAGGGTTCGTTTGTTCGTGCCAGTTGTTCGCCTAGTCTGGGACCTCTTACAAGCTCCCTAGCCTTGATCGACGAACAGACGTTTTCCCTCCGTGGTTTCGGGTGTATCTACACACGTTGCCGACGTGATCACCCCACCCACACAAAGACGAGAGAGCCCTTTCTTTCCTCGTCTGCGGTAGAGGTTTCTCGCAGAAACCATGGACCAATCTTGCAGCTTTTAAGTGCAAGTCGGTCCCTTCCGCACAAGTCCAACTCCTAGGTGTAGCCATTAGCCCTGGGTCAGTTCGGACTTGCTGCAGTACGACAACTGCACACCTCCCAGAGTGGCAAGGTGGTATCGCAACAGGCAGTAGCTCCGTCTGTTGCCGCACCAGCTGTTTTAGACCCTCAGTCTCAACGGACAGTAGCTCCGTTTGTTGTTGTCTTTCTTAAACTCTAGTGGTCTTTGCTGCAGTCAATGCAGTCTCAGCTTGCGGTGTTGATGCAGGAGTTTCAGGCAGAGGAGGTTAATACACCTCCTCCTGCGAACGCTCCTCCTCCTCTGCGCAGTACAATCTGCCAGACGTATGAGGTTGAGGTTCCTCAGGCTACCTCCATGCGTGAGCTGCCGCGTTGGGAGTTGCCAGTTACCAGCGTTGTGCAGCAACCTCCACCTTCCTTGAGGCAGGAATCTCTTACCACGCTACAACCTCCTCAACAATGGGGACAGGAGTCTTATGCCTTACAACCTCCTCTTCCTTTGAGGCAAGAGTTTCTTGCAGTAAGACCATCCTCGAGGCAGCAACCTCTTGAGGTACGACAACCTCTACCATCCTTGAGGCAGCCACCTCAGCTCTCGCAGCTACATCCTCAACTCTCGAGGCAAGCTCCTCAAGAACCTCAACTCGTGAGACAGGAGTCGCGTTCTGCGCAGCCGCCACCTCAACTCTCGCAGCTCACACCTCAAGAACCTCAACTCGTGAGTCAAGAGCCTCTCTCTGCGCAGCCACCTCAACCCTTGAGGCAAGCGCAACTCTTGAGGCAGGAACCTCATGCTATGAGTCAGCCACCTCAACGCATGCATCTGCCACTTTCTCCTCAGCTTGAGCCTCTTCCCATTCAACTTTGAAATAACAAATGACAATAATAACACCTCATTACTTTCATAACTTGCATTTGTAAAACATATACATGTATGCCTACACAAACATTATGATAATGGAGGTTATTCGTATTACTTAAAAAAAAAAAAAAAAAAAAAAAAAAAAAAAAATATATATGTATTCCTTGCAATATATTTTTAACAAGATCGCAAAAATATGGCAAAAATATCTTCAAAACAAAAATGAATCATGAGTTATGAATATAATGTAAATATTATGTTGATATTAAAACCCCATGCAAGCATGCATGAAGTAATGCAGTGTTGCCAACAGGGCGAGTTTCCCTTTCCTGAGGTGAAGTAGATTATAGTACGTATATTTAGTGCAGCTTAATTCTACGATTATCATGCCGGCTATCAAATTCATCAACAAAACAGTCTAAATCAATTCCCTCGGCACGTGCACTTTCAATGGACAGTAATGCGATATTACTCAATCTAGCACTGGTCATGGAATTTCTGAGAAATGTTACACGCCATGCAACATGCTCTGCTTACCTTACAGCATGCTCTACATACAGCATGCTCTGCATACAGCATGCTCTGCATACCTTACCGCATGCTTCTCAGTCACACATCTTTGGTTGTTGCCAACTCACTAGACTGTCAAGCAGTTTCATAACGTTACCTTCTAGTCTGCTGCTTTTGCACCAGTGAAACCCTCACTGAGAGAACTTAGCTTTTCTCGGATATGGTCCCTGTAGATGAGAAAGTGCTTTTCTCCCTCCTTCTGATATTCCCTTGAGGACTCTGTCATTTGGAGAGGAGCCTTTAGCTGCGTAGCCTCCTATGGACTTTTATTTAAGCATAACATGCTTCCAGGGAAGGTAATGGTTCCACTTCAGTCGCTAACCCCGTCTGTTACCACACCTGCTCCCATAGACCTTGAGCTGTGTTGCAAGACATGCAGTCCAAGCTTAGTCCTTGTTAGAGGATTTTTTGTTTACGGAGTCAGTGTGTCACTGGGAAGACGTTCAACAACCAGCAGAAGTGACTTGTTGTGACGCAGTGCGGCAACCTCAGCAACCCGATAAGGAGTTGTCTGTACGACCCAGACAGTCTAGACAGCTTCGGGTTGTCACTGTACTTCCTCGCTTCCCCATGGTTGACAGTTCACAGACTGTGCAGCAGTACCATGATCTTGTGTCCGGCTCCGTCAGACGACTGGCTTTTAAGAGCTCCCACAAGTCGTCGCTGTCTGGAGATTCTCAGATGGACTATGGATCTGACCAAGGAACTGGGCCTCCTGGTCAATTTTGAGGAGTCCCAGCTCGTCCCATCCCAGACCATTGTCTACCTGGGTATGGATCTTCAGAGTCGAGCTTTTCGGGCTTTTCCGTCGGCCCCAAGGATCTTCCAAGCCCTAGAATGCATCCAGAGCATGCTGAGAAGGAACCGATGCTCAGTCAGGTAGTGGATAAGTCTAACAGGGACACTTTCATCGCTGGCCCTGTTCATCGTGTTAGGGAGACTCCACCTCCGCCCCCTTCAGTATCATCTAGCTGCTCACTGGATAAAGGACATGACGCTAGAGACGGTCTCAGTTCCTGTTTCCGAAGAGAGGAGGTCTACTCTCGCGTGTTGTAAGAACAGCTTTCTTCTCAAGGAAGTCTACCTTTGGCTGTTCAGAAACCCGACCGCCGTCTCCTCTCGGACGCATCAGACACGGGCTGGGGTGCGACTTTGAACGGACAGGAATGCTCGGGAACATGGAATCAGGAGCTAAGGACACTTCACATCTATTGCAAGGAGCTGTTGGCGGTTCATCTGACCTTGATAAACTTCAAGTCCCTCCAGCTTAACAAGGTGGTGGAGGTGGACTCTGACAACACCACAGCCTTGGCTTACATCCCCAAGCAGGGAGGGACTCATTCGTGGAAGTTGTTCTAGATCGCAAGGGACCTCCTCATCTGGTTAAAAGATCGAAAGCTCACGCTGGTAACGAGGTTCATTCAGGGCGATATGAATGTCATGGCAGATCGCCTTAGCCGGAAGGGTCAGGTCATCCCCACAGAGTGGACCCTTCACAAGAATGTTTGCAGCAGACTTTGGGCCCTGTGGGGTCAGCCAACCATAGATCTGTTCGCTACCTCGATAACCTAGAGGCTCCCGTTGTATTGTTCTCCGATTCCAGACCCAGCAGCAGTTCACGTGGATGCTTTTCTGCTGGATTGGTCCCATCTCGACCTGTATGCATTCCCGCCGTTCAAGATTGTCAACAGGGTACTTCAGAAGTTCGCCTCTCGCAAAGGGACACGGCTGACGTTGGTTGGCTCCGCTCTGGCCCGCGAGAGAATGGTTCATAGAGGTACTGCAATGGCTGGTCGACATTCCCAGGACTCTTCCTCTAGGAGTGGACCTTCTACGTCTACCTCACGTAAAGAAGGTACATCCAAACCTCCACGCTCTTCGTCTGACTGCCTTCAGACTTTCGAAAGACTCTCAAGAGCTAGGGGCTTTTCGAAGGAGGCAGCCAGAGCGATTGCCAGAGCAAGGAGGACATCCACTCTCAGAGTCTATCAGTCTAAAGGGGAAGTCTTCCGAAGCTGGTACAAGGCCAATGCAGTTTCCTCATCCAGTACCACTGTAACCCAGATTGCTGACTTCCTGTTACATCTAAGGAACGTAAGATCCCTTTCAGCTCCTACGATTAAGGGTTACAGAAGTATGTTGGCAGCGGTTTTCCGCCACAGAGGCTTGGATCTTTCCACCAACAAAGATCTACAGGACCTCCTTAGGTCTTTTAAGACCTCAAAGGAACGTCGGTTGTCCACTCCAGGCTGGAATCTAGACGTGGTCCTAAGGTTCCTTATGTCATCAAGATTTGAACCTCTCCAATCAGCCTCTTTTAAGGACCTCACATTAAAAACTCTTTTCCTCGTGTGCTTGACAACAGCTAAAAGAGTAAGTGAGATCCACGCCTTCAGCAGGAACATAGTTTTCACATCTGAAACGGCTACATGTTCCTTGCAGCTCGGTTTTTTGCTAAAACGAGCTTCCTTCACGTCCTTGGCCTAAGTCGTTCGAGATCCCAAGCCTGTCCAACTTGGTGGGGGACGAACTGGAGAGAGTACTTTGCCCAGTTAGAGCTCTTAGGTACTATCTAAAAAGGTCATAACCTTTACGAGGACAATCAGAAGCCTTATGGTGGGCTATCAAGAAGCCTTCTCTTCCAAGGTCTAAGAACTCAGTTTCTTACCTATTCAGGCTCCTGATTAGGGAAGCACATTCTCATCTGAAGGAAGAAGACCTTGCTTTGCTGAAGGTAAGGACACATGAAGTGAGAGCTGTGGCTACTTCAGTGGCCCTCTAACAGAACCGTTCTCTGCAGAGTGTTATGGATGCAACCTATTGGAGATGCAAGTCAGTGTTCGCATCATTCTATCTCAAAGATGTCCAGTCTCTTTACGAGAACTGCTACACCCTGGGACCATTCGTAGCAACGAATGCAGTAGTAGGCGGGGGCTCAGCCACTACATTCCCATAATCCCATAACCTTTTTAACCTTTCTCTTGAATACTTTTTATGGGTTGTAAGGTTGGCTAAGAAACCTTCCACATCCTTGTTGATTTGGCGGGTGGTCAATTCTTTCTTGAGAAGCGCCGAGGTTAAAGGTTGTGATGAGGTCCTTTAGTATGGGTTGCAGCCCTTTATACTTCAGCACCTAAGAGTCGTTCAGCATCCTAAGAGGACCGCTACGCTCAGTAAGAAAGACGTACTTAATAAAGGCAGAGTAATGGTTCAAGTCGTCTTCCTTACCAGGTACTTATTTATTTTATGTTATTTTTGAATAACTAATAAAATAAAATACGGGATACTTAGCTTCTGTGTTAACATGTATGCTGGTCTCCACCCACCACCCTGGGTGTGAATCAGCTACATGATTATCGGGTAAGATTAATATTGAAAAATGTTATTTTCATTAGTAAAATAAATTTTTGAATATACTTACCCGATAATCATGATTTAATTGACCCACCCTTCCTCCCCATAGAGAACCAGTGGACCGAGGAAAAAATTGAGGTGGTGTTGACAAGAAGTACTAGAGTACCTGACCACAGATGGCGCTGTGGTGTTCACCCCCACCTGTATAGCGATCGCTGGCGTATCCCTACCGTAGATTTCTGTCGGCAACAGAGTTGACAGCTACATGATTATCGGGTAAGTATATTCAAAAATTTATTTTACTAATGAAAATAACATTTTTTTCAACTATATGAATAAAACAAAATTTTTATCTGTTCGTCGCAGTTTGCAATTTAGACCGTTGGACCGCAATTTGCAACTTATACCTTTGGACCACAATTTTCTGTTTAGACCGTTGGTCCGTCGACTTTATTCACTCCAAAAATGTGTAAAACAGAACCTCTGTTATTACATAGGCTATAAAAACATAAATTGACACTTGTATACCTATAAGTACACCTTAATATTAAAAGGAATACTCGGCTACACTTGTATAAGTATAGATTTTGTCTAAGTAATTAGTTGTGTTTCTAAAAGAGGCCACAGATTTAAGTGATAGGATTATCCAAGTGTCTCCATCTGCTGGTGGTGAATAAAGACGAAAATCAAAAGAAAAAACTTTAGAAAAGTGGATGACGTTATTAATATACTTTGAAAAGTTCAGAATTATGGTGGAAGACTAAAAGAATGACTAAGATATCATTAGAAATATTATTCTAGGAATGTATTTTGCTTTTATTATCTGTGTTGTCTTAAAATATTCTTAAAAACGGGACTAAAATGTTTTTCTTTTTACAGGTGATCGGCATCAGTACGAAGACGACTTGCCAAGGTCACAGAAGAATCGTCCGGTGTAGATAATGACAAGAATTCATAGATAATTACATGAAGAAGCCATAGATAATTACACCTCGAATACATTAAGAATCCACATAGCTACAAGACCTCTCTCGTCTATTACGAAAGTCGCGATTTTTTAATTTGATAAAGTATTTTCGTGTATATATATATATATATGTGCGTGGTGCAAGATTGTTTGAAAGTACTGTATGCTTTTACACCAATAATTTTCAATAGTTGAAGAATTCACAGGTTCATACATGGAAATCTGTGCGTATACAGCTCAGTAAATGAGTGTGTGTGTATTGCTTGAATCATTCTTCATACTGAATGATATGGACATTCATTTATACATTTATTCATTATCAGTATCTTGCTTTCCCGGGATCCAATTCTATTATCCTCAACTGTTCTGTCATTATCATTCAGTAGGATTTTATGTCCTAACCCTTTTACCCCCAAAGGACGTACTGGTACGTTTCACAAAAGCCATCCCTTTACCCCCATGGACGTACCGGTACGTCCTTGCAAAAAACTGCTATTTACAATTTTTGCATATTTTTTATAATTTTTTTGAGAAACTTCAGACATTTTCCAAGAGAATGAGACCAACCTGACCTCTCTATGACGAAAATTAAGCCTGTTAGAGCAATTTGAAAAATATATACTGCAAAATGTGCTTGAAGAAAAAATAACCCCTAGGGGTTAAGGGTTGGAAAGTTTCAAATAGCCTGGGGGTAAAAGGGTTAAGTCCTAGTTGAAGGATTTTTATAGGATTTGGAAAATGTCTTCCACATATCCCTTCAAGTCTTTTTCTTTTAATGTCTTTCCCTGTTAGTTCCAGCTCATTTTCCCTTTAGCCTACGCATACACCAAATAGCTTGGCCTATTCTTTACACATTCTCATCTTTCCTCATACACCTGACAACACTGAGATTACCAAACAGTTCTTCTTCACTCAAAGGGTTAAGTATTGCACTGTAATTGTTCAGTGGCCACTTTCCTCTTGGTTTGGATAGAAGAGACTCTTTAGCTATGGTAAGCAGGTCTTCTAGGACACTCTAAAATCAAACCTTTATTCTCTAGTTTTGGGTGGTGCCATAACCTTTGTACCATGGTCTTCCACTGTCTTGGGTTAGAGTTCTCCTGCTTGAGGGTTCACTCAGGCGGATCGAGGAAAATTTGCTGTATGGATATTTAGACGTAGACATTATGCCACAAAGCGTAAGAGACGGCAAAAAAAATTTGTATATAAATGGCACCTTAATCATTTATATATTTCTTTGGAATATTTATTTTATTTTATTTCATTTTTAGATCATATTGCTATATTTATTTACTTTGATTTTCAGTCATTCGTTTACTTATGGATATATATAAGAAAAGAAATGTAGAACATAAAGATTAGAAATAATGAAGGTCTCACACTTTAAGTCATACATTTTTTAATTATCATCTTTATTTCTCAAGACATTGATCCGTTTCGATGGGTAACAGATATTTGCAGTCCATTATGGATAACGTCCTTCTCCGTTGTTGATTTAAAGTCCTTTCATTTACATTCCAAAGACTGATAGGAAAGGTGGACGGATCTCTACATCAACGAGGTCCCCGGCCACTCTTTCGCTCCCATACCCAGTTCTGACAATCGATTTGCACGTCAGAACTGTTTCGGACATCCACCGGGTTTCCTCTGGCTTCGTCCTCGCCAGGCATAGTTCACCATCTTTCGGGAACCAACGGCTTCGCTCAGGTATGCTACAATTTCTCCGGCAAGTCGTCATCATCTCCAAGTTCTATAGATGCATCATTGGTGTCTTGAGGCAATGAATGAATGATTTGATGTTCTCTGGCATCCTGACATCGAAGGTTATTGACGTCTTGAGGCAAAATGAATGCAAGGGCCATAAGGAACTCAACTTTCATGTTGAAGTCACAATCGTTTTGATATCGACCCTTAAACCCAGTATCTGTCACCTTTCTGCATTGTTACAGAAATAACTAGAGGGGCACTCAGTAGAGCGCAGACCTCCACCTCGGCAGCTTATTTCTCAACCTTTCGCTCGACCGTGACCTTGACCTTCCAAAATTTAATAATTTCCAGCTTTTTACTTAACAGTTAATCCCTGCAAGTTTCATTACTCTCTGATTAAAATTGTGGCCAGGAAACCATTCACAAAATAGCACACAAAACAGAAATTCCTTCCAACTTAGTTTGTCGTAGTTAAAAAAACCGCCTGTTACATTTGCGGTTTGAAAAATCTCGGATAAACTAAGAAAACTAGCTGGTTTAAAATCAGTCATTAGATTTCCTGGTTTTAGGGGCTTGAGTAAATCTTCAGTTGTTTAAAAAAACGTATTGTAAGATTCTTATAGTCTTATTCGGGAAGAGACCGTAAATTTGGGGGAGCATACATGTCTTATGTTGACATGTAGAATACATAACTGATAGAAGATTCCAGGGCAAATCTTGTGTATTCCATCTCATGGCCAACCAACAATCTATTACAGTGAACCCTCGTTTATCGCGGTAGATAGGTTCCAGACCCGGCCGCGATAGGTGAAAATCCGCGAAGTAGTGACACCATATTTACCTATTTATTTAACATGTATATTCAGACTTTTAAAACCTTCCCTTGTACGTAGTACTGTTAACAAACTACCCTTTAATGTACAGAACACTTAATGCATGTACTACAGTACCCTAAACTAAAACAGGCACAAATATTAAAGGCGATTTTATATCATGCGTTTCCTAAACACGCCAAAGAGCACGATAAAAAATGGCAACCAATGTTTTGTTTACGTTTCTCTGATCATAATGAAGAAACAAACGCATTTACTGTACACATCTGTGTATAGGTTAGTTTTTGCATCGATTATATTGATTATTCAGTACAGTATGTTGATTTTGTTATTACCAATATGTATATATATATGGGTTATGAAAAAAATCCGCGAAGTGGTGAATCCGCGATGGTCGAACCGCGAAGTAGCGAGGGTTCACTGTAACTGATAGAAGATTTCAGGACAAATCTTAAGTATTCCATCGCATGGCCAACCAACAATCTATTATCGTCTTCCACCCCACTATCGTGGAGTAGACAAATTTACTTGTTTTATAGATTTGTGAATTCCTTGAGAATTACAAAACCAATTCTTGATCTAGGAATAGGAGGGCTAATTTCTTCCTTGCGTCTCCTTCTAATGTTTCTTGGTAAGCTTTAAGTTGAGGGCGGGAGAAGTTGTCCTTCATTTTCAAATCACCCACATGCAGCAATAATCAATGATCTTGAAGCTATCTGATATAAGTTTATTTTATTTCATATTTTCTAATTCATATTTGACAAATAGATATCACTTCATTACTACCTCCGCCAACAAAGTTGAAAGGAGGTTATGTTTTACCCCCTGTTTGTGTGTTTGTGAACAGCTTCCTGGCCACAATTTTAATCATAGAGGAATGAAACTTGCAGGGATTAACTTATGTAAAAAGCTGGAAATGATTGAATTTTGGAAGGTCAAGGTCAAAGGTCATGGTCACGGTCAAGCACAATGTCCAGTTCACGTAATCAGCCATGACTTTGAACATCGTAGTCACAGAGACCTCAAACTTGGTTCATATTTGAGTGTATGAAAATCCACACCAATTAATACATGTTAAGGTCAAAGGTCAAGGTCGAGAAATAAGCTGCCGCAGCGGAGGTCTGCACTCTACTTAGTGCTCCTCTATTTCAGTAGTGTATGCACTCTTGCCTTACAGTTCGTATCAACAATCTGATAAATCTTTCCTTCATGTTTCTTTCTTGTCCATAAATGAAGTTAGAGTCATGATGCTTATTACAATATCTGGTGTTTTCAATTGTGTATGGAATCATAAGGGTTTAAGATAAAGCTAAATAATGTCAGGGCTTTAGTCTCAACTTATACATACATACATATACCAAGGCACTTCCCCCAATTTTGGGGGGTAGCCGACATCAACAAAAGAAACAAAACAAAAAAGGGGACCTCTACTCTCTACGTTCCTCCCACCCTAACAAGGGACTCAACCGAGTTCAGCTGGTACTGCTAGGGTGCCACAGCCCACCCTCCCACATTTTCACTTATAAAGATTGATAAAGACCCTTCGGTCTTTCATTTCTCATTTTAGCAATGACAGAAAACGGCAATTTCCGGCTTTGCGGAAAAATATCCAAACAGTAAATTGTCATACAGGGAATTTGTTTACAGCAAATTGTGCGGCTTCCTACCCAGGCACACTATTGTATCCGTTTCCTTATTTCCTTTCCTCACTGGGTTAGCTTCCCTGTTAGAGCCCTTGGGCTTTTAGCATCTTGATTTTCCAAATAGGGTTTGTGGCTTAGCTAGTAATAATAATTGTAAAATGCTATTTTGTCTAGAGCGTTCTCGTCTTTCCAAATAACTTTAACTTCAGGTTATTTTTCAGTGAGTTTGAAATCAAATTAGTGTAGAGTTTCACGGCATTTTCCTCATTTCATTTTAGTGAAATAAAGGGTTTTTTTATTAGATTAAAAACCGGTATATTTAAGATTCTAAGGAGAGCATTGAATAATGTGAAATATAAGCTGAAAGTAATTGTATGGAGCTAATTGTACAGCTAAGATTATTCTCGAGATCTTGTGAATATTTACACGTACAGTGGATGATCGGAACGAGAAAATCATCGTAATGTACGAAAGGTTTTTGTATAATTTATTTGGTTCATATTTCATATTTGCATTTTATAAATATTGTTTGTTGAGAAATTTATAAAAAGGTACAGAAATGCCAGCGAGCTTATGGATTTTTATATATAAGGGAGAAGGTTTTATTTTTGTAAAATACTTTAGTATATATGTAACCCAAGCAAGCTTAAATATTTTTATATATTATAAGGGAGAAGTACAAGAGGAAGGCCAAGGTTTGGGTGGATGGATGGAGTGAAATAAGTCTGGGTGATAGGAGTATAGATGTGAGAGAGGCAAGAGAGCGTGCTAGAAATAGGAATGAATGGTGAGCGATTGTGACGCAGTTCCGGTAGGTCCCTGCTGCTTCCTTTGGTGCCCTGGATGACCGCGGAGGTAGCAGCAGTAGGGGATTCAGCATTATGAAGCTTCATCTGTGGTGGATAATGTGGGAGGGTGGGCTGTGGCACCCTAGCAGTACCAGCCAAACTTGATTGAGTCCCTTGTCAGGCTGGGAGGAACGTAGAGAGGAGAGGTCCCCTTTTTTGCCAGTCAGTATTTCAAAATCCCTAATGTAGCCTCTCTGTTGATTCTAGTACATTGAGAAAGGTTCAACATTGCTCATATTACACTCACGATCATACATATTGACATCATGGTTCTCTGGAGAATACTCTGCCTGTATTGGCAGAATTCCATTGTTAATGGTTTTTTTATCATATTTAAGTTAATGGTGAATATTATAATGGGTAAATTAAGAGTTTATTATTCATTGTAGACAACTTTTTGAGTTAACTGGATCTCTCTTGGCCGTTCTAAAAAGCTCGCTGGCATCTTCTGTACATTTAATGTCTTGTATTTTGTATTTCATGTTTAGATTTATTATTAACAGACAGAACACATTTTCACGAAGCAAAGATTCTAATTTTAAACTCTCATTTGAATGTTTACCAATCCTGAAACCACATAACGATAGTGAGAAAATTCCAATTGAGAAAGGAGTTAGACAGGGAGACCCCATCTCGCCTAGGTTATTCACAGCATTTCTTAATTGAAAATAAGCAATAAATACAGATCTGGGATATTTCTGTCATGAGAGAGAGAGAGAGGGAGAGAGAGAGAGAGTGCGTGTGTGTGTGTGTGTGTGTTGAGGCATAAGTACTGCCTCGCAAGTGTTGGTACGCGTTCAAGACGTGTTTTTCGACGTGCAGGTCTTCCCGTACGTGCTGTTTAGCCGGGGGTTTGTAAATCTGATGGCAGGAAGTAGACACCCCTTGCGGTATGTAGGTCTTTGAGAATGTGCTGCTTTGCCGCGGCTTGTAAATCCGACGGCAGGAGATAAGACTCCCCCGAGACGTGATCGTTGGAGGAGGTGGGACGCGTAAAAGATTCGGCAGGGCCCACCAACAACCATATACCATTTCT
This sequence comes from Palaemon carinicauda, assembly GCF_036898095.1. NCBI lineage: Eukaryota > Metazoa > Arthropoda > Malacostraca > Decapoda > Palaemonidae > Palaemon > Palaemon carinicauda. Next base: position 59,649,328 of record NC_090767.1, on the reverse strand, counting down.
GCCGAGAATCCTTCAAGCTAGGAAGATTAATCTATGAAGGAAGTCAATATTTTTATGCAGGATGTATTCATTATAAAGTAGCATAACCAGAATGGCTAGTCGATTATCTTGTCTATTCAATAGTCAGTCTTGAATTGGGGGGTGGATAGTTGGATAGTCAGCTACCATATGAGAGAAGGCTATTTGTTAGCTGGCGTTATGTTAGGGAAGAGTTAAACCAGATAGATGGATAGTTGAGTACCGCACGAAAGAAGTTTTGAAGTGTCAGCATTAACCAATTTTAATTGAGATAACTTCAAATGCTAGAAATATGTTCTGCCTGTTAATAATCATCGTAGGATTCTGTATATATAAATATTCTGTATAATCCCATTGTAGCAATGAGCAAAATCGTTTCAGTTCTGTTTAGACGTAAAATTTTGGTAGGGACTTTTCATATTTTAGAGTACAAGTCTCATAGATCAAGATAGGACATTCTTCTTCTTGTAGTATGAAAAGGTGTTTGTTCACACTAAAGCCAAGATGGTTTCCGAGTTCATTTCATGAGATTAGGCAGGGAAAACCGCGTGTCGAAGTGCCGCTGTAAAAGATAAAGCTTTGGAAATATTAGTCGATAGGTTTAAAAACTTTGTTTAGTGAGAGACAGAAAATACAAACTTCTTGTTATCATTTCTTCCAAGTGAGATTGTTATTAAGTAGTGTAGCTTTTTTAGTCTTGATGATTTTGCCTGATTATTCCCTGAACTTTAATGATCTGTTTGAATTTCTCTTGATATCAAGTAATCATAAATTAGTTTTGTGGTATCTTAAATGTTCGAGCGTAGCCTGCGATACTGGGTCTCTTTCGCGTATGTTTGGTCACCCATCAGGATGTTAGGACAATGAAGTAACAGATCAGTAAAGTTCTGTCCTTGCATACCGGTTACGTTATGAACTTCTTGTTTTGCTTCAGACAGAAAAAGGTATCTGTATTGCAAGTTAGAATTTATTTTGCATGATTACTACTTATCTGAATCATTCTTTTCAATTTATTTTAAATGTATATCAGTGTAAGGAATTTACAGAAATAGGATTTTTAAAGAGTGACATGTAAAATACTTTTTCAGGCAATTTATTTATTACTAGATAATCATAGCTTATGTTGCAAACGCTTGATTGTTCCTTTGCAAATACACACCCTTGTATACTCTGTGTTGCTCTTCCACGACCCTGGCGTCAATGACCTTAGTTGTCAGGATGCCTGAAAACTTTGAATCAATCAATTTTCCACGACTAGATTTCCTCTTACTGATTACGAGAAGTGTTCTCGAGTTCTTTCATTGGTAGAAGTGTCGACTTGGGCCCTTCCAAAGACCTTAATGTCCGAGATCTTGCTGCAACTCTGACGTTCCGCAAGAATCACTCGGTATTTCAGGTGGATACATTCTTATTGGGCTCAGTGGTGGCTGATAACAACAAATTTATAAGCTTACACTGCACCTCCACAGAACGATTTATCTATGGCCTTGTCTTCAGTTTACCTAGGTGCATTTCCTTGGCGTGGGCTGTCAATTGTTTCCGCCTGGTTTTGTCTCTATCTCTGTATATTGTCCAGCTGTTACATTCTCATTTACATCCTCCAGTAAGCTTTGAAGTGACTGTTTTCTTTGCTGGCCTCTTGCTGTTCTCCTCGCTGTCTATCCCGAAGACACAAAAGTACGATCTTTTCTTATTACATGGCTCAGAAATTCTATCTGATTCCTCCATATCACTTTTAGAAGTGATCTCTCCTGATTCACTCCTCTCAGTACCTCCTCATTCGTTATTCTCTCAGTCCATGGCATCTTACCTCCTCATTCATTATTCTCTCAGTCCATGGCATCTTACCTCCTCCTTTGTTATTCTCTCAGTCCATGGCATCTTACCTCCTCATTCGTTATTCTCTCAGTCCATGGCATCTTACCTCCTCCTTCGTTATTCTCTCAGTCCATGGCATCTTACCTCCTCATTCGTTATTCTCTCAGTCCATGGCATCTTACCTCCTCATTCGTTACGCTCTCAGTCATAAATAAGTGCGGACCATGGGTAGGTTTCCATTGCTCTAACTCTTGTCTGAATCCTGTTGTTTGTCAATAGGGGTTCTATACTGTTGAATGTATTATTTTGCTGTCATTATACAGAGTATACGCAGGTGAGAATAGCCTTAAAACTGGGTTTTTATACTTAGACATATGAGACTTCTACATATAAATGGTTTATAACAGGATACTCACTCTTGTTCTCATGCTTGAGGGTGCACTCAGGCACACTCTTCTATTTATTTCCTTATTTCCTTACCTCGCTAGACTATCTTCCTTGTTGGAACCTTTGGGCTTATAGCATCCTGCTTTTCCAACTAGGGGTGTAGCTTAGCAAGTAATAATGTTGGATGGTGGACTAAAATATTAATCACATTGAGGCTGACTTCATGATCTTGTCTCTCTTTTTTCAAGCCGGTCATGATAATCTTAGTGTTTTTTATCTTGGGTACAGGGTCGGACAGACACCTTACCTATCTCTGAGACTTCCTTCCCTCTAAGGAAGATTCCCCTTATATATAACGAGTGTCTGTATACGCAAAGGAACAAACTACAGATTTCAAAAGATAATTTGTATGTTTCCTGGTTATACAAACCCAAGTCATTTATATTTCCTGCCTCATCCTTGCCGCAAGTCCTTAAAATTCTGTTCTTGGAAAAGCAACAATGGGTTAAACACCTTTTAAATAACTCTGGTTTATATATGTAGGAAAAATACAAATAGAATTTCAAGAATTAGTTTATTAAAACTATTATATTATTGTGAATATTACAATGTTTATAAGGCTGTACTGTATACAATTTTGCTCATTGCTGCAGTGCGAGTTTTGTATCAAAAGGTTTTTGTGAATTTGATTATTGTTAAAGAGAACATTTATATTGAAGTCAGTTTGTTATATTTAAAATCTGGAATTTCTTTTGGTATAAGACTGGGTTTCAACATTCTAAGACAAAATTATATTTTCATGGACATATCAACGAAGGGAACGAACTAGCGACGGTAACTAAAGAAAATCGGTAGATGTGAAAGTAGCGGGAGTAAAAAAACCCTTAAAAATATAGACTTTATTCTTTATATGTTAAACTCATTGAGACGATGCAATGATTTTTATTATGGTACTCCCACAAGTTAGCTAAGAGAGCTATATGTTATTTTTGCATTAGTAAAACAAGTTAGATATATTTAATAAATTGTTATCCTATATTGACGAGTTAAAAGTTATAGTTATAGTGAGCAATCCTTTTCTGAATGGGGATACCTCAACGTGGTGAAATGGTTTCTGTATCGCCACGATCAAAGTTTTACTATTCAGCCCCACCCTTACTAGGTTGGTTTGCTGTGAGCAATCAAACTGAAGTCTCCATCAACAATCCGCACCGGCCAATATAGCGATGGAATTGTCCAAACCCCAGACATGACTAAAGACATGTCTGAGGCCTTTGTCCTGCATTGGACTAGAAATGGCTATCTTGTTGTTGTATGTAAATGTATTAGTAATGATTGGTTAGGTGATGTGTATGAAGATAGATGTACAATGTTGCATTCGTATTCCAAGTTCTGAAAATATGTTTACGGTCGTAGTTAATTTTTATAGAACAAAAGCAAGGTAAAAAATTTTAAATGATTGAATTAGATTGTAATGTTCCGCATTCTATTTCTAGCTTCATTGCTAAAGCATAATCATAAAACTAATTAATAAGACTTGAAATTCAGTCAAATGTCTTAATCACGTATAACACGATTCCAGTCTTATGCCGAAAGAAATACCATTTTGTAACTGACATTGCCATTGTATAGAGTCTAAAGTCAAGAGTTCTCTTCCAGATGTAGATGTAGATTTGTAAAGATTGAAGAAATAAAGGCCAGTGGCCGCACCTCAAGGGGCTGATCTCACCGAACTGAGCAAGGCAATACTAAAGACGTCCCTCCCTGCTTGACAGAGGCCGTGCAGTCGTCAGACGGTGCCGGAGTTACTCCCGTTGCTATTGTGGTATGTGTCTTTCATCTCTGAATTGGAAAATTGATTATCTAATAACTATTTTAGTTATTGGGAGAATGTATTCGCTATGTCGTCTTCCATTTGGTTAATGTTAACTGAAATTGGTTTATCTCGATTTAGGTAAAAAAGTTATAGCTTGAGATTAAGCTGTTGTTTATATCCTTTTTATAAAGTTTACTTAGATTTATAATTCTAAAAGGTGTTTTTTGAATGTCACTGAAATAAAGGTAATCGAAAACTTAGAAGGATTTAAGGAAAATCTTGGGTCACAATCGTAATTTGACTGACTGTCAGAGTTTCAAATTCCACTAATAACAATGCAAAGATGTTTTTATGAAATTATGACTTGTTAAATAAGTTTATTTATATTTTTTAGACTTTCATCGATCAAAGACCATCTAAAACAATGCTAATTAGTATTCCTTTTAATGATAAAACAGTCATTAATTCCATAGTTACATAATAATGGTCTGAAGAAATACGATACGTGGAAAGTATGATAAAAACGCAAGTTCAGTATTTGTGTCTTTTATCATGGGACAGAAGGTGTCTTCCTTATCAGATATCGTCTAGAGATGATTTCAGTTTTGCGGTATATTTTAATACCTGTAGCGATGTGTAAAGTAGATTCTAAGTCCAGATTTCATGAAGATAGTCTTCTGAAAGCGAAAGAATTGGCTGTGGGTTTTCCACATTGCTTTTAGTATTATAATACTTGGATAAACTTTATATATTCTATTAAGATATTTACCAGAATAATAGTGTGTTTCAAATGTGACTTTATTTGTCGGGCAATTGGCTGTGTGTTTATAATTAAATAGATTGATTACATATGAATATTTGTCTACTTTTTATGAGAAATATCTGTTTATTAAATTTGAATGTAAATACTTAGTGTACGCCTGATTAAACGTAAGAATTTTGGAATGTAGAATCAATTCAAGTGAAAACAGAACAGTTAACTTATTCGATTAATTTATACCATTACATCTGAAGTAACGAAAAACGCAAAGTGTGTGAATTTAAATTTGTTAATCCTCAGACATTTTAATTTACGATTGCGACTTGTCCTGCGAAGGGCATGGAAGAGTTGAGCACATTTTTCATTACATTCAGGTTTTTGAAAACTTACGAGAGAGAAGACCGGCATCGCCCTATACATGTCCGATTCGCATCGCGTGCGCTGTTCCTCTTTGGGCGATCGAGTGAGGGAAAGTGAACATGCATCTCTGTTGCATCAGTTCATCTTGAGTTGATGCGACAACCTTTTGTAATATGAAGTTATCTTTACGTGTATTTTCATTCCCTGCTAATCTGTATCGAAAGGCGAAGTAAATGGTCGTGCTGATTGCGAGTAGACTCGTTGGTTTTCGTTCGATTAAGTGGTGTAGAAATTATAGTCTTGAGAAGAACCGTGGAGGCTTAATATGACGATGTCTTTGTCGTGTATTGAAGTATTCATTCCGAGTAGACTCTGTTTTCGTTTGATTAAGCGGTGTAGAAATTATAATCTTTGGGAAAACCATGCAGGCTTAATATGACGATGTCTTTGTCGTGTATTGGAGTCTTTCTACAGATGAGGAATGATTTTATATGTTGCTAATGTGTTGTTGAGGGCTTTTCTAAAGCCAGGTTGTGTTTCTTCTTGAATATGTTCTCGGGAAGTTTTGATTTTTAAGTAGTCGGCTTCAGTCATAGAGTTTTTATGTTCTTGTAAATCTACATGTAATGTGGAGAGAATATAATCTTCATTATTGCTTGTTACTTTGGCAGTTATCAATGGAGATTTTTGTGTTGACAAGTTTACTAAGATGGAAAACAGAGTCTGGTGCTCTGGGAAATCGAATTGTTCCGTCTTTCTGCCAAAGGATAAAACATGATGAACTTTGGAATCCGTACATTTCGTTAATAATGTTCAAGCTGTTTCTTTTGTCCTCAAGCCATGAACATTTAGAACACAAGAGGTTGATATAGAACAGAAATCAATAGGAAATGATTACCAAACAAGAATTTTATGTTCTTAAAGCTCAAAAAAATTTAAACAGAGGAGTTGGAAAAGAACTCAGTTTTCTTAACAGATTGAGGTCGATAAGAGATTGATAAGTTTATATTATTATTATTATTATTATTATTATTATTATTATTATTATTACTTGCTAAGCTACAACCTTCGTTGGAAAAGCAGGATGCTATAAGCCCAGGGACCCCAACAGGGAAAATAGCCCTGTGAGGAAAGGAAAAAAAGGAAAAGTAAAATATTTTAAGAACAGTAACAACACCAAAATAAATATTTCCTATATAAACTATAAAAACTTTAACAAAACAAGAGGAAAAGTAATGAGATAGAACAGTGTGCCCGAGTGTACCCTCAAGCAAGAGAACTCCAACCCAATCAGTTTCCATTCTGTCAGTTTATCGCGCAAGTTATGGGCCTCCAAAGAATGAGCTGACATGACAGATGTCTATCATATGATTATAAAATAGTTTATCAAGATATGTCATCATATTGCTACACTGCATCATGTAGGACTTGCACAAGAATTATCTTTTAGATGAATTAGAATATATTACAGTAAAGTCGGAGAAATAATATATATGAGTGAGAGAAGACAGAAGCAATGACTTCTAAAGATCTTTGGGTCCATTTCTGGCCAGATAGTACTACACTGGATCCCCCTCAGTGGTTACAGCTCATTTTTCCTTTGCCTACAATACACAGACCAAAAATTCTCCTTCAATCAAAGGGTTAACGACTGCACTCTGTTCAGTGGCTACTTTCCACTTGATAAGGGTAGAAGAGACTCTTTAGCTCTGGTAAGCAACTCTTTTAGGAGAAGGACACTCCAAATTCAAACCATTGTTCTTTAATCTTGGGTAGTGATATAGCCTCTGTACCATGGTCTTCCACTGTCTAGGGTTAGAGTTCTCTTACTTGAGGGTACACTCAGGCACACTGTTCTATCTAGATTCTCTTCCTCTTGTTTTGTTAAAGTTTTTATAGTTTATATAGGAAATATTTATTTGGATGTTACTATTCTTAAAATATTTTATTTTTCCTTATTTCCTTCACTGGGTTATTTTCCCTGTTGGGGCCCCTGGGCTTATAGCATCCTGCTTTTCCAACTAGGGTTGTAGCTTAGCATTTAATAGTAATAATAATGTGTCAGTGAGGTTAACATTCCCCTACTCTCGTGTGGGACACGAGCTCTTGCATTGGCAGCCCGTATGAAGAGTTACCGTACGTAAAGTCGGCGAGATGTCGCAAGAGTTCTTCAATCTAGAATGAGGGACAAAAACAATACCGAGTGCCAGTGAGAGAATGCTTTTATCATGTGTCCTCTTTAAAGCTTTTATCTCATTAATTGCCTCTTGTTTTCTGAGCGAAAGTCAAAGCGTAACTCGCTTGCTAACTATTCACCTGTATCTTCAGCCACTTGCGAGCCTGTTATGTTTCTTGATGTCTGGTCCCTTTCTACAATAAGGGAATAGATTATTATTAAATCTAATTTCTCCATGAGGAAGATCTCACCTCCTATGTCAGAAGTGTCCCTCCTTATTCCTGAAAAGTTCCTGATTTTCTGTTTAATTCTGTAAGTCGTTTTGCTATCAGTCTGTATCACGAAAGACGTTATCCACTTATGTTGAATCCAAGCAAAACGGCTTTCAATATTTTTTGCATTTTCTTCTGCATGATTTGTAAACGTCTTGGTATTTTCAATATTTGATCTAGTCCAATACTTCTGTCTTACCCAGAAATTCATTTTACTTCACTGTCCATATCGCAAAAGGTGTTACCCACTTGTGTTGACTCAAAGTAAAACAGCTTTTAGCTTTCCTTGTATTTCCTTAAGATTTATTTGTAAGCAACTCAGTATATTAAGTATTTAGATTTATGAAAAGCTCTTCTATAGTTTGGTTATTTCTTGGACCTAACTGGTTTCCACTATTAGGTCAAGACTGTCTTTGGTTAGCTTTGAATCTTGAGGTCAATCCTGACTTTGCCTGAAGTCAGAAAGAAATAAACACAAGATTTTCTTATAGAAATATGTTCTATATTGCTCCTTTTCAGTCATGGGTTTTGATAAATATATTGGAGGCTTTGACCTGGGTATGTACTCCCAGGATGCTGTCTTGGTGCTTTTACAGGGAAAGTATCAGGTCGCCTTAAAGGATATTTTGTTGAATTTCCCTCTTCACTTGCGGGTTTTTCGATGGACTTATTATACCCTAGTTTTGCAGAGTTAATTCATAACTGCCTACGGTACATCAGATTAATATCTAAGTGTTTCTTTTTAGTTATGGACTAGAAGTGTAGATTTTACGCCTCTTCATCACTTGACAAATATTGGAAGAGTCTCTGCCATGCTATGCTTTTGTCTTACAAGACATCATATCTTATATCTCCGATGTCATACCCACATGAGGACGTTGCCGTTGCTTCTCTGAGGTCTTGACCTGAGCAGTGATGGCCCAGTGGTCACCTTCGTACGATGTGTTCCGTTGTTTTTATGTTGTCTCACTTGGGCAATCAGTGTTAGTGGCTGATCCCCAGTTTTACCTACTTCCACCCTTGCTCTGTTTACAGCTATCCAGTCCTTCCTGGTGAGGGTTGTTTCCCTCAGCTGGCCTCTGTTTGGGCTGAGCAATGCCTCATTTCATGGCCATTGGTTGCTTCCCGCCACTAGCCTGCGAACAGCTGATTGTTTTGGTTCTATTCCATCCACTGTTGTGATGCTTTTGCGGGATTTCAATCTTCGTCTTGCTGGTGATTGGACAGTGGACAGTGGAGTCATTAATTTATTCTTTTCAGTATTTGCCAGAGTTTCTTGTCGAATATTGCTTGATGGGATACCATTTTATATGAAGATCATAGAGGGTTTGATTTTACTGTCCCAGTAATAGTCCGACAGGACTCATTTAGCTCTGGGTCTACCTTATGCGCATGGCTTGATCTTGGCCCACACTGGTGCACAGTACTCCACAGTAGAGTAACAAAGTAACCACAGTACTCCACAGTAAACAAAGTACCAGGGCTGGTTGTCTCAGTCTCGGGGTCTTTTCCCCAGCTGGTGTTGGCGAGTTTGCTGTGGAGGTTGTTCCTAGTTGCTACTTTATGTTTGATTTTGTTTGTGTTCTCTTTAAAGGAGAGTGTTCTGTCAAGGGTGACACCTAAGAAGACTGGGTAGGTGTGATTTTCCAGTTCTATGTCACCCCATTTGATCTTCAGCTCTCTATTTGCTTCCATACAGGTTAAACTTTTATCTTCCTTGTAAATGATAAAAGCAGACCTTCTATTCAGTCATGCTAATAAGGTTGACTGTGATATTAACTGCTATATTACTTGCAGTCAGGTTCTTCAATTCTTGGTATTTGTGTATACCAGAGAATGAAGTCAACTTTAACATTTTTATCAGCTTATGTCATTGGTGTTTGTGCCTTGAAAAAACATTTTTGTGTTTGTGCAGTGGATAAGACATGTTAGCTATTCCAAAATTATGCTGTTTACTTTGTTTTCTTTGAATATGCTATTTATTTTCACTTCCATAAATATAGTATTTGTTCGGTTGCAAATTGTTGATAAATCATATCTCAATTGATCTGGTGATTACTAATTGGGTTGTGGGTTGGCGAAATTGTCCATAACCATCCAGTTTCACATAAAGTAAAAAGAAATAAGGCTGTATAACAGGACGTTGATCACCATTGTAGGTTTGGTGATAATATTGATAACTTTTATTGATGTTCTACATTTGCCAAGAGGAACCTATCACTGTCTCTTGTTTGCAAGAGTACAGTGAAGCTATTTTCATAGTGAACAAGGTTTTAGAATGGTGGTCATCATCATCATCTCCTCCTACGCCTATTGACGTAAAGGGCCTCGGTTAGATTTCGCCAGTCGTTTCTATCTTGAGCTTTTAATTCAATACTTCAAAACGCATTCTTGTCCGTGTCTACCATCGCATAGTAGTTTGCTTGCTTTGAATCGTTTGACGTTGTCGTTTGTCAAATCGGTCAGTGCAGGCCTCAAGCTTTATGGCAAGTGCTTGTCGTTATTCGTTTGTCGCTTGTGAGTCTGTTTCCTTGCTTGTGCATGATAAGTCTGTAGTACACAACTATTGTCTTGCTTGTATGAAGTGATGTACTGTGGAGGAGCTGGTCCCCTATTTCTTCTCCTTACATATGTTCATTAGGTTCTTTCAACTGTGACACTTGGACTCCTCTTAACTTGCAAGAATAACGTTGACTTTGAAATCAGGTCATTCACTTCTTAGAATTCCTTTATGCCGGAGAATCCAATCTGCTTTGACTTCTCTCTCAGGTTTATCGATTGTTCCCTGAATAAAGTATGCATTTATTCATACTATATTCATACACTCTGGTATGAAAAACCTCTTCAGAGTATGTGCTTTGAATAATCTATTCATTTCATGTTCCTTGAATAAGTTGTTAATTATCTATGACTTGAGTATATAATTTTTTGTTCCCTGAAAATGCTATTCGTTTTCTCGAGTTAATTCGAGGTTCTTATATCTTCCTTCTCGATAAAAGACTCTGCCATTATTCTTGTCCCTTGCTATCCGCTATGTATTTATGTGCGGCCATTCTGTTTCTCGTAAAATGAAGAGAGATTGCTGTCACCTCGGATCAGCTGATGCACCATTTCAGTTGGCATTGGTGAATCATACACCATTGATACCTTTTTTCATACTCTCTATATTTACGAAAATAAACTTATTGCTCTGTCTTATTTAGGGAAGTACTGTTTATAGTTGTTTGCTAATAGAACTCCTTTCTGTCATATGAGCTTTGATTGGATGAGGTTTTAGAAGGACGTCCTACTGTGTATAGTAGCTTGCTTCCTTTGAGTCTCTTTGAGGTAATCATCTTTTAAACTTTTGTGAAGACGTCAAGCTTTTTATTAAGTGACAAGTTCCTGTCATTTTCCTTTGGATTTGCCTACAGTTGTCCTCACAATCTTGATCTATGTCTAGCGAGTCTGGTTGGAGGTTCGTTGCCCGATACCCACGATTCTTTGTGCGTGGTAATTCTGGGGCACACTGAAGTCTTCTTGCTTGTTGAATAAAACCGTATATCGCATATTAATTGATCCTCTTTTGTTTTTTCTCTACATTTTATATTTCCTCATCTTACCCTGGTGCAATTTGGCCCAAACTCCTAAATCCAGATCTTATCGGTGCAAGTCTGAAGCTTGTTCTTAACACCAAGATAGGAGTAAAGGGTTTTTCAATCGTGTCATATTCTCGTTGCTTGTATAATGTTGACATCCAATTGATTTGGACGATCTCTGAGTATTTTATCTGCTAGTGGAGACAGGGACTAGAATTTCCTCATGAATAGAAATGAGAGGACTTAGAAAGGACTTATGATATTCCCTTATTGAGAGCCTGAATAGAAATCTGTTATTGAGTCTTGGCACAATTATTACCAATTGATTAGTCATGTTCGTGGGACTTTATCATCATCTGATTTTTATCCTTGCGCAAATCGGTTGCTGCTGTTTTTGCACCATTGCTAATATTTTGTCTGTTTAATGATGTTTGATGAATATTGTAGAGATAGAAGATGATTTGCTTCATTCCTAGAAAGATTACTCGCACAGATAGAGGATTTTGTCTTGAAATAGTCCTCCATGTTTGGAATTAGCTGTTGTGTCAGCCAGTTTAGATGAAGATAGTTCTAAGATATTAAAATTGATACGATATTAAGGACAATCAGAGATTTCAGACGGCCATTTGTAACAAGATAATTAGAAGGGGACTTTTTAAATAAATCTCGCCTTTTGGTTAACAGAACAAGCAGGAAATAACTATATCATGTACAGATAGTTTGATATTACGTAAAGGTCAGGCAGTAATTTGCCCGCCAAGGAAGGTATCCGACTGGTGTCTTATGGTATTTAAGGTCACCTTAGTACCATAAACACGTCTCTCGGAGCCTTGCCTGGGCGAGCACGCTGCCTGTGCTATCTCGTCTGTTCGGGGGAATGCAACGCTAGTTCGATCCGACGTCTCGCTGGGGTGAGTTTAGCGGACGTCGGGGCAGTACCCCGGACGGATGTCACCCCCTTTTCCGAAGTCTTTCGCCCATCGGAGAAGCATCGCGTGTAAACGGTGTTTATCGGACTTGTGTTTCGTCTTTGCTGCTCTCTCGGAAGTTTTCTAAACCTGGTTTAATAAAATGTGCTCGAAATGAAGACTCGTTCCTTTGTTGGCGACTTGTTACATTTAAGTAAATTATAAATATCTGATCATTAATGAAGATTCATTCACATTTTTCAGTTTTTCATTATTCTTCTGATGCTATGATATGAATAATGTAGAATTCAGGTTAACTATTGTGTAATTCAATTGAATAAATACTTCATTTCACTTTTCCATCGTTTGATTAAGCACACACTAAGTATTTCTTATTCAGGATGAACTAAACAGATACATTTCATGAAAAGTAGTGAAATAAATAATTTCTTTGTAATCAAAATATTTGGTTTTAAATACATGAAATAAATGTGTTTGATGATTGAAGTCACATTTATAATACATTCTTAGTTTGGTGAATAAAATTTTAATTGGAATTTAGTGTTTATACAAATATATTTTATCTGAAAGGAATGTAGAACTAATGGCCAATTCTAATGCTTTTATTAATCTATGTTCTTAAATTGGACTTATTTTCTATATTGCATTACAGAAATTTGATATACAAAAAACTGAAATTATATCCCCATGAGTATCTTATAAAGAGTACACCCTTCAATCACGTGGTATAGGTACACGGACACTCACTTGTGTAAACGTACTTTCCGTGTATCGTATTCCATCGGGCCGTGATGTAGAATGGACTTAGTTTTCTTCTTTTTAAAAGGAATATGAAATCGCTTTGTTAAAGATGGTGTTTGGCTTTGAATGGGTTAAAAATATAAATATATCGTTATGATTTTATAAAGCAATTTTGCTTTAGTTTATTAAATGGAATTTTTGAAAATCAGTCGTTTAACCAAACTATTAATGTGACTATAATTTTCCCAACTAATTCTGGTTTAAGATTACCTTTTTCATTGCGATATTTCCCAACTAATTCTGGTTTAAGATTACCTTTTTCATTGCGATATTTCAAATCACCTTTAAGAATTACATCTAAGAACTTTATATAAAGGATAAAATATGGCAGTTTCATCTCAAGTTATAATAAACTTCTTACTAACTTTGAGAAAGCCAATTTCACCAAAAATGGAAGACCTCTCAGTGGCAATTCTCCCATTAACCAAGACAGTTGCCAGGTACTCAATTTCCCATTCAGATAAAAGGCACACGACACAATAGTCACGGTAGTACCTCTGACATCGTCTGCCTACTGTACGGATTCTCTGACCTGCAGGGCACCAAGGGAAGGTCGCCAAGTGCCTGCAAAGCAGGTCGGTGAGGTCAGCCCCTATTTTGGGGGGGACACTAATGTATATGAAAAAATAAAATTTTAAAAAATATATTTTTTTATTTTTGTACTTTGATTAAATAAAAGTATATTTTTAACTTATGTATTTTATTAGTCCTTGTTTTAATTACATATTCTTACATAGTAATATTTTCATACATCATGATGAATGATTAAGTAAAAGGCATAAAATATTAACCCAAAATATATATTAAATGAATCATGGTATAACATCATAAAAAATGTATTTTGTAACTTGTTTAAATGTTCCTGTACTGTTTTAAATATACCTCATCATTTTGAGGAGTACTGTCGTCATTTTGGTCGATTGTTGCACACTTGTAAGTGAATTCAATTCAGTCGTTTGAGAAATACACTACTGTATAATACAGTTGTATAGCTTTCAGGGGTACTGTATTACTGATATATCCAACTATACATTTCCTTGTTTTTCTTTAATCTGTAACAATGTCGGAAACATCTTTATAGCTTAGAGAGAATAAGCAGGAGATGTATAGGTTCATTAATACAGTACCTCTCACATCTATACAGCTGTTGTATTATACAGTAGTGTATTTATAAAACGCCTCTGAGATGTTAAACCACTTACTAGTGACCAAGACTCGACCAAAATGACGACAGTCCTCCTCAAAATGATTTCGTATATTTAAAACAATACAGGAACATTTAAATATGTTACAAAAATACATTTTTATGACCATAAAACCATTAATATATATTTTAATAATCAATGCAAAATATTAAATTATAATTTCAAATTACAGTTTTGTGAAATAAAAAATTAATGCAAAAATCATATTTTGAAAATATATAATTTGATTCCTTGCAACAATATAATAAATTAGTTACTCAAAACACAAGAAATTATTGCAATGAAAATTATGAAATCTAAAGTTGTTCATTACATTTGAAACGGGAAAATTATTAAGAAAATATAATTTTTTCAATTTGATGAAAGTGACAAATTTAATATCTAAAAATTTGGTTGAAATGGACAACCTTTCTGGACTTGTCTGTCACTGCTATATCTCTCTGACTTAGTTGTCCAAGACTCAAGATATTAATTCCTCAATGGCTTATTTGTCCAAGACAAGATTTGATAAAAAAAATTACTTGTTTAAAAGAACTGTTACTTTACAAATATGAAATTCTTTTTAATATTGATCTACATTGCTATTAAATTCTCCAATTAAATATTCAATTCCTGTCTACATACATTATCAGTCCAGTTAAATAAAATCAAATTTGTAAAAATTATGACAAACAATTTAATATACAAAATATCTCATGAAACATTTAAATATAAGCAGTTTTCACTTAACAGATCTTTAAGCATATCAATCATTTATTTATTTCCTTATTTCCTTTCCTCACTGGGCTATTTTTCCCTATTGGAGCCCTTGGGCTTATAGCATCTTGCTTTTCCAACTAGGGTCGTAGCTTGGCTAGTAATAATAATAATAATAATCAATGGAACATCTTTATATATTCTGAAAGTTAAATTTCATGGGATGTGTATACTTCCAGAAGGCTAAATTCACAGCCAGTTCTTTGCTCAGACAGTATATATAACATTTAAAAAGCTTCCAGAGAGCTAAAATCACTGGCCGTTCTTTCCTTAAACCTCTACAATGTTTGAGCTTACAAAAGGGTACATTTAGAGGCTACAAAACCAATTGAAATTAAATTTTACCACAATTTCCTATGATACTTCTGTAATTGTAAAACTAACATACCTTGGTAATGTATTTTACTAAATATCAAGTTATTTAGAATATTTTAACTCAAACTTATTTAGAATATATTACTATTATTATTACATGGACAAGAGTTATGGCATGACAATGAAACAATCTCCAATAGATTTAGTAAATTTGAGAACAAAGTCCTCAGAAGAATATTGGGAGTTGAATGGCAGGACAGGATTAGAAATGAAACTAAGAGAGATTACTCGAATGCCATAAGTAGATGAGATCATGGCGAGGGGTAGATGGAGATGGTTTGGGCATGCTCTTCGCACTCCCCAAGAGAGATTAGTTCACTAAACTTTAAACTGGGCCCCATAAGGCACTAGAAGAGTTGGAAGACCCAGGCCTACATGGATGAGGGCTATGAAGCGTGAAGTATATGATGAATGGCGAAATATTGATTTAAACGCTCAAGATAGAGACGGCTGGCGAAATCTAACAGGCGTAGGAGGAGATGATGATGAAGATGAATTCAAACTCGAAGTTACCAACAACTTAATGTCCAGACAAAATATGGAACTTATAAACCAGAATGTTTTAAAAGAGGTTTTTAAGATGAGGAACTTATAACTTAGGAGAAACATCACTTTGGAAATAGGAACTAAATTGGGAAAACAGATTATAAAAACTATATTGGAAATTTTGCTGTTAAATAAAAGCAGAGAGATGTAATATTAATGTGTTTTTTAACTATTTTAAAAATTTTAAAGGATTGACTCTACAGTATACTTAAAATGGTCAAATAACTAGTTAGTAATTTTTTCATTTCCAAGTTTCAAAATGTAATTTTATTTATAATTTATATGATATTGAAAATTATTGAAAAAAAATAATAAAGTAATTTTCTATTAAAAATTAATATAGCTCACAGCTAATTTCTCAATATATATATATATATATATATATATATATGAGAGAGAGAGAGAGAGAGAGAGAGAGAGAGAGAGAGAGAGAGAGAGAGAGAGAGAGAGAGAGAGAGAGAGAGAGAGAGAGAGAGAGAGAATATTCGCTTACCATAGATGAGTCTCTTCTACCCTTACGAAGAGGAAAGTAGCCACTGAACAATTACAATGCAGTAGTTAACCCCTTAAGTAATGAAGAATTGTTTGGTAATTTGAGAACAAAGGAGAATGTGGAAAGAATAGGCCAGATTATACATCATCTTTAAAACTTGCAAAGTTTTTCTAACGCTAAAACCTTTTTTACGTCCTCATATTTAACAGCGTTCAAATTATTAGTGGCTTGGTTTAACCTGTACAAAACATATGGTATCTATCAAAATATCTCCAAGTATTATCTGAAATAGATAGGACAGAAATATGCATATTTCTGGCAATAGATGTGAAGGTTAAAGTTTTTTTATACAGGCAAGTTTAACTACCCTGACCAAACTACTAAGATCAAAACTGAAAGATGAAAATTTATAATTTCCACATAATTTGATCATAATAAAGAACCAACTACTAAGTTACAATTATAGTTTAAATATATAGTTAGAGTTCCTTCTTAAGTCCAAATATCTCGAAAGATTTTCTCCTACTCAAAGACAAAATTAAATCGAGATGAAGTACAAAAAACAGCCAAGAAATAAGACATTCAAGATAATTCACAATCATTGCGCCATCGTCTTTTGTGCTACAGTAATATACAGAAGTAATAATTTCAGGAAATATGAGATCTTGTTACCAAGAAACCAGACAGAACATTAAGAATAGTGAAACTCGAAATATATCTACCTAAGGAAGTGATCAGTTACAAAAAATCGCCTTTTTTTACGTCTTACAAAAACCGAGACACTAAATGGTGACCGATTCAACAATATCTATACATATCTTGAACTTGGTCTATATAAGAAAGGTGTTAGGTGTTGGGAGACCATTTGCCAACCGAGCCCTAGGGTAAACCTTACAGTTACACTGTGGTCAAAAGTTCGAAGAGGAAGGACATTAAGTGCAAAACCATGAACGGCATCCAAGATTGGTTTCATATCAAGTAGGGTCTACTAATTTAAAACTCTTTGCTTAAACACAAACTTCCGCATCTCATAAAGTCAATGTCTTAAACCCAAATACGGAAGAGAACAAGAAAACATAAGACTCAATTCTTTCAACCGAGGACCCAGTTCTGACGGGAAATATTCATTCTTTTGAAATATATATTAAAATCTAAACTGAATTAAGTTTAAATACTTATTTGGAATTCATGGGTTATTCAATTAGATGATCTTTGACCAAAATAAGATAAATATATTTCACAAAAATAAAGTATTTGTAACCTGTTCCAACAGAGATGGTACAGGTAAATGGCCTGATAGTGGAATCTGTGCCCTTATTCTTCCCAAAGGAATTGTAAAGAGAAATCATAGCCAAATGTGAGGGAGATCTGTGTATAAACTTACATGGATACCAAGAAAGTATTGAAATAATTTCAGTTTAACCCTTTTACACCCAAACGACGTACTGGTACGTTTCACAAAAGCCATCCCTTTACCCCCATGGACGTACCGGTACGTCCTTGTAAAAAAATGCCATAAAATTTTCATATTTTGGAAATTTTTTGAGAAAATTCAGGCATTTTCCAAGAGAATGAGACCAACCTGACCTCTCTATGACAAAAATTAAGGCTGGTAGAGCAATTTGAAAAAAAAATAAACTGCAAAATGTGCTGGGAAAAAAATAACCCCTTGGGGGTTAAGGGTTGGAAATTTCCAAAAAGCCTGGGGGTAAAAGGGTTAATGACCCTCCATGGAATTCATGCACTAAATACTTAATTGTTCTGTCAGGTTTAACTTGAACCTAATATATATAACAAGATTTTTCAAAAGTAATCTAAACTTTAACTTGAATTTCTTACCAACCAAATCTAGTCTGAACAAAGATGATAACCAGACTACGTCTACGAAATAAAGTCTTTATGTAATTTGACAGACATATGCGACGTGCGAACTAAATAGCTCGCCACCTTAAACCTATCAACTAGTAGAAAACTTAAAAAGAATATTAACAACTTCAAAATCTCTTCTAATGATAATACTACTATTATTATTATTACTTGCTAAGCTACAACCCTATTTGGGAAAACAGGATGCTAAAATCCCAAGGGCTCCAATAAGGAAAATAGCCCAGTGAGGAAAGGAAATAATGTGCCCGAGTGTACCTTCAAGCAAGAGAACTCTAACCCAAGACAGTGGAAGACCATGGTACAGAGGCTATCGCTTAGCAAATACAACTGTATTAAAAACTCTTGCAGAGTATGTATCTGTGGTTAAACTATAAGTAGGAGCTATTTATTATTTGCTAAGCTACAACCCTAATTGGAAAAGCAGGATGTTATAAGCCCAGGGGCCCCAACAGGGAAAATAGCCCAGTAAGGAAAGGAAAGAAGGAAAAAGTAAAATAAATATCTCCTATATAAACTATAAAAACTCTTACAAAACAGGTGGAAATGAAATTAGATAGAATAGTGCTTGAGTGTACCCTCAAGCAAGAGAACTCTACCCCAAGATAAAGGAAGACCCCAGGCTATGGCACTACCCAAGACTAGAGAACAATGGTTTGATTTTGGAGTGTCCTCCTCCTAAAAGAGCTGCTTGCCATAGCTAAAGAGTTTCTTCTACCCTTACCAAGAGGAAAGTAGCCACTGAACAATTACAGTGCAGTAGTTAACCCCTTGGGTGAAAAAGAAATCTTTGGTAATCTCAGTGTTGTCAGATGTATGAGGACAGAGGAGAATATGTAAAGAATAGGCCAGAGTATTCGGTGGAAAGTGCACCGTAACGAGAAAGAAGAATTCAATGTAATACTGTCTGGCTAGTCAAAGGACCCCATAACTCACTAGCAGTAGTATCTCAACGGGTGGCTGGTGCCGTAGCCTAATCTAATAAGAGATTTCACACTTCATTCTGAACAGAAATTGCGTTAAACTTTACCATGACTTACACTCGCACAATTTGGTATCCTTCACCACCACTTTTGTATAACATCTAAATGTGATTAAGGTATTGAAAAGGTTATATAAATAAATTACATTGGATTAAAGCTTATGATAAAACCCAATACCTTTTGTGCCGACATTTTTTAAATAATCTACCGAGTGACAAATAAAATTGTTTTGGTAGCGGTGAGGCGAGTCATGATTTTCCATCTGTTTTGCAACTTTTGATGGCTTCCTTGAGTCGGCCGAGGGCTTCCTAAGACCCCTGGAGTTCATTGGGGGATTCTTAAGACTCTTGGAGTAGGCCGAGGGCTTCGTAAGAATCCTGGAGTCCATTGGGGGATTCTGAAGATACTTGGAGTAGGCTGAGGGCTTCCTAAGACCCCTGGAGTCCATCAGGGGCTTCGAAAGACTTTGAGTTGACCGAGGGCTTCGTAAGAATCCTGGAGTCCATTGGGGGATTCTGAAGATACTTGGAGTAGGCGGAGGGCTTCGTAAGACTCCTGGAATCCATCAGGGGCTTCGAAAGACTGAGTTGACCGAGGGCTTCGTAAGACCAGATGTTCACAGGTACGACTAAAGACCCAACCTCCAACTGCTCTATATTGCATTGTGGCACTTGCAAAGCCTTCTTGAATTCTTGCTAAAGATTCCCTCTATCGCACCAATTACTGAAGGAAGATTTATCTGCAATAAAAGAGAAAAGTTATCAAATGGTCTCAACCTTTGATTAAAGATAAATAAAATATTTAAAATATTCATCATTGGTCTGATAGGAGGAAGAACAGCTTGCTTTGTTAAGTAATAATTCAAATAAGTATGATAGTACTTAAATAAGTAGTACAGGTCATTTTACTGTTTACTATGAATAGGACACTTAAATTTAGCTCCTCTTGTCCCATACAAAACCAGAGAAATAGTTTTAATTATTCCATACATCAGTTCATTCTTCTCTCTCAAAATGGCCGACTAGAAAAATTCTTCAGATTCAAATCTTCAAGTTTATATTTTTTGTATATTACAAATAAAATTACTCTGGTTAAAATGAAACTATGAAATAGAAGTTTTTAAATAAACCATCAGTGATATTCTGCAAATTAATAATGTACATTTATACAGTATATCTTTTCTAAAACACTAAAATCCTATGTCAGTTCTTAAATCATAAAATATATCTTTGATATATTTTAAGTATTAATAACTTATATAATAAACTGCAAGAGTATTTTATACCTAATGTTAAATGTATTTTATTAAATAACACATTTTTTGAGACTCAAAACAAACAAAATCATATTCAATTTTCCCTGGAGATTTCCACCCGATACTTCTCTCTCTCTCTCTCTCTCTCTCTCTCTCTCTCTCTCTCTCTCTCTCTCTCTCTCTCTCTCTCTCTCTCTCTCTCTCTCTCTCAATGAAATTAGGATCATATTTATTTAGCGAGAAGGATATATAAACCTGGGATTGTAATATAGAAAATGTTAAATTTATCTTAAATGTATTTTATAATGAAGGAGGATAGATGTGAGCGAGGCAAGAGCGCGTGCTAGAAATAGGAATGAATGGCGAGCGATTGTGACGCAGTTCCGGTAGGTCCCTGCTGCTTCCTCCGGTTACCTTGGATGACCGCGGAGGTAGCAGCAGTAGGGGATTCAGCATTATGAAGCTTCATCTGTGGTGGATAATGTGGGAGGGTGGGCTGTGCCACCCTAGCAGTACCAGCTGAACTCGGTTGAGTCCCTTGTTAGCTTGGAGGAACGTAGAGAGTAGAGGTCCCCTTTTTGTTTTTGTTTCTTTGTTGATGTCGGCTACCCCTCAAAATTGGGGGAAGTGCCTTGGTATATGTATGTATGTATAATGAAGGAATTTATAATATATATGTACACTAAATAGTGTAAGAAAATTAAGCTAACCAAAAACAATGGACATTAGACGGTAGAAATGTACGTCGGACGAATAAGGTGATCTTCGTCATGTTTCCCTTAAGAAGAACTTATTATCATCTGGACTAGATTTATCAAATACGAAGCCATAATATTCTATAATCTAAAAAAAATGCAGATTCAATGAAAGATCTTTGAATAACATGCAAAACATTAGTCACAGAGGGCCATTTCACTCTCTCCGTTACTCTTTTCAATGCGTCTGTTGGAAAAGCAGGATGCTATAAGCCCAGGGGCTCCAACAGACAATAGCCCAATGAGGGCCATTTCACTCTCTCCGTTACTCTTTTCAATGCGTCTGTTGGAAAAGCAGGATGCTATAAGCCCAGGGGCTCCAACAGACAATAGCCCAATGAGGGCCATTTCACTCTCTCCGTTACTCTTTTCAACGTGTCTGTTGGAAAAGCAGGATGCTATAGGCCCAGGGGCTCTCACAGACAATAGCCCAATGAGGAAAGGAAACAAGGAAAAATCAAATATTTTAAGAAGAGTAACATTAAAATTAATATTTCCTTTATAAACTATTAAAAACTTAACAAGAGGAAGAGAAATGAGAAAATAGTGTGCCCGAGTGTACCCTCAAGCAAGAGAACTGTGACATAATATAAATGTATTTTATTAATTGTAATTAAGAGGTTGTTAATTAAAACATGTTGCATTCTTTAAGTATAAAAATATTCTGATTGAGTAATGAACTTTAAAATCAATCGACCAAATGAAATAATTTCCTCGGGACCTTTGCTGGTAATTTTATACAATACCACGACAAGAAGCAAGACTTGCGTTACGTTATAACCAGCAAGACGAGTTTGTAACAGAAGAGATAATTTATCTATCTTCTTTAATAACAGTTACTATTTCTCAAAAAGACATTAACATGTTTCTTAACCCCTGGCTAGTAATGTTTTCTTACAATGTTTCTCGGGATCTACTGTGTTTGTAAGTTAGGCGACCTTTGAATTGTATAGTTGAGAAAATATCAAATATTCTATATCTTAAGACTGACAAATTGTCACATATCAAATAATATAAATGATCCAGCGAGATTTTTTCGATACCTATTAACCGAGAGACAAACCTTTATAAGGCTGTAGAAACAGTTTGGGCAGGGTGTACTCTATCCCGCTGGGGGAGCCGAAGGCTGAGGCTCGGAGGGAGGAATAGACCCTACTCCCAAAGGAGACTTATTACAGGTCGCCTACATTGGCTCAGTCCTCGACACATCCTGCATCGTAGGTCACCTGCAAATTGAAAATATTTAATGAATTGCATTTTTGAGTTATTACAGGAACTGATACAATTTGATTAACTCGTATAAAATAAGTCATATTGGTGTCACCTAAACCTGTATTTAAAATTATATATAAAGAATCCAGAAAATCACTAATATTAACCATAAGTGAATCGGCAAATACATTTTATACAAAAATAAATTTACTTCAGTTTACGATAGTTTTGTCCACTTACAAAATTAAATAAGACGTAAAAATATAAAAACATTTAAAAATTTATATAACTTTTAGTGTTGCTTTTTAAACAAGAGGGAGACTCAGTCAAGTGCAGACCTCCGCCACGGCATTTATTTCTCGACCTTGACCTTTGACCTTGACAAGTATTAATTAGTGTGGATTTTTATACACTAAAATATGAACCAAGTTTGAAGTCTCTGTTAAAACGACGTCCAAACTTATGGCTGATTACGTGAATTGTACATTTTGCTTGACTGTGACCTTGACCTTTGACCTTGCCCTTTCAAAATTTATTAATTTCCAGCTTTAAACATAAAATTTTATCCCTGCAAGTTTCTTTACAATTAAAATTAAGGACAGGAATCTGTTCACAAACAAACACACATAAACAGGGGGTAAAATATAACCTTCGAACTTTGTTGGTGGCGGTAAATATAAAAATGACCGATATTGGACAAATTAATCAAACTTTAAGCGTTGCTTTTTAAAACTACAAAGGCTAATTGTCCAATGACTTTTGGCTCTTAGCTTACAATGCACCAACTCATTAAAATATTGCATTAACATCGGTACTAACGAACAAAAATTCCTTCTGGCCTGATTTTACAGACTATCCTGCAAGAAGATAACTTAACAAATAATACTGATATACTTTTCCCCATTTTAAAAAATGCTATTTTTATAGAATATTATAATACAGTAGACATATCCTTATAAAAAAAAAAAACATTTCGCATTTGCGAATGTTCAATTTGACTCTATAACTAAAATACTGTTGGATCACAATCGATTAAAGTTCTTATATACATAAAAAGGTTTGATATATTTCTATATGTCTATCTACCAGTCTAGTTTGATTTAATAAAACGTAATAGACTTTTAAACTTGAAATGTAAAATGATTTATATCACAAATTTGTATTTTTCCTAACTTTACTAACTAAAGTTCTTTAGTAAGAATGGACTTATAGCATCCTGCTTTACCAACCAGGGTTGTAGCTTAGCGAGAAATAATAACGCGAAGGATGTACGAGATGGAATACTGTTAGCGCGAGTTCCGGTACCCCATACTGAAAATTCCTCGAGTTCTCAGAACTGTTCATCCTGTGATACAATGCAAATCGATTGGCCTAAGTATCGAGACAATAAAACAGATAGTTCATCCTTTGCTTGAGGGATTCCTTCCTACTCCTCATCTATGGTAGGAGCATGATTCCTTCCTACACCTCCTTATGAAGCAATAGGGTCAGAGGTGATAAACCCCAAACATGAGTGTACACTCTGATCCGTGGTTCTCAATTGTAAGGTTCTAAATCTCAGTAAGCGGTCGAAGAGTTCCCAATTATTATCATTTCTATTATTACTTGCTAGGCTACAACCCTAGTTGGAAAAGCAGGATGCTATTGGCCAAGGGGCTCAATAAGAGGAAAATAGCCCAGCGAGGAAAGGAAACGAGAAAAAATAATTTTTAAGAACGGTACCATGAAAATAAATATCTCCTCTACAAATTATAAAAACTAACAAAACAAGAGACATAAGATAAAATAGTGCGCCAAATTGTACCCTCAAGCAAGAAAACTTGCGGCCAAGTCTTGTAATAGCAGCAGACATCTGATACCACGAGAAAACGCCAATCGTCGAGCAAACAGAATCAGCATTTCCCCCCAAAACAAAACACAAATGGCTAAGCATTACCTATAAGAAAAATATTAAAAATCTGGTAGCACCTGGCTTAAGTCTTTAGTCTAAGAACCGAGTGGCTACGCATTAAACTGATTAGTGGGGCTTGGCACCCAGTTGTTCGTCATTAACAGACAAACACCTAGTTGTATAATTTGACAGCCGGAGTGATAACACCACGATAAAACTTGTAGGAATAACCATATATTAACCAAGTTTAAATCATGAACCAAACGATTCTTATAAACTCTATGGAAAGGATTTAATATTTATAGTTTTTATGATTATTTATAGGTAGTAGGTTGGCCAGGCCACCAGCCGTCCATTAAGATACTACTGCTAGAGAGTTATGGGGTCCTTTGACTGGCCAGACAGTACTACATTGGATCTTTCACTCTAGTTACGGTTCTTTCCCTCTGCCTACAGACACCGAATAGTCTGGCCTATTCTTTACAGAATCTCTTCTGTCCTCGTACACCTGACAACACAGATTACCAAACAATTCTTCTTCTCCCAAGGGGTTAACTACTGCACTGTAATTGTTCAGCGGGTACTTTCCTCTTCATAAGGGTAGAAGAAACTCTTTAGCTATGGTAAGCAGCTCTTCTAGGAGAAGGACACTGCAAAATCAAACCATTGTTCTCTAATTTTGGGTAGTGCCATAGCCTATGTACCATGGTCTTCCGCTATCTTGGGTTAGAGTTCTCTTACTTGAGGGTACACTCGGGCACACTATTCTATCTAGTTTCTCTTCATCCTGTTTTGTTAAAAGTTTAAGGTTATATAGGAAATATTATTTCAATGTTTTTACTGTTCTTATATTTTATTTTTCCTTGTTTCCTTTCCTCGCTGGGATATTTTCCCTGTTGGGGCCCCTGAGCTTATAGCATTCTGCTTTTCCAACTAGGGTTGTAGCTTAGCATTTAATAATGATAATATACTCTCAAAAATAAAAACTGAACGCATATGTGAACAACCTTCTATGAATAAAGACAATTGTCGTCACCAGCAAACCTGTTCAGATTTACAATAGCAGTAGTTAGCGAGTGCTTGCAGAGAGTATCACTATATCTCAAGCTTTTGAAATACGCTGAATTTATAAAACTACTTAAAAAACCCTAGAAGTTCTGGGGGCCATTATATGCTAATTAAATTAGTTTTTGAAAACTTAATCCTATATTGATCAAGATAAGGGTTTATACCTAAGATATAACAGGGGTCCTTGTCTAAGGTAAGACCCTTACATACTAGAGTAGGTTAGGTAAGGGGAGAAATGATTAGTCATTGAAAAATATTGGTAAAATTATAATATATAACTTACATAATAGCTGTATATAAGCCTGAACTACATATATGTTTCAAGGGATTTCCAGGAATGGTCTGGATCATGGAATTTGAAGCATTTAACACTGGAATCTTAATATGCAAATACAAACTTTGGGTTAAGTAAATGACAATATGTAATTTAAGTATTAGTTTTTCATATGGACCTTAATATGACCTTACTAATTGACCTTAATACAGTATGAGTACTAAAATTAAACCTTGAATTATGAAAGAATTTACCATTAAGTAGGCTATAGCATGAAGCACAATGGTCCTGTCACTAGAAGCCGGTTCACAACCTCTAAATCTATATTTTTGCATATAAATTCTGGGATTTCTACTTGTAATTATATATCAACTTAACAATAAACTTATATAGAATAAATTCTCACACTAATACTTACAGAAAAGTCACTTTAAAAGGCACAAAAATTAAATAAAACTTATGAACAGGGAGAGCCATTGAAGAGCTGGATGTATCACACCGTCTGTCGTCTGCCATATTGTTATGAGGATAAAATATACCTAAACAAACGAAACTTCCCTAAATAGGGGCTCATTTTCTCCCTAGCATAATCAACACAATATAAATTCAGTATTACATATATTTCCCTGCTTTCTAGTTACATTATAAAATGTGATTAATTTCAGGAATTACATTTTTGTAACCATAAATAATAAAATTTTCCTTAAAGCACCAAACTGATTTAAAAACTTGTCCCCAAAATCCCTAAATTTGTCTGATTTTGGAATAATTCCCCTAAATGTAGATGCCACGATCAAAGTGTCAACAAGCTTAAATACAAAATATCCAATAAAATCATATATAAATTGAATTTAAACTATGAAGCCATATAAATAATAAATTAAAATATGATTATGATATATTTATAATATTAATAATGTTTTTAGACACATTTTACGTTCGGCACCTAAAAAATTTTCATGGACATGGCGATGTATCGCCTCCTATTGAGTGTAAAAACAACTAATTTTGCAACTGCTAATTTTTCTATTGTAAAACTATTGTATAAAATTATGAATATATGCTTATTAAATAATATTTTTAATAAATATTATATTAATAAACTAGAAAAATTTATTAAAAATAGTATTTTATACCAATAAGTCTCTATTTATCAAATAAATATGATATATTAAAGGTACATTGCCAAATATTAGTTGGTAATGCAAAAAATCAGCTGATTTTTTTAGCAAAAACACGTGGTCAAAATGAAAAAGATTAAATGAATGAAAAAATAGTGAAATTTTCAATGGAATTCCCTTAGATTTTATCAAAGTTTAATTTTAATCAAGAAAATTTGTTGAAAAGTCTGTATATTTTCCATAATTTTGAATAATTAGGATATTTTGTTAGTGTTTAAATTTGGCGCTAATTTTTTAGGTTAAAATAACAATTGACAATAATAGATATTTAAAAGGTAATTGTCAACTTTGTATGTAAACAATGGCAAAATTACTTTTAATATCTTGCAAATATTTAGCAAAAAAATAGCACAATTTAGAATAATAAATATAATATTAGTTTGTTTGTAGGCTTAATATATCAATATACTGATATAATTTATATACAAAATAAATATATAATAATAGACTAGTTATAAACTCATGCTAGAAGGCTTTCTTAGTATATAACTATAATTTCAAATTTAAATTATTTATATATAAAATATTTTTTGATGGAAAATAACTTAAAATTTATTAAATTATTGAATAAATATATTAATATGGCTATAAATTCTTTAGTTATTTGTAAAATAATATTAAATTTTAAGGTTTTTTGCTAAACTTGTCTGGTAAACTATGAAATAAACTTTTCTTCTTTTGCTAAATCTTTTAAGGAAATAATTTTTACAATTTTTATTTTTACATTTGATTAAAATCAATCAAATTTATAATAATAATTTTATCTGCAATTTTCATCTAGATTTATTATAAATTATTGAAATTGAAATCTCTTTTTGTATATTTAAGTTTTTAGATAAAAACTCTCAATAATTTTTAATTAATTTGTCTGAGTCACCAATACTAGGTTGGTTTCCTGTGAGTGATCAGATAAAAGACTCCCACCATCACCAATCTGCAGTTGGCCAGCTTGGTGATAAAATTGGCCAGAGAGAGAGAGAGGAGAGAGAGAGAGAGAGAGAGAGAGAGAGAGAGAGAGGAGAGAGAGAGAGAGAGAGAGAGAGAGAGTTCTACACACAAATATATAATAATAATTATTATATATATATATATATATATATATATATATATATATATATATTATATATATATATATATATATATAATATATATATATATATATATATATATATATATATATATATATATATATATATATATATATATATATATATATATAGAGAGAGAGAGAGAGAGAGAGAGAGAGAGAGAGAGAGAGAGAGAGAGAGAGAGAGAGAGAGAGAGAGAGAGTTCTGCACACAAATGTATATCAATTATTATTATTATTATCATTATTATTATTACTAGGCCCTATTATTATTATTATTATTATTATTATTATTATTATTATTATTATTATTGAGAGAGAGAGAGAGAGAGAGAGAGAGAGAGAGAGAGAGAGAGAGAGAGAGAGAGAGAGAGAGAGAGAGAGAGAGAGAGAGAGAGAGAGTTATACACACAAGTACATAATATCAATTATTATTATTATTATTATTATTATTATTATTATTATTATTGAGACAGAGAGAGAGAGAGAGAGAGAGAGAGAGAGAGAGAGAGAGAGAGAGAGAGAGAGAGAGAGAGAGAGAGAGAGAGAGGAGAGAGAGAGAGAGAGAGAGAGAGAGAGTTCTAAACGCAAATATATATAAAATTCTTGTATAGTTTAATATAATCACAAAATGATAATCAAAACTAAAATTTCTTATAAATACACATATCTATATAAACTATAGATAAAAAAAATAATACTTACATATCAATAACCACATGAAGAGGTCACACGCGTGTGCACACACATATGCACACACGCACGCAAACTCACTCACACACAAATACACTGTGGGCTGTAAGGTAATTAAGCTCTCTCTCTCTCTCTCTCTCTCTCTCTCTCTCTCTCTCTCTCTCTCTCTCTCTCCTCTCTCTCTCTTAGTTTATTCATTTCTTTATTTCCTTTCCTCACTGGGCTACTTTTTCCTGTTGGAGCCCTTGGGCTTATAGCATCCTGCTTTTTCAATTAGGGTTGTAGCTTAGCTAATAATAATGATAATAATAATAAATATTATTATTATCATTATTATTAGCTAAGTTCCAACCCTAATTGAAAAAGTAAAATGCTTTAAGCCCAAGGACTCCAACAGGAAAAAATAGCCCAGTGAGGAAAGGAAATAAAGAGATGAATAAACTACGAGAGAGAGAGAGAGAGAGAGAGAGAGAGAGAAGAGAGAGAGAGAGAGAGAGAGAGAGAGAGAGAGAGAGAGGAAACCAACCTAGTATTGGTGTCCCAGACAAATTGAATTAAAAATTATTGAGAGATTTTCATCTAAAAACTTAAACATACAAAAAGAGATTTAAATTTTAATCATTTATAATAAATCCAGATGAAAATTGCAGATAAAATTATTATTATATAATTTGATTGATTTTATTTAAATATAAAAATAAAAATTGTAAAGGTTTTTTCCTTAAAAGATTTGGAAAAAGAAGAAATTCTTTATTTCATAGTTTACCAGACAAGTTTAGCAAAAACCTTTAAATTTAATATTATTTTACAAATAAATAAAGAACTTATAGCCATATTAATATATTTATTTAATAATTTAATAAATTTTTAAGTAAATTTAAATCAAAATATGTTTTATATATAAATAATTCAAATTTGAAATTATAGTTATATACTAAGTCAGCCTTCTAGCAAAAGTTTCCAACTATTCCATTATTATATATTTATCTTATATATAATTATATTAGTATATTGATATATTAAGCCTACAAACAAACAAATATATAATTATTATTCTAAATTGTGCTATTTTTTGCTAAAATTTTCAAGATATTAAAGGTAATATCGCCATTGTTTATATACGAAGTTGACAATTACCTTTTAAATATAGATTACGTCAAAGTCGTTATTTTCACCTTAAAACTTGGCATCAAATTTAAACATTATCAAAATATCCTAATTATTCCAAATTATGAAAAATATACAGACTTTTCAACAAATTTTCTTGATTAAAATTAAACTTTGATAAAATCTAAGGGAATTTTATTGAAAATTTCACTATTTTTCATTCATTTAATCTTTTTCATTTTGACCACGTGGTCTTGCTAAAAATCAGCTGATTTTTGCATTACCAACTAATATTTGCAATGTACCTTTAATATATCATATTTATTTGATAAATAGAGAATTATTGGTATAAAATACTATTTTTAATAAATTTTTCTAGTTTATTAATTCAATATTTAGTAAAATTAATATTTAATAAGCATAAAATTATAATTTATACAATAGTTTTATAATAGAAAAGTTAATCGTTGCAAAATTAGTTGTTTTTACACTCAATAGGAGGCGATACCATCGCCGTGTCCGTGAAAATTATTTAGGTGCCGAGCGTAAAATGTGTATAAAAACATTATCAATTATTATAAATATATCATAATCATATTTTAATTTAATATTTATATGGCTTAATTGTTTTAAATTCAATTTATATATGATTTCATTATATATTTTGTATTTAAGCTTGTTGACACTTAGATCATGGCGTCTACATTTAGGGGAATTATTCCAAAATCAGAAAAATTTAGGGATTTTGGGGACAAGTTTTTAAAATCAGTTTGATGCTTTAAGGAAAATTTCATTATTTATGGTTACAAAAATGTAATTCCTGAAATTAATTATATTTTATAATGTAACTGGAAAGCATAGAAATATATATAATACTGATTATATATTGTGTTGATGAATGCTAGGGAGAAAATGAGCCCCTATTTTAGGGGAAGTTTCGTTTGTTTAGGTATATTTATCTTCATAACAATATGGCAGACGCCAGACGGTGTGATACATCCAGCTCTTCAATGGTTCTCCATGTTCATAAGTTTTATTTATTTTTGTGCCTTTTAAAGTGACTTTTCAGTAAGTATTGGTATAAGGATTTAATCTATATAAGTTTATTGTTAAGTTGATATATAATTAAAAGTAGCAATCCTAGAATTTATATGGAAAAATGTAGATTTAGAGTTTGTGAACCGGCTTCTTGTGACAGTACCATGTGCTTCATGCTATAGCCTACATAATGGTAAATTCTTTCATAATTCAAGGTTTAATTTTAGTACTCATACTGTATAAAGGTCAATTAGTAAGGTCATATTAAGGTCCATATGAAAAACTAATACTTAAACAATATATTGTGCCATTTACTTAACCCAAAGTTTATATTTTCACATTAAGAGTATGTTTTTTCTCAGTGGCATAGAAAGACCCACGTGTTTCCAGTGTTATATACTTAAAATTCCATGATCCAGACCATTCCTGGAAATTCCTGGAATCCTATATGTAATTTTACCTTTTATACAGCTATGTAGATTTTATATATTTTATTTTTACCAATATTTTTCAATGGCTAATCATCATTTCTCCCCTTACCTAACCTATTCCAGTATGTAAGGGTCTTACCTTAGACAAGGACCCCTGTTATATCTTAGGTAAAAACCCTTATCATGATTGATATAGGATTAAGTTTTCAAAAACTAATTTAATTAGCATATATCGGCCCTCAGAACTACTAGGGTTTTTGACGTAGTTTTATAAATTATTCAGCGCATTTCAAAAGGTTTAGATATTGCGTTACTCCGCAAGCACTTCTTCCTAACTACCGCTATTGTAAATCTGAACTCGTTTGTTGGTGACGTCAATTGTCTCTTTATTCATAGAAGATTGTTCACATATGCGTTGTTCATTTTGTATTATTGAGAGTATATTATTATTATTAAATGCTGAGCTACTACCCTAGTTGGAAAAGCAGGATGCTATAAGCCCAGGGGCCCCAACAGGGAAAATAGCCCAGTGGGGAAAGGAAACAAGGAAAAATAAAATATTCTAAGAACAGTAAAAACATTGAAATAAATATTTCCTTTATAACCATCAAAAACTTTTAACGAAACAAGAGGAAGAGAAACTAGATAGGACAGTGTGCCCGAGTGTACCCTCAAGCTAGAGAACTCTAACCCAAGATAGTGGAAAACCAGGGTACATAGGCTATGGCACTACCCAAAATTAGAGAACAATGGTTTGATTTTGCAGTGTCCTTCTCCTAGAAGAGCTGCTTACCATAGCTAAAGAGTCTCTTCTACCCTTACGAAGAGGAAAGTAGCCACTGAACAATTACATTGCAGTAGCTAACCCCTTGGGAGAAGAAGAATTGTTTGATAATCTGTGTTGTCAGGTGTATTACGACAGAAGAGATTCTGTAAAGAATAGGCCAGACTATTCGGTGTCTTCGTAAGCAAAGTGAAAGAACCGTAACTAGAGAGAAAGATCCAATGTAGTACTGTCTGGCCAGTCATAGGACCCCATAACTCTCTAGCAGTAGTATCTCTATGGGCTGTTTATCCGACCCTATTGCTTCATAATGCTCCTACCATCGATGAGGAGTAGGAAGGAATCATGCTCCTACCATAGATGAGTAGGAAGGGATCACTCAAGCAAAGGATGAACTATCTGATTTATTGTCTCAATACTTAGGCCAATCGATTTGCATGGTTTCACAGGATGAACAGTACTGAGAACTTGAGGAATTTTCAGTATGGGGTACCGGAACTCGCGCTAACAGTATTCCATCTCGTACATCCTTTGCGTCATTATTTCTCGCTAAGCTACAACCCTGGTTGGAAAAGCAGGATGCTATAAGCCCATTCTTACTAAAGAACTTTAGTTAGTAAAGTTAGGAAAAATACAAATTTGTGATATAATTCATTTTACATTACAAGTTAAAAAGTATAACGTTTTATTAAATCAAACTAGACTGGTAAAAAGTCATATAGAAATATATCAAACCTTTTAGTGTATATAAGAACTATAATCGATTGTGATCCAACAGTTTTTTAATTATCGAGTCAGACAAATTGAACATTCATAAATGCGAAATGTTTTTTTTATAAGTATTTGTCTGTACTATATAATATTCAGTAAAAATAGCATTTTTTTAAATGGGGAAAAGTATATTAGTATTATTTGTTAATAGTTTTCTTCATACAGGATAGTCTGTAAAATTAGGCCAGAAGGGATTTTTATTCGTTAGTACCGATGCTAAGGCAATATTTTAATGAGTTGGTGCATTGTAAGCTAAGAGTCAATAGTCATTGGACAATTAGCCTTTGTAGTTTTAAAAAGCAATGCTTAAAGTTTAATAGATTTGTCCAGTATCTGTCATTTTTATATTTACCTCCGCCAACAAAATTGCAAGGTTATATTTTACCCCCTGTTTATGTGTGTTTGTTTGTGAACAGATTCCTGGCCACAATTTTTAATTGTAATGAAACTTGCAGGGATTAAATTTTATGTTTAAAGCTGGAAATTAATAAATTTTGAAAGGGCAAGGTCAAAGGTCAAGGTTACAGTTAAGGAAAATGTCCAATTCACGTAATCAGCCATAAGTTTGGACATCGTTGTAAGAGAGACTTAAATCTTGGTTCATTTTTTAATATGAAAATACACGCCAATTAATACATGTCAAGGTCAAAGGTCAAGGTCGAGAAATAAGATGCAGCAGCGGAGGTCTGCACTTGACTGAGTGCCCCTCTTGTTTAAAAAGCAACACTTAAAAGTTATATAAATTTTCATATATGTTGTTTTTATATTTGTGCGTATAATTTGATTTTGTAAGTTTGCAAAACTGATATGTAAACTGAAGTAAATTTATTTGTGTATAAAATGTATTTGCCGATTCACTTATGGTTAATATTAGTGATTTTCCGGATTCTTTATATATATTTTTAAATCCAGGTTTAGGTGACTCCAATAAGATTTATTTTAGTTATTCAAATTGTATCAGTTCCTGCAATAAATCAAAATTGCAATTGATTATATTTGATTTTCAATTTGCAGGTGACATACGACGCAGGATGTGTCGAGGACTGAGCCAATGTAGGCGACCTGTAATAAGTCTCCTTTGGGAGTAGGGTCTATTCCTCCCTCCGAGCCTCAGCCTTCGGCTCCCCCAGCGGGATAGAGTACACCCTGTCCAAACAGTTTCTACAGCTATATAAAGGTTTGTCTCTCGGTTAATAGGTATAGAAAAAATCTCGCCGGATCCTTTATATTATTTGATATGTGACAATTTGTCGATCTTAAGATATAGAATATTTGATATTTTCTCAACTATATACAATACAAAGGTCGCCTAACTTACAAACACAGTAGATACCGAGAAACATTGTAAGAAAACATTACTAGCAAGGGGTTAAGAAACGTGTTCATGTCTTTTTGAGAAATAGTAACTGTTATTAACGAAGAGAGATTATCTCTCTCATTACAAACTCGTCTTGCTGGTTATAACGTAACGCCAGTCTTGTGTCTTGTCGTGGTATTGTATAAAATTACCAGCAAAGGTCCCGAGGAAATTATTTCATTTGGTTGGTTGGTTTTAAAGTACGTTACTCAATCAGAATATTTTTATACTTAAAAAATGCAACATGTTTTAATTAATAACCTCTTAATTACAATTAATAAAATACATTTATATTATGTCACAGTTCTCTTGCTTGAGGTTACACTCGGGCACATTATTCTTTCTTATTTCTCTTCCTCTTATGTTAAGTTTTTAATACTTTATATAGGAACCATTATCTTTAATGTTACTGTTCTTAAAATATTTAATTTTTCCTTGTTTCTTTTCCTCATTGGGCTATTGTCTGTTGGAGCCCCTGGGCTTATAGCATCCTGCTTTTCAACCAGACATTGAAAAGAGTAATGTAGAGAGTCAAATGGCCCTCTATGACTAATGTTTTGCAAGTTATTCAAAGATCTTACAGTGAATCTGCATTTGTTTTAGATTATAGAATATTATGGCATCGTATTTAATAAATCTTGTCCAGATAACAAGTTCTTCTTAAGGGAAACATGACGAAGATGACCTTCGTCCGACGCGTAGGTTTCTACCGTCTAATGTCCATTGCTTTTGGTTAGCGTGATTTTCTTACACTATTGAGTTAGTGTACATATATATAAATTCCTTCATTATACATACATACATATACCAAGGCACTTCCCCAATTTTGGGGGGTAGCCGACATCAACAAAGAAACAAAAACAAAAAGGGGACCTCTACTCTCTACGTTCCTCCCAGCCTGACAAGGGACTCAATCGAGTTCAGCTGGTACTGCTAGGGTGCCACAGCCCACCCTCCCACATTATCCACCACAGATGAAGCTTCATAATGCTGAATCCCCTACTGCTGCTGCCTCCGCGGTCATCTAAGGCATCGGAGGCAGCAGCAGGGCCTACCGGAACTGCGTCACAATCGCTCGCCATTCATTCCTATTTCTAGCACACTCTCTTGCCTCGCTCACATCTATCCTCCTTCATTATAAAATACATTTAAGATAAATTTACCATTTTCTATATTACAATCCCAGATTTATATATCCTTCTCGCCACAAATATTGATACTAATTTCATTGGAGAGGGAGATAAGTATCGAGTGGAAATCTGCAGGGAAAATTGAATATGATTTTGTTTTTGTTTTCAGTTTCAAAAATGTGTTATTTAATAAAATACATTTAACATTTGGTATAAAATACTCTTGCAGTTTATTATATAAGTTATTAATACTTAAAATATATCAAGATACATTTTATGATTAAAGAACTGACATAGGATTTTAATGTTTTAGAAAGTCATACTGTATAAATGTACATTAATAATATGCAGAATATCACTGGTTTATTTAAAAACTTCTATTTCATAGTTTCATTTTAACCAGAGTAATTTTTTTTGTAATATACAAAAGATATAAACTTATAGGTTTGAATCTGAAGAATTTTTCTAGTCTGCCATTTTGAGAGACAAGAAGAATGAACTAATGTATGGAATAATCAAAATTATTTCTCTGGTTTTGTATGGGCAAAATGAGCTAAATTTAAGTGCCCTATTCATAGTAAACAGTAAAATGACCTGTACTACTTAAATAATGCCGTACTTATTTGAATTATTACTTAACAAAGCAAGCTGTTCTTCCTCCTACCAGACCAATGATGAATATTTTAAATATTTTATTAAAAAATCTTTTAATTAAAGGTTGAGACCATTTGATAACTTTTCTCTTTTATTGCAGATTATCTTCCTTCAGTGATTGGTGCGATAAAGAGAATCTTTAGCAAGAATTCAAGAAAGCTTTGCAAGTGCCACAATGCAATATAGAGCAGTTGCAGGTTGGGTCTATAGTCGTACGTGTGAACATCTGGTCTTACGAAGCCCTCGGTCAACTCCAAGAGTCTTAAAGAATCCCCCAATAAGGTCTTCCGCACAAGATCGTCAAGACTGAGCATTGGGTGCTGTTTTACAAGATTGGTCGAAACATGTGGTTCCACCTTTGTTGGTTTTTGTAGTCTTCATCAAGTTTGGTGATGGTTTTTAGAGAAAGTTTGCCCTCTGTCAGGATTTCATATACTTAGCAAGGAAACCGATTGTTACTAAATGGGAAATCCTCTCGAACAAAATTTCCACACAGGCTTTTTTTCAGGTATAGAAATGGGTCCTCTGTTGAAAGAATTCAGTCTTATGTTTTCTTGTTCTCTTCCATATTTGGGTTTAAGACCTTGACTTTATGAGATGCGGAAGTTTGTGTTTAAGCAAAGAGTATTCAGTTCGTAGACCCTACTTCATATGAATCCATTCTTGGCTGCTGTTCATGGTTTTGCATATCTGTCCATCCTCTTCTAGCTTTGACTTCACAGTGTAACTATAAGGTTTTCCCTAGGGCTCGGTTGGCAAATGGTCTCCCAACACCTAACATCTTTCTTATATAGACTAAGTTCAAGATATGTATAGATATTGTTGAATCGGTCACCATTTAGTGTCTCGGTTTTTGTAAGACTTAAAAAAGAAAGCGATTTTTTGTAACTGTTTGACCACTTCCTTAGGTAGATATATTTCGAGTTTCACCATTCT
Organism: Palaemon carinicauda; assembly: GCF_036898095.1. Taxonomy (NCBI): domain Eukaryota; kingdom Metazoa; phylum Arthropoda; class Malacostraca; order Decapoda; family Palaemonidae; genus Palaemon; species Palaemon carinicauda. The sequence goes on along the minus strand of NC_090767.1, from coordinate 59,612,547 downwards.
CAATGTTCTGTCTGGTTTCTTGGTAACAAGATCTCATATTTCCTGAACTTTGAATTACTTCTGTATATGACTGTAGCACAAAAGATGATGGGACAATGATTGTGAATCATCATGTGTGTCTTATTTCTTGGCTGTTTATTGTACTTCATCTTAATTTAATTTTGTCTTTGAGTAGGAGAAAATCTTGGGATATATTTGGTCTTGAGAAGTGACTAACTATATATTTAAACTATAATTGTAACTATTTGGTTCTTTATTATGATTAAAATATGTGGAAATTGTAAATTTTAAATATTTAACTTAGCCGGTGAATATATAATAGCTGCTACTCAGCGACTCGACAGAAAACACATTAAAAAAACTCGCGAGCGATCGCTATGAAGGTTGCGGGTGTGCCCACCAGCGCCAACTATCGGCCAGATACCACTCTTGCATGTAAACAAACCCTTCAATTCTTCTCTGTCGACCTTGACGACAAGACGTATTTATACTCGCTGTAGAACCTGGAGTTTTCTCAACATATTTGGTGAAGTACTTCATTTTGGTTTGAGCTTTCGCAGTGCAGGTGTTTTTCCTCAACTTAAACTCTTGAACTCTTTATTGAACAGATTTAATTGTTGATGACTCGGATTGTTTTTTGGACTTTCTTTGACTAATTCAAAATGGCTGACCCTTCACAAGTACCTAGATTTCGTAAGTGTAATGCTAGGGACTGTAATAGGCGTCTTCCAAAGGCATCTCTCGACCCACATACTGTGTGTTCCAATTGTCGGGGTAAAACCTGTCAATTGGGAGATCGGTGTGAGGAATGCGTGGGCCTTTCGGAATTCGATTGGCTCGAATACGATAAGTATGCACGTAGGCTAGAGAGAGATAGGGTAAGGAGGAGTTCCTCTAGGTCTGTAGATTTTTCCTCTCCACATGCCCCTGAACCTAATCCTTCCCCTGTAGTGGTTGTTCCTAACCCCCCTTCTAGCACTCAGGAACCATCTATGCAAGACATGTTACGTGCTATTCATGCCTTGGGGGAAAGAGTTGAAGCGTTAGCAACTGATCGTAATCAACTCATGGCTGACGTGAAAGAGCTTAAGTGTCAGAGTGCCACAGCGGAAAATAGTGGGAAAGTGATTAGTGCGCAAAGTGTTGTGAACAGTGTTGCGACCGAGGGTTCGTCTGTTCGTGCCTGTCGTTCACCTAGTCCGAGACCTCTTGCAAGCTCCCAAGCCCAGGGGAGAAGTAATGTCGTACGACTTATGGGTTCGAGAGGCCTTGATCAGCGAACAGACGTTCCCTCTATGGTATCAGGCGTATCTCACCAAGATCGCCCCTACCATAAGACGAGAGAGCCCATTTTCTCCTCGTCTTCCGAAGGCTTTTCGCGCAAGAAACCGTGGAGCAAGGTTTCTAGGCCTCTTAAGCGGAAGTCGGTCCCTTCAGGACAGGTCCAGCCGCCTAAGCAAGGCAAGTTTGTGCCGTCTCAGACGTTAACCCCGTCGTTTACCGCACCCATTCCCGTGGACCCTAAATGGGTTATACTGCAGGACATGCAGTCTAAGCTTGCCTTCCTTATGGAAGACTATTCTGCCGATAAGGTTTCCGTTGAGCCTAGCCGTTTATCTCATCGAGATCCTGGCCTTCAGCCACCCAAACGAACCTTTGTGCGTCCTGTTGACGTTGGCGTAGCCAAGTCACGTCAGTCAAGTTATTTAGAACCTCACTCGATGCGGTCTCGTGTGGATTTTCAGCCGCATTTGGACGTTAGGCCACTTGCTTATGCTCCTGTTGACGTTCAGGACGTTCGCCAACCATCGGAGTTGACTTGTTTTGACGCTGAGCGTCAACAACCGCAGTCTAGAGTTGTTTTGACTGCTCAGACTAGGCAGTCAAAGCAGTCTCGAGTGGACGCTGTGCGTCCTCACGCACCTGTTGTTGTTGACAGTTCACAGACTGTCAAGCAGTTACATGACGTTGCGTCCTGGTCCGCTACTAATGCACCAGTGCGTGTGGACGCTGCGTGTCAAGCATTGCCAACCCCTTTGCTTGTTTCTCAGCAGTTGTCAGATGAGGAACCTTCAGATAAGGACGTTGCTGACCCTCAGCCTGAGGATCATCCTTCAGATGTAGATGAACCCAGAACAGTTCCTCCATCAATGGACTTTGAGAAAGTCATGTTAATTTTTAAGGAGTTGTTTCCCGATCACTTCGTCTCTGTTGCTCCTCGTTCGCCGCCGTCTGAGTTTGTTCTAGGCGTACCTGCTGACATGCCAGCCTTTACAAAACTTGTGCTCTCTCGCTCATCCAAGAGAGCTTTACGGCTTTTAGGCGATTGGTTGGAAACCAAGAGGAGTTTGGGGAAGACGGCCTTTGCCTTCCCTCCATCTAAACTCTCGTCTAGATCGAGCGTCTGGTATGCCACGGGAGAAGTTCTCGGCTTGGGAGTCCCTGCCTCTGCCCAGGGCGACTTCTCAAGCCTTGTAGACTCTCCCCGCCGCCTAGCCATGAGACGCTCGAAGATTAGTTGGTCCTCCTCGGACCTTGACCATCTGCTGAAAGGCATTTACAGAGCCTTTGAAGTTTTCAACTTCCTTGACTGGTGTTTGGGAGCCTTAAGTAGGAAAATCTCATCGGCTGATAGAGATGTCTCCTTACTGATTATGTCCTGTATGGATAAAGCCATCCGCGATGGTTCCAATGAGCTCTCCTCCTCTTTTACGTCGGGAGTCTTAAAGAAGCGAGAGTCCCTTTGCTCTTTTCTGTCGGCAGGAGTTACTCCCTGTCAGAGATCTGAACTGCTCTTTGCTCCCTTATCTAAGTTTTTGTTCCCGCAACAATTGGTTAAGGACATCGCTTCTTCACTCGTGCAGAAGGACACCCATGACTTGGTGGCGTCCTCTGCTCGCAAAGGGACTCCTTCGACATCCTTTTCTGCTAGACCTAGGATAGACACTCCGGCGTCCAGATTTATTCCGCCCTTTCGTGGCAGAGCTCCCAGCAGGGGAAGTACTCGTGCCGAGGGAAAGAAGAGAGGAGCCAAGTCCTCACGTGGCAGAGTCTGACTGCCCGCAGCCTCAGACAGCAGTAGGAGCCAGACTGAAGAACTTCTGGCAGGCCTGGGAGAAGAGGGGCGCAGACCAACAATCTGTGAGGTTGCTCAGAGAGGGGTACAAAATTCCATTTGTACGCAAACCTCCTCTAGCGACTTCCCCCATCGACCTCTCTCCCAGGTACCGAGAGGAGTCAAAGAGACAAGCCCTGAACCTAGAAGTGTCTCTTTTTCTAGAGAAGGGAGCGGTGGTGAAAGTCTCGGACCTTCAATCACCGGGGTTTTACAACCGTCTCTCCCTAGTACCGAAGAAGACCCTTCAATCACCGGGGTTTTACAACCGTCTCTCCCTAGTACCGAAGAAGACAGGAGGTTGGGGACCGGTGCTAGACGTCAGTGCACTCAACGTCTTTGTTACGAAGACAAAGTTCACCATGGAGACCACGAAATCAGTCTTAGCAGCGGTCAGAAAGGGAGACTGGATGGTCTCTCGACCTAAGATACGCATACTTCCACATCCCCATACACCCAGATTCCCAACCGTTTCTGAGGTTTGTTTTCAACAATGTGGTATACCAGTTTCGGGCCCTGTGCTTTGGCCTAAGTCCTGCTCCTCTCGTGTTTACGAGGCTTATGAGGAATGTAGCAAAATTCCTCCATTTATCGGGAATCCGAGCCTCCCTGTACTTGGACGACTGGCTTCTCAGAGCCTTGTCCAGTCATCGCTGTCTGCAGGATCTTCATTGGACATTGGATCTGACCAAGGAATTGGGACTTTTGGTCAACCTAGAAAAGTCCCAGCTGATTCCATCCCAAACTATACTGTATTTAGGGATGGAGATTCGCAGTCCAGTTTTTCGGGCTTTTCCGTCTGCCCCCCGAATAGAGCAAGCCCTGCTCAAAGTCCAACTGATGTTGAAGAGAGAACGATGCTCAGTCAGGAATTGGATGAGTCTAGTAGGAACTCTATCATCCCTGGAGCAGTTTGTCTCGCTAGGAAGGCTACACCTTCGACCTCTCCAGTTCCATCTAGCATTTCACTGGAAAAAGGACAAGACGTTAGAGACGGTCTCAATCCCGATCTCCGAACCAGTAAAGGCATGCCTGAATTGGTGGAACGACAATATCAGTCTGAGAGAGGGACTTTCCCTAGCAGTTCAGAACCCAAACCACGTACTATTCTCAGACGCGTCGGATTTTGGGTTGGGGTGCGACCCTGGACGGTCGGGAATGCTCAGGTCTGTGGACCTCAAGTCAGAGGAGCATGCACATCAACGGCAAGGAGCTTTTGGCAGTCCACCTGGCCTTGATGAACTTCGAAACAAAGTGGTAGAGATCAACTCCGACAATACCACAGCCTTGGCATACATTTCCAAGCAAGGAAGCACCCACTCCCTGACGCTGTACGAGATCGCAAGGGACCTGCTCATTTGGTCAAGAGATCGAGGCATCTCCCTGTTAACGAGGTTTATCCAGGGCGACTTGAACGTCTTAGCAGACTGCCTCAGTCGGAGGGGTCAGGTAATTCCTACGGAATGGACCCTCCACAAGGACGTGTGCAAGAGTCTTTGGGCGACTTGGGGTCAACCCACCATAGACCTATTTGCAACCTCGATGACCAAGAGACTTCCAATCTATTGCTCTCCAGTCCCAGATCCAGCAGCAATACACATAGACGCATTTCTTCTAGATTGGTCTCATCTGGACCTATATGCATTCCCACCATTCAAGATTGTCAACAAGGTACTGCAGAAGTTCGCCTCTCACGAAGGGACAAGGTTGACGTTGGTTGCTCCCCTCTGGCCCGCGAGAGAATGGTTCACCGAGGTACTTCGATGGCTGGTAGACTTTCCAAGGAGTCTTCCTCTAAGAGTAGATCTGTTACGTCAGCCCCACGTAAAGAATGTACACCAAAGCCTCCCCGCTCTTCGTCTGACTGCCTTCAGACTATCGAGAGACTCTCAAGAGCTCGAGGCTTTTCGAAGGAGGCAGCCAGTGCGATTGCAAGAGCGAGGAGAGCTTCTACCATTAGAGTATACCAGTCGAAGTGGGAAGTCTTCCGAGACTGGTGCAAGTCAGCATCTGTATCCTCGTCCAGTACCTCTGTAGCCCAGATCGCTGATTTTCTCTTACACCTGAGAAAAGTTCGCTCCCTTTCAGCTACCACGATCAAGGGCTACAGGAGCATGTTGGCTTCGGTCTTTCGGCATAGAGGCTTAGATCTTTCCAACAATAAAGACCTACAAGATCTCCTTAAGTCTTTTGAAACCTCTAAGGAACGTCGTTTGGCAACTCCTGGATGGAACTTAGACGTGGTCCTAAGGTTCCTCATGTCAGACAGGTTTGAGCCATTACATTCAGCCTCCCTGAAGGATCTCACTCTCAAGACACTTTTCCTAGTGTGCTTGGCCTCGGCTAAAAGAGTCAGTGAACTGCATGCCTTCAGTAAGAACATCGGCTTTTCTACAGAAAAAGCCACTTGTTCTCTTCAACTTGGTTTCCTGGCCAAAAATGAACTGCCTTCTCGTCCTTGGCCTAAATCTTTTGATATTCCTTGTTTATCAGAGATCGTAGGCAACGAACTGGAAAGAGTGTTATGTCCTGTTAGAGCTCTTAAGTTCTATTTAGCTCGTACTAAGTCATTACGAGGTAAATCTGAGGCATTATGGTGCTCAGTCAAGAAACCATCATTGCCTATGTCAAAGAATGCTTTGTCATATTTTATCAGATTTTTAATACGAGAAGCTCATTCCCACTTGAATGAGGAAGACCAATCTTTGCTTAAGGTTAAGACGCACGAAATTAGAGCTATAGCAACCTCCGTGGCCTTCAAGCAAAATAGATCTCTGCAAAGTATTATGGACGCGACTTTTTGGAGAAGCAAGTCAGTGTTCGCGTCATTTTACTTGAAAGATGTCCAGACTCTTTACGAGGACTGCTACACACTGGGTCCATTCGTTGCAGCGAGTGCAGTAGTGGGTGAGGGCTCAACCACTACACACTTCCCTAATTCCAATATCCTTTTTAATCTGTCTCTTGAAATGTTTTTAATATTGTTTTTTATGGGTTGTACGGAAGGCTAAGAAGCCTTTCGCATCCTGGTTGATTTGGCGGGTGGTCAAAGTCATTTCTTGAGCGCCCAGATTAGGGGTTTGATGAGGTCCTGTTAGTATGGGTTGCAACCCTTCATACTTCAGCTCCTGGGAGTCCTTCAGCATCCTAAGAGGATCGCTGGGCTTCGTGAGGAAGACAGACTTACAAGGCAGAGTAATCGTCTAAGTCAACTTCCTTACCAGGTACCTATATATTTTGGTTTTGTTATATTGATAACTGTAACTTCCTTACCAGGTACCTATATATTTTGGTTTTGTTATATTGATAACTGTCAAAAACTCTTAGCATATACGCTGTAAACTTAATTAACTCTGGTCTCTACCCACCGCCTTGGGTGTGAATCAGCTATTATATATTCACCGGCTAAGTTAAATATTTAAAAATGATATTTTAATTATAAAATAAATTTTTGAATATACTTACCCGGTGAATATATAAATTAAATGACCCTCCCTTCCTCCCCAATAGAGAAGCAGCGGGACGAGAAGAATTGAAGGGTTTGTTTACATGCAAGAGTGGTATCTGGCCGATAGTGGCGCTGGTGGGCACACCCGCAACCTTCATAGCGATCGCTCGCGAGTTTTTGAGTGTGTTTTCTGTCGAGCCGCTGAGCAACGCTATTATATATTCACCGGGTAAGTATATTCAAAAATTTATTTTATAATTAAAATATCATTTTTTATCAAATCTTGTCTTGGACAACTAAGGAATTAATATCTTGAGTCTTGGACAACTAAGTCAGTGAGATATAGCAGAGACAGACAAGTCCAGAAAGGTTGTCCATTTTAACCACATTTTTAGATATTAAATTTGTCACTTTCATCAAATTGAAAAAAATATAGCATTTTCAAAATAATTTTCCTGTTTCAAATGTAATGAACAACTTTAGATTTCATAATTTTCATTGAAATAATTTCTGATGTTTTGAGTAACTAATTTATTATATTATTGCAAGGAATCAAATTATATATTTTCAAAATATGATTTTTGCATTAATTTTTAATTTCACAAAACTGTAATTTGAAATTATAATTTAATATGATTTTGCATTATTAAAGTATTAAATATTAATGGTTTTATGTTCATAAAAATTTATTTTTGTAACATTTAAATGTTCCTGTATTGTTTTAAATATACGAAATCATTTTGAGGAGGAATGTCGCCATTTTGGTCGATTCTTGGTCACTAGTAAGTGGTTTAACATCTCAGAGGCGTTTCATAAATACACTACTGTATAATACAACAGCTGTATAGATGTGAGAGGTACTGTATTACTGATATGAACCTATACATCTCTTCCTGCTTATTCTCTCTAAGCTATAACAATGTTTCCGACATTGTTACAGATTAAAGAAAAACAAGGAAATGTATAGTTAGATATATCAGTAATACAGTACCTCTGAAAGCTATACAACTGTATTATACAGTAGTGCATTTCTCAAACGACTTGGAGAATTGAATTCACTTACAAGTGTCCAAAAATCGACCAATGTGACGACAGTACTCCTCAAAATGATGTGGTATATTTAAAACAATACAGGAACATTTAAACTCAAAATTACAAAATACATTTTTTATGAATTTACACCATGATTCATTTAAGATATATTTTAGGTTAATATTTTAGGTTAATATTTTATGCCTTTTACTTGTATCATGATGTATGAAATATGATATTACTATGTAAGAATATGTAAGCAAAACTAGGACTAATAAAATACATAAGTTAAATATATACTTTTACTTAATCAAAGTACAAAAATATAAAATCTATTTTTGTAAAATTTTATTTTTTCATATACATTAGTGTCCCCCCCTAAAATAGGGGCTGACCTCAGCGACCTGCTTTGCAGGCACTTGGCGACCTTCCCTTGGTGCCCTGCAGGTCAGAGAATCCGTACAGTAGGCAGACGATGTCAGAGGTACTACCGTGACTATTGTGTCGTGTGCCTTTTATCTGAATGGGAAATTGAGTACCTGGCAACTGTCTTGGTTAATGGGAGAATTGCCACTAAGAGGTCTTCCATTTTTAGTTAAAGTGAAATTGGTTTTCTCATAGTAAGAAGTTTATTATAACTTAGAGATGAAACTGCCATATTTTATCCTTTATATAAAGTTCTTAGATGTAATTCTTTAAGGTGATTTAAAATGTCAAAGTTAAAGAGGTAATCTTGAACCAGAATTAGTTGGGAAAATTATAAAGTCACATTAATAGTTTGGTTAACCGACTGATTTTCAAAAATTCCATTTAATAAACTAAAGCAAAATTGCTTTATAAAATCATAAACTAGATATTTATACATTTTTTTTTACCCATTCAAAGTCAAACACCATCTTTAACAAAGCAGTTTTATACTCCTTTTAAAAAGAAGAAAACTAAGTCCATTCTACATCATGGTCAGATGAAATACAATACACAGAAAGTATGTTTACACAAGTATCCGTGTACCTATACCACGTGATTGAAGGGTGTTCTCTTTATAAGATACTCATGGTGATGTAATTTCAGTTTTTTGAATATCAAATTTCTGTAATGCAATATAGAAAAGTCCAATTTAAGAATATAGATTAATAAAAGCATTAGAATTGGCCCAAGTTCTACATTCCTTTCATATAAAAAATAATTGTATAAAAAAATTCCAATTAAAATTTAATTCACCAAACTAAGAATGTATTAATGTGACTTTAATCATCAAACACATTTATTTCATGTATTTAAACAATATTTTGATTACAAAGAAATTAATTATTTCACTACTTTTCATGAAATATATCAGTTTAGTTCATCCTGAATAAGAAATACTTAGTGTGTGCTTAGTCAAACGATTGAATAGTGAAATGAAGTATTTATTCAACTGAATTACACAATAGTTAACCTGAATTCTACATTATTCATATCATAGCATCAGAAGAATAATGAAAAACAACTGAAAAATATGAATGAATCTTCATTAATGTACAGATATTTATAATTTACTTGAACGTAACAAGTCGCCAACAAAGGAACGAGTCTTCATTTCGAGCACATTTTACTTAAACCAGGTTTTGAAAGCTTCCGAGAGAGCAGCAGGACCAAACACACGTCAGATAAACACCGTTTACACGCGATGCTTCTCCGATGGGCGAAAGACTTCGGGAAAGGGGGTGACATCCGTCCGGGGTACTGCCCCGACATCCGCTAAACTCACCCCAGCGAGACGTCGGATCGAACTAGTGTTGCATTCCCCCGAACAGACGAGATAGCACAGGCAGCGTGCTCGCCCAGGCAAGGCTCCGAGAGACGTGTTTATGGTACTAAGGTGACCTTAAATACCTTAAGACACCAGTCGGATATCTTCCTTGGCGGGCAAATTACTGCCTGACCTTTACGTAATATCAAACTATCTGTACGTGATATAATTATTTCCTGCTTGTTCTGTTAACCAAAAGGCGAGATTTATTTAAAAAGTTCCCTTCTATTTGTCTTGTTACAAATGGCCGTCTGAAATCTCTGATTGTCCTTAATACTGTATCAATTTTAATATCTTCAAACTATCTTCATCTAAATTGACTGACACAACAGCTAATTCCAAACAAGGAGGACAAATTTCAATACAAAATCCTCTATCTGTGCGAGTAAACTTTCTAGGAATGAAGCAAATCATCTACTATCTCTACAATATTCATCAAACTTCATTAAACACAAAATATTACCAACGGTGCAAAAAGAACGGCAACCAATTTGGACGAGGATATAAACCAGAGAATGATAAAAGTCCCACGAACATGACTAATCAATTGGTAACAATTGTGCCAAGACTCAGTAACAGATTTCTATTCAGGCTCTCAATAAGGTGATATCATAAGTCCTTTCTAAGTCCTCTGATTTCTATTCATGAGGAAATGCTAAAGTCCCTGTCTCCACTAGCAGATAAAATACGCAGAGATCGTCCAAATCAATTTGATGTCAACATTATACAAGCAACGAGAATATAACAAGATTGAAAAATCCTTTACTCCAATCTTGGTGTAAGAACAATCTTCAGTCTTGCACCAATGACATCTGGATTTAGGAGTTTGGGCCAAATTGCACCAGGGTAAAATGAAGAAATATGTTATTTTTATTAGTAAAATAAATTTTTGAATATACTTACCCGATAATCATGTAGCTGTCAACTCCGTTGCCCGACAGAATTCTATGGAGGGATACGCCAGCTATCACAATACTAGAAGGGGGTGTACTTACCAGCGCCACCTGTGGCCAGGTACTCAAGTACTTCTTGTTGACACCTCCTCAATTATTCCTCGGTCCACTGGTTCTCTATGGGGAGGAAGGGAGGGTCGATTAAATCATGATTATCGGGTAAGTATATTCAAAAATTTATTTTACTAATAAAAATAACATTTTTCAATATTAAACTTACCCGATAATCATGTAGCTGATTCACACCCAGGGGGGTGGGTGAAAACCAGTGTACAAGATTAAAGGATAGCTAAGTATCCCGTATTTCATATAATCAGTTATCCACAATAACAATGAAATAATAAGTACCTGGTAAGGAAGTCGACTTGAACCGTTACTCTGCCTTTAATAAGATCGTCTTCCTTACTGAGCGCAGCGTTCCTCTTGGGAGGCTGAATCAACTCAAAGGTGCTAAAGTATACAGGGCTGCAACCCATACTAAAGGACCTCATCACAACCTTTAACCTCGGCGCTTCTCAAGAAAGAATTGACCACCCGCCAAATCAACAAGGATGTGGAAGGCTTCTTAGCCGACCGTACAACCCATAAAAAGTATTCAAGAGAAAGGTTAAAAGGTTATGGGATTATGGGAATGTAGTGGCTGAGCCCTCGCCTACTACTGCATTCGTTGCTACGAATGGTCCCAGGGTGTAGCAGTACTCGTAAAGAGACTGGACATCTTTGAGATAGAATGATGCGAACACTGACTTGCTTCTCCAATAGGTTGCATCCATAACACTCTGCAGAGAATGGCTCTGTTTGAAGGCCACTGAAGTAGCCACAGCTCCCACTTCATGTGTCCTTACCTTCAGCAAAGCAAGGTCTTCTTCCTTCAGATGAGAATGTGTTTCTCTAATCAGAAGCCTGAATAGTAAGAAACTGAGTTCTTAGAACTTGGAAAAGAAGGTTTCTTGATAGCACACTATAAGGCTTCTGATTGTCCTTGTAAAGGTTAAGACCTTTTTAGATAGTACCTAAGAGCTCTAACTGGGCAAAGTACTCTCTTCAGATCATTCCCCACCAAGTTGGACAGGCTTGGGATCTCGAACGACTTAGGCCAAGGACGTGAAGGAAGCTCGTTTAGCAAAAACCGAGCTGCAAGGAACATGTAGCCGTTTCAGATGTGAAAACAATGATCCTGCTGAAGGCGTGGATCTCACTTACTCTTTTAGCTGTTGTCAAGCACACGAGGAAAAGAGTTTTTAATGTGAGGTCCTAAAAAGAGGCTGATTGGAGAGGTTCAAATCTTGATGACATAAGGAACCTTAGGACCACGTCTAGATTCCAGCCTGGAGTGGACAACCGACGTTCCTTTGAGGTCTCAAAAGACCTAGGGAGGTCCTGTAGATCTTTGTTGGTGGAAAGATCCAAGCCTCTGTGGCGGAAAACCGCTGCCAACATACTTCTGTAACCCTTGATCGTAGGAGCTGAAAGGGATCTTACTTTCCTTAGATATAACAGGAAGTCAGCAATCTGGGTTACAGTGGTACTGGTTGAGGAAACTGCATTGGTCTTGTACCAGCTACGGAAGACTTCCCCTATAGACTGATAGATTCTGAGAGTGGATGTTCTCCTTGCTTTGGCAATCGCTCTGGCTGCCTCCTTCGAAAAGCCCCTAGCTCTTGAGAGTCTTTCGAAAGTCTGAAGGCAGTCAGACGAAGAGCGTGGAGGATTGGGTGTACCTTCTTTACGTGAGGTAGACTTAGAAGGTTCACTCTTAGAGGAAGAGTCCTGGGAATGTCGACCAGCCATTGCAGTACCTCTAAGAACCATTCTCTCGCGGGCCAGAGCGGAGCCAACCAACGTCAGCCGTGTCCCTTTGTGAGAGGAGAACTTCTGAAGTACCCTGTTGACAATCTTGAACGGCGGGAATGCATACAGGTCGAGATGGAACCAATCCAGCAGAAAAGCATCCACGTGAACTGCTGCTGGGTCTGGAATCGGAGAACAATACAACAGGAGTCTCTAGGTTATCGAGGTAGTGAACAGATCTATGGTTGGCTGACCCCACAGGGCCCAAAGTCTGCTGCAAACATTCTTGAGAAGGGTCCACTCTGTGGGGATGACCTGACCCTTCCGTCTGAGGTGATCTGCCATGACATTCATACCGCCCTGAATGAACCTCGTTACCAGTTAGCTTTCGATCTTTAGACCAGATGAGTAGGTCCCTTGCGATCTAGAACAACTTCCACGAAAGAGTCCCTCCCTGCTTGAAAATGTAAGCCAGGGCTGTGGTGTTGTCAGAGTCCACCTCCACCACTTTGTTAAGCTGGAGGGACTTGAAGTTTATCAAGGCCAGAATAACCGCCAACAACTCCTTGCAATTGATGTGAAGTGTCCTTTGCTCCTGATTCCATGTTCCCGAGCATTCTTGTCCGTCCAAAGTCGCACCCCAGCCCGTGTCTGATGCGTCCGAGAGGAGACGGCGGTCGTGTTTCTGAACAGCCAAAGGTAGACTTCCTTGAGAAGAAAGCTGTTCTTACACCACGCGAGAGAAGACCTCCTCTCTTCGGAAACATTAACTGAGACCGTCTCTAGCGTCATGTCCTTTATCCAGTGAGCAGCTAGATGATACTGAAGGGGGGGAGGTGGAGTCTCCCTAACACGATGAACAGGGCCAGCGATGAAAGTGTCCCTGTTAGACTCATCCACTACCTGACTGAGCATCGGTTCCTTCTCAGCATGCTCTGGATGCATTCTAGGGCTTGGAAGATCCTTGGGGCCGACGGAAAAGTCCGAAAAGCTCGACTCTGAAGATCCATACCCAAGGAGACAATGGTCTGGGATGGGACGAGCTGAGACTCCTCAAAATTGACCAGGAGGCCCAGTTCCTTGGTCAGATCCATAGTCCATTTGAAAATCTCCAGACAGCGACGACTTGTGGGAGCTCTTAAAAGCCAGTCGTCTGACGGAGCCGGACACAAGATCATGGTACTGCTGCACAGTCTGTGAACTGTCAATCATGGGCAAGCGAGGAAGTACAGTGACAACCCGAATCTGTCTAGACTGTCTGGGTCGTACAGACAAACTCCTTATCGGGTTGCTGAGGTTGCCGCACTGCGTCACAACAAGTCACTTCTGTTGGTTGTTGAACGTCTTCCCCGTGACACATTGACTCCGTAAACAAAAAATCCTCTAACAAGGACTAAGCTTGGACTGCATGTCTTGTAACACAGCTCAAGGTCTATGGGAGCAGGTGTGGTAACAGACGGGATTAGCGACTGAAGTGGAATCATTACCTTCCCTGGAAGCATGTTATGCTTAAATAAAAGTCCATAGGAGGCTATGCAGCTAAAGGCTCCCTCCAAATGACAGAGTCCTCAAGGGAATATCAGAAGGAGGGAGAAAAGAACTTTCTCATCTACAGGGACCATATCCTAGAAAAGCTAAGTTCTCTCAGTGAGGGTTCACTGGTGCAAAAGCAGCAGACTAGAAGGCAACGTTATGAAACTGCTTGACAGTCTAGTGAGTTGGCAACAACCAAAGATGTGTGACTGAGAAGCATGCGGTAAGGTATGCAGAGCATGTTGTATGCAGAGTATGCTGTATGCAGAGCATGCTGTATGTAGAGCATGTTGTATGCAGAGCATGCTGAATGCAGAGCATGCTGTATGCAGAGCATGTTGTATGCAGAGCATGCTGAATGCAGAGCATGCTGTATGCAGAGCATGTTGTATGCAGAGCATGCTGTATGCAGAGCATGCTGTATGTAGAGCATGTTGTATGCAGAGCATGCTGAATGCAGAGCATGCTGTATGCAGAGCATGTAGTATGCAGAGCATGCTGTAAGCAGAGCGTGTGCATGGCGTTTAACATTTCTCAGAAATTCCATGACCAGTGCTAGAGTGCTTTATGCATGCTTGCATGGGGTTTTAATATCAACATAATATATACCTTACATTCATAACTCATGATTCATATTTTTGCCATATTTTGCGATATTGTTAAAAATATATTGCCAGGAATACAAATATATTTTTATAAGTAATACAAATAACCTCCATTATCATAAGGTTTGAAAATGGAGGTAAGGTATGCTGAACAGCAGAGTCAGAACGAGCTGGAACAACAATAGTTGTGGTTTCCTCTTCAAGACTCTGTTGAGGGAACACCTGAGGCTCAGTCTGCAAAGGCTGATCAAAGGAAGTAGCAGAAGGTAGGCGCATGGGTGGAGGAGGCTGACTCCTGGCATGAGTGGCTGAACTCAAGGGTTGCGCTTGCTGAGTGGTTGGCGGATGCGCAGTAGCAAGTTCCTGAGGAACGAGTTGAGGTTCCTGCGGTGTGAGCTGAGAGCGAAAAGGTAGTGGCTGCGCAGAACGCAGTAAAAATCTCGCAAGTTGAGGCTCCTGAGGCGCAAGGCTAAGGTGTTGAGGTGCTTGCCTTGAGGAGGGTTGAGCTCGCTGCAGCGAGAGCTGAGGAGACTGACTCATGGACGGGAGAGGTTGTTGTACCTCAACCGAGTGTTGCATCACTGGTGGAGCAGCAAGTGGAGGCGGAGGAAGAGAGGTATAATCCTCCTGATCCCATTGTAAAGGTTGCCTTAAGGAAGGCGGAGGCTGAACACCACTGGGAACAGCAAACTCAGAACGTGGCTCAACATCGTACGCCTGGCAGGTGGTACTGCGATCAGGCGGAGCGAGCGCAGGCGGAGCGAGCGCAGGCGGAGGGAGTGTAGGCGGAGGCGGAGGCGCAACACTCTCAGCCCGACACTCACGCATCAAGTCCGAAAGCTGTGCTTGCATGGACTGTAGTAGAGTCCACTTGGGGTCGGCAGAAACTACAGTAGGCTGAGGTAAAGCCTTAACAGTCGAGCTCTGTTGTGGCAGAACCTTACTCCTCTTAGGCGGAGTGCATTCAACTGATGACTGAGGAGAGTCAGAGCTAACCCAATGACTGCATCCGGGTTGTTGAACTCTAACTTCGTACGTCTGGCATAGGTCTGGACTTTACGTTTAAGAGGTCTTGAGACCTGAGACCAGCGTTTTCTCCCCTAAATTTCTTCTGCAGACGAGCAAAATAAGGGCTCAATCGTCTGCGGGTGGGAGTGACGGTCTCGGTAAGACACGCCCACAACCACCGAGGATACTTCTGTGCGCCGATCAAGGCCTGCTGAACCCTTCTGCCCTTCGACATTGCTTCTCCCCTGGGCTTGGGAGCTTGCAAGAGGTCCCGGACTGGGAGGACGACTGGCGCGCACAGAAGTACCCTCACACACAACACTGACACACTTTGCGCTAATCACTTATCACTTTGATTTTCTGTTTGCACTTATTTCACTGAACTCGAAACTTTAAGTGGTTTGTACCTGAAACACGCAATTCTATCCTTTCTCAAAAGTTAGTAATTGCGAAAACAGAATTACAATGTAACAGAAAAATCTAATGAAAGATAAATAATTCAGTGGCTGGAAAGAGACTAAACACTAGATCACTCTAGAAACGTTTACCTTCTTCCCCTAAAGAGACTAGGGAGAAGAGCAAAAACGATAACAACGTTACTTGCTTGAATGAAACGTTTATCCTCCTCTTTCTCCCTCCGTCTCTATCTCTCTCTCTCTCTCTCTCTCTTGACTTAGAACCTGAGAGAAGAGCCCAATCATATATATCGTTAAAACATATTATTGTTAAAGGAAAAAACTGAAATATTTCCCAAAATGAAAAGTTCCTTTATTAGGATTAAAACCATTAAGTTAAGAAAGAATGAACAAAACGCTAGACACGGTTACTCTTACTGCAACGTGAAACCGTGAAAATTCTTTCTCTATCGTAACGATAGAGCGCAAGTTGAACGTTCTGAACGTCAACAACTGCAGAGACAAAACAAAACGTTAGTTCAACTTTGAAAACAGTACGAGACTATCAAAGAAATTCTTTCAAAGACATTAAAATAGCATAATATGTTAACAGGTAAAACCAAAATGACGGGCTCAATGTTAATTAACTTCGGTACCAAGAAAAGACCGCCTACTATTAGGAAGGTCGAATATAAACAAATATAAAAATTAATTTTAATAAGTTTATAATAAAAGGAAGTTAATCGAAGAGGCCTATAAGAGGCGGAGAGATATAAAATAAATCTATAACTTTTGTTAAGCAAAATTAAGAAAGAGAGTCTATACTCTCTTAGACACCAACACTTCCGTCTAAGGGAAGGGTCGGCCATTAAAAAGTGAAAGAGAGTTCATACTCTCTTCGTCACCATAATTAATCAAATTAATTCCAAAAGCTAACTAAGCTAATATAGAAGTTTCCAGTAAAGCGACAGCCGAAATCAAAGAGAAATACTTCACCAAAGTCGTGAAAATACTCCAAGAACATAAGCGTATCCCAGAACGTCTTGCCGGAAGCACGACAGAGGAATAATTGAGGAGGTGTCAACAAGAAGTACTTGAGTACCTGGCCACAGGTGGCGCTGGTAAGTACACCCCCTTCTAGTATTGTGATAGCTGGCGTATCCCTCCATAGAATTCTGTCGGGCAACGGAGTTGACAGCTACATGATTATCGGGTAAGTTTAATATTGAAAAATAAAATACAGAGAAAAATAACAAAAGAGGATCAATTAATATGCGATATATGGTTTTATTCAACAAGCAAGAAAACTTCAGGGTACCCCAGATCTAGCCCACAAAGAAGCGTGGGTATCGGGCAACGAACCTCCAACCAGACTCGCTAGACATAGACCAAGGTTGTGAGGACAACTGTAGGCAAATACAAAGGAAAATGACGGGAACGTGTCACTTAATAAAAAGCTTGACGTCTTCACAAAACAGTTTAAAAGATGATTACCTCAAAGAGACTCAAAAGGAAGCAAGCTACTATACACGGTAGGACGTCCTCCTAAAACCTCATCCAATCGAAGCTCATATGACAGAAAGGAGTTCTATTAGTAAATAACTATAAACAGTACTTCCCCAAATGAGACAGAGCAATAAGTTTATTTTCGTAAATATAGAGTATAAATAAAGGTATAAATGGTGTATGATTCACCAATGCCAACTGAAATGGTGCATCAGCTGATCCGAGGTGACAACAATCTCTCTTCTTTTCATTTTACGAGAAAGAGAATGGCCGCACATATATACATAGCGAGTAGGAAGGGACCAGAATAATGTGAAAGTCTTTCATCGAGAAGGAAGATATAAGAACATTGAATTAACTCTAAACAACTAATAGCATTTTTAGGGAACAAAAAATTATATACTCAAGCCATAGATAATTAACAACTTATTCAAGGAACATGAAATGAATAGATTATTCAAAGCACAGACCCTAAATAGGTTTTTCATGCCAGGGAGTGTATGAATATAGTATGAATGAATGCATACTTTATTCAGGGCACAAATGATAAGCCTGAGAGAGAGGTCAAAGCAGATTGGATTCTCCGGCATAAAGGAATTCTAAGAAGTGAATGACCTGATCTCAAGGTCTAATTGTCACAGTTGAAAGAACCTAATGAAGATATATAAGGAGAAGAAATAGGGGACCAGCTCCTCCACAGTACGTCACTTCATACAAGCAAGACAATAGTTGTGTACTACAGACTTATCATGCACAAGCAAGGAAACAGACTCACAAGTGACAAAGGAATAACGACAAGCAATTGCCATAAAGCTTGAGGCCTGCACTGACCAATTTGACAAACGACAACGTCAAACGACTCAAAGCAAGCAAACTAATATGCGATGGTAGAGACGGAGAAGAATGCATTTTGAAGTATTGAATTAAAAGCTTAACACAGACACGACTGGCGAAATCTAACCGAGGCCCTTTACGTCAATAGGCGTAGGAGGAGATGATGATGATGATGGCCACCATTCTAAAACCTTGTTCACTATGAAAATAGCTTCACTGTACTCTTGCAAACAAGAGACAGTGATAGGTTCCTCTTGGCAAATGTGGAACATCAATAAAAGTTATCAATATTATCACCAAACCTACAATGGTGATCAACGCCCTGTCGCACCCGTCTCGTTTCTTTCTATTTTACGGGAAACTGGATGGCTATAGACAATATTGCCAACCCACAACCAAATTAGTAATCACCAGAACAATTGAGAAATGATTTATCATCAATTTGCAACCAAACAAATACTATATTTATGGAAGTGAAAATAAATAGCATCTTCACAGAAAACAAAGTAAACAGCATAATTTTGGAATAGCTAACACGCCTTATCCACTGCACAAACACAAAAATGTTTTTTCAAGGCACAAACACCAATCACCCAAGCTGACAAAAATGTTAAAGCAAACTTTATTCTCTGGTATACACAAATACCAAGAGTCGAAGAATCTGATGCAAGTAATATAGCATTTAACATCACAGTCAACCTTATTAACATGACTGAATAGAAGGTCTGCTTTTATCATTTACAAGGAAGACAAAAGTTTAACCTGTACGAAAGCAAACAGAGAGCTAAAGATCAAATGGGGTGACATAGAACTGAATAATCCTCCCTACCCAGTCTTCTTAGGTGTCACCCTTGAAAGAACACACTTTTAAAGAGAACACAAACAAAAGCAAACATAAAATAGCAACTAGGAACAACCTCCACAGTAAACTCGCCAACACCAGCTGGGGAAAAGATCCCGAGACTGAGACAACCAGCCCTGGTAATTTGTTACCCTACTGTGGAGTACTGTGCACCAGTGTGGGCCAAGATCAAGCCATGCGCATAAGGTAGACCCAGAGCTAAATGAGTCCTGTCGGATTATTACTGGGAGAGTAAAATCAAACCCTCTACGATCTTCATATGGTATCCCATCACCCAATATTCGACAAGAAACTCTAGCAAATAATGAAAAGAATAAATTAATGACCCCACTGTCCACTGTCCAATCACCAGCAAGAAGGCAAGGTTGAAATCCCGCAAAAGCATCGCAACGGTGGATGCACTAGAACCAAAACAATCAGCTGTTTACAGGCTAGAGTAGTGGCAAGAAAGAAACTGATGGCCATTCAATGAGGCATTGCTCAGCCCAAACAAAAGCTAGCCAGGTGGAACAACCTCCACCAGGAAGGACTGGATAACTGTAAACAGAGCAAGGGTGGAAGTAGATAAAACTAGGGATCAGCCACTAACACTGATTGCCCAAGTGGGGCAACACTACAAACAACGGAACACATCGTACGAAGGAGCCCACTGGGCCATCACTGCTCAGGTCAAGACCTCAGAGAAGCAACGACAACGTCCTCATGTGGGTATGACATCGGAGCTATAAGATATGATGTCTTGTAAGACAAAAGCATAGCATGGCAGAGACTCTTCCAATATTTGTCAAGGGATGAAGAGGCATAAAATCTACACTTCTAGTCCATAACTAAAAAGAAACACTTAAGATATTAATCTGATGTACAGTAAGTAGTTATGAATGAACTCTGCAAAACTAGTATATAATAAGTCCATCGAAAAACCCGCAAATGAAGGGGAGAAACCAGCAAAATATCCTCTAAGGTGACCTGACACTTTCCCTATGTAGTAAAAGCACCAAAGACGGCATCCTGGGAGTACATACCAAGGTCAAAGCCTCCAATATATTGGTCAAAACCCATGACTGAAAAGGATCAACATAAAACATATTTCTATCTGAAAATCTTGTGCTTTTTCTTACTGACTCCATACAAAGTCAGGATTAAATTCAAGATTCAAAGCTAACCAAAGATAGTCTTGACCTAATAGTGGAAACCAGTTTGGTCCACGTAATAAGCAAACTATAGAAGAGCTTTTCCTAATTTAAATACTTAATATATTGAGTTGCTTACAAATAAATCTTAAGGAAATACAAGGAAAATTAAGAGCTGTTTTGAGTCAACACAAGTGGATAACACATTTTGCGATATGGACAGTAAGTAAATTGAATTTCTGGGTAAGACAGAAGTTTTGGACTAGATTAAATATTAAAAATACAAAGACGTTTACAAATCAAGCAGAGGAAAATGCAAGAAATATTGAAAGCCAGTTTTCTTTGATTCAACATAAGTGGATAACGTCTTTCGTGATATAGACTGATAGCAAAAAAACTTACAGAATAAGACAAACTCAGGAACTTGTCAGGAATAAGGAGGGACACTTCAGACATAGGAGGTGAGATCTTCCTCATGGAGACATTAGATTTAATAATAATCTATTCCCTTATTGTAGAAGGGGACCAGACATCAAGAAACATAACTGGCTCGCTGGTGGCCGAAGATATAGGTGAATAGTTAGCGAGTTAAGGTTTGACTTTCGCTCATAAAACAAAAGAGGCAATTAATGAGACAAAAGCTTTAAAAACGACACGTAAAAAAGAGTTCTCTCACTGGCACTCAGTATTATTTTTGTCCCTCATTCTAGATTGAAGAACTCTCGTGACATCTTGCCGACTTTACGTCCGGTAACTCTTCAAGAGCTCGTGTCCCATACAAGAGTAGGCCAATGTTAACCTCACTGACACATTATTATTACTATTAAATGCTAAGCTACAACTCTAGTTGGAAAAGCAGGATGCTATAAGCACAGGGGCCCCAACAGGGAATAAGGAAAAATAAAATATTTTAAGAATAGTAACATCAAAATAAATATTTCCTTTATAAACTATAAAAACTTTAACAAAACAAGAGGAAGAGAATCTAGATAGAACAGTGTGCCTGAGTGTACCCTCAAGCAAGAGAACTCTATCCCAAGACAGTGGAAGACCATGGTATAGAGGCTATATCACTACCCAAGATTAAAGAACAATGGTTTGATTTTAGAGTGCCCTTCTCCTAGAAGAGCTCCTTACCAGAGCTAAAGAGTCTCTTCTACCCTTACCAAGTGGAAAGTAGCCACTGAACAATTACAGTGCAGTAGTTAACCCTTTGAGTGAATAAGAATTTTTCAGTGTATTGTAGGCAAAGGAAAATGAGCTGTAACGAGAGAGGGGGATCCAACGTAGTATTATCTGGCCAGTTAAAGGACACAATAACAATCTAGAAGTCATCGATTCTCTCCCTTCTTACTTAAATGTATTATTCATCTTCCTTTACAGTAATATATTCTAATTTATCTAAAAGATAATTCTTGTGCAAGTCCTATATGATGCAGTGTAGCAATATGATGACATCTTGATAAACTATTTTATAATCATAATATGATAGACATCTGTCATGCCAACTCACTCTTTGGAGGCCCATAACTTGCGCGATAAACTGAAAGACTGTTACCAAATAAAAAGAAACCTCGTTATAAACTTATCAATCTCTTATCGACCTCAATCTGTTAAGAAAACTGAGTTCTTTTCCAACTCCTCTTCTTAGAAAATTTTGAGCTTTAAGAACATAAAATTCTTGTTTGATAATCATTTTCTATTGATTTCTGTTCTATATCAACCTCTTGTGTTCTAAATGTTCATGGCTTGAGAATAAAGAAACAGCTTGAACATTATTACCATAATGTACGGATTCCAAAGTACACTGTTTTATCCTTTGGCAGAACGACGGAACATTTTGATTTCCCAAAGCACCAGACTCTATTTTCCAATCTTGTTAAACTTGGCAACACAAAAATCTCCATTGATGACTACCAGATAAAAAAGAAATATTGAAGAATATATTCTCTCCACATTACATGTAGATTTACAAGAACATAAAAACTCTATGACTGACGCAGACTACTTAAAAATCAAAACTTCCTGGGAACATTTTCAAGAAGAAACACAACCTGGCTTTAGAAAAGCCCTCACACTACACATTAGCAACATATAAAATCATTCCTCATCTATAGAAAGACTCCAATACACGACAAAGACATCGTCATATTAAGCCTCCATCGTTTTTCCCAAGATTATAATTTCTACACCGCTTAATCGAACGAAAACCAACGAGTCTACTCTGAATCAGCACGACCACTTACTTCGCCTTTCGATACAGATTAGCAGAGAATCAAAATACACGTAGATAAATTAATATTACAAAAGGTTGTCGCATCAACTCAAGATGAAATGATGCAACAGAGATGCTTGTTCACTTTCCCTCACTCGATCGCCCACAGAGGAACGGCACGTGCGACGCGAATCGGCCATGTATAGGCCTATGCCGGTCTTCTCTCTCGGAAGTTTTCAAAAACCTAAATGTAATGAAAAATGTGCCCAACTCTTCCGTGCCCTTCGTGGGAAAAGTCGCAATCGTAAATTAAAATGTCTGAGGATTAACAAATTTAAATTCACATTCTTTATGTTTTTCGTTACTTCAGATACAATGGTATAATTTAATTGAATAAGTTAACTGTTCTGTTTTCACCTGAAATGGATTCTACATTCCAAAATTCTTACGTTTAATCAGGCGTACACTAAGTATTTATATTCAAATTTAATAAACAGATATTTCTCATAAAAAGTAGACAAATATTCATTTGTAATCAATCTATTCAATTATAAATACACACCCAATTGCCTGACAAATAAAGTCACATTTGAAACACACTATTATTCTGGTAAATCTCTTAATAGTGAAATATATAAAGTTTATCCAAGTATTATAATACTAAAAGCAATGTGGAAAACCCACAGCCAATTCTTTTGCTTTCAGAAGACTATGTTCATAAAATCTGGACTTAGAATCTACTTTACACATCGCTACAGGAATTAGAATATACGGCAAAACTGAAATCATCTCTAGACGATATCTGATAAGGAAGACACCTTCTGTCCCATGATAAAGGACACAAATACTGTACTTGCGTTTTTATCATACTTTCCATGTATCGTATTTCTTCAGACCATTATCATGTAACTTTGGAATTAATGAATGTTTTTTCATTAAAAGGAATACTAATTAGCATTGTTATAGATGGTCTTTGATCGATGAAAGTCTAAAAAATATAAATAAACTTATTTAACGAGTCATAATTTCATAAAATAACTTTGCATTGTTATTAGTGGAATTTGAAACTCTGACAGTCAGTCAAATTACAATTGTGACTCAAGATTTTCCTCAAATCCTTCTAAGTTTTAGATTACCTTTATTTCAGTGACATTAAAAAAACACCTTCTAGAATTATATATCAATGTAAGCTTTATAAAAAGGATATAAACAACAGCTTAATCTCAAGCTATAACCTTCTTACCTAAATCGAGATGACCAATTTCAGTTAATATCAACCAAATGGAAGACGACATAGCGAATAAATTCTCCCAATAACTAAAACAGTTATCAGATAATCAATTTTCCAATTCAGAGATGAAAGACACATACCACAATAGCAACGGGAGTAACTCCGGCACCGTCTGACGACTGCACGGCCTCTGGCAAGCAGGGAGGGACGTCTTTAGTATTGCCTTGCTCAGTTCGGTGAGATCAGCCCCTTGAGGTGCGGCCACTGGCCTTTATTTCTTCAATATTTCCAAATCTACATCTACATCTGGAAGAGAACTCTTGACTTAAGACTCGATACAATGGCAATGTCAGTTACAAAATGGTATTTCTTTCGGCATAAGACTGGTATCGTATTAAACGTGATTAAGACATTTGACTGAATTTCAAGTCTTATTAATTAGTTTTATGATTATGCTTTAGCAATGAACCTAGAAACAGAATTCGGAACATTACAATCTAATTAATTCATTTAAAATTGTTTTACCTTGCTTTTGTTCTATAAAAATTAACTACGACCATAAACATTTTCAGAACTTGGAATATAAATGCAACATTGTACATCTACCTTCATACTCATCACCTAACCAATCATTACTAATACATTTACATACAACTAAAAGGTAGCCGTTTCTAGTCCACTGCAGGACAAAGGCCTCAGACATGTCCTTAGTAATGTATGACATTTGGACAATTCCATCGCTACATTGGCCAGTGCAGATTGTTGATGGAGACTTCAGTCTGATTGCTCACAGCAAACCAACCTAGTAAGGGTGACCCTGAATAGTAAAACTTTGATCATGGAGATACGCAAATCATTTCAGCACGTTGAGGTATCCCCATTCAGAAAAGGATTGTTCGCTATAACTATAACTTCTAACTCGTCAATACAGGATAACAATTTATTAAATATATCTAACTTTCTTCACCAATACAAAAACTAACATATAGCTCTCTTAGCTAACTTGTGGGAGTACCATAATAAAAATCATTGCATCGCCTCAATGAGTTTAACATATAAAGAATAAAGTCTATATTTTTTAGGGTTTTTTTAGTCCCGCTACTTTCATATCTACCGATTTTCTTTAGTTACCGTCGCTAGTTCGTTCCCTTCGTTGATATATTGATATAATTCTTAGTCTTAGAATGTTGAAACCCAGTCTTATACCAAAAGAAATTACAGATTTTAAATATAACAAACTGACTTCCATATAAAAGTTCTCTTTAACAATAACCAAATTGAGTTACAAAAACCTTTTGATACAAAACTCGCATTGCAGCAATGAGCAAAATCCTATAGAGTACAGCCTTATAAACATTATAATATTCACAATAATATAATAGTTTTAATATACTAATTCTTGAAAATTTATTTGTATTTTTCCTAGCTATATAAACCAGAGTTATTTAAAAGTGTTTAATCCATTGTTGCTTTTCCAAGAACAGAATTTTAAGGACTTGCGGCAAGGATGAGGCAGGAAATATAAATGACTTGGGTTTGTATAACCAGGAAACATACAAATTATCTTTTGAAATCTGTAGTTTGTTCCTTTGCGAATACAGACACTTGTAATATATAGGGGAATCTTCCTTAGAGGGGACGAAGTCCCAGTGATAGTTAAGGTGTCTGTCCGACCCTGTACCCAAGATAAAAAACACTGTAAGATTATCATGACCGGATTGAAAAAAAGAAGCAAGATCATGAAGTCAGCCTCAATATGATTAAGATTTTGGGGTGTATGTATCATAGCAGCCATATTAATGTTTTACTATGGCTAACTTAGAATACGACAGTGTAAGGGGGCTAGCAGAGGCGCCCCCGTTAGGTAAGTAGGTAAGGACAAGGCTTGTAGGTTAGGTTAGGGGGGAAAGTTTAGGTTAGTTGATGTCCATTTTTAATCCACGCAGGAGGAACTGGCCAAGATTTTAGTCCACCATCCAACATTATTACTTGCTAAGCTACACCCCTAGTTGGAAAAGCAGAATGCTATAAGCACAAGGGCTCCAACAGGGAAGATAGTCTAGCGAGGTAAGGAAATAAGGAAATAAATAGAAGAGTGTGCCTGAGTGCACCCTCAAGCAAGAGAGCAAGAGTGAGTATCCTGTTATAAACCATTTATATGTAGAAGTCTCATATGTCTAAGTACAAAAACCCAGTTTTAAGGTTATTCTCACCTGCGTATACTCTGAATAATAACAGCTAAATGATACATTCAACAGTATAGAAACCCTATTGACAAACAACAGGATTCAGACAAGATTTAGAGCAATGAAAACCTATGCATGGTCCACACTTATTTATGACTGAGAGCGTAACGAATGAGGAGGTAAGATGCCATGGACTGAGAGAGTAACAAATGAGGAGGTACTAAGAGGAGTGAATCAGGAGAGATCACTTCTAAAAGTGATATGGAGGAATCAGATAGAATTTCTGAGCCATGTAATAAGAAAAGATCGAACTTTTGTGTCTTACGGGATAGATAGAGAGGAGAACAGCAAGAGGCCAGCAAAGAAAACAGTTACTTCAAAGCTTACTGGAGGATGTAAATGAGAATGTAACAGCTGGACAATATACAGAGATAGAGACAAAACCAGGCGGAAGCAACTGACAGCCCACGCCAAGGAAATGCACTTAGGTAAACTGAAGACAAGGCCATACATAAATCGCTCCGTGGAGGTGTAGTGTAAGCTTATAAATTTGTTGTTATCAGCCACCACTGAGCCCAATAAGAATGTATCCAGTGATCTGTGGGTGCAGTCCTTAAGATAGCATACAGTGATGGTAGGTTACTTCTTCCATAAAACATTACCAAACACCTGAAATACCGAGTGATTCTTGCGGAACGTCAGAGTTTCAGCAAGATCTCGGACATCAATGTCTTTGGAAGGGCCCAAGTCGACACTTCTACTAATGAAAGAACTCGAGAACACTTCTCGTAATCAGTAAGAGGAAATCTAGTCGTGGAAAATTGATTGATTTCGAGTTTTCAGGCATCTTGACATCTAAGGTCATTGACACCAGGGTCGTGGAAAAGCAACAGCAGAGTAAACAAGGGTGTGTATTTGCAAAGGAACAACCAAGCGTTTGCAACATAAGCTATGATTATCTAGTTATAAATAAATTGCCTGAAAAGTATTTTACATGACACTCTTTAAAAATCATATTTCTGCAAATTCCTTACACTGATGTACATTTAAAATAAATTGAAAAGAATGATTCAGATAAGTAGTAATCTTGCAAAATTAACTCTAACTGTAAAACTTGCATTACAGGTACCTTTTTCTGTCTGAAGCAGATTAAGAAGTTCATAACGTAACCGATATACAAGGACAGAACTTTACTGATCTCTACAAAAACATCTTGATTCAAAAGTAAATAAAACATGAAATATCACCAAACTAATCTATCACTTCGGTGTACTAACATCCTGATGGGTGACCAAACATATGCGGAAGAGACCCGGTATCGCAGGCTATGCTCGAACATTTAAGATACCATAAAACTAACTTATGGTCACTTGATATCAAGAGAAATTCAAACAGATGTACAATAATTAAATTTCAGGGATTAATGAGGCAAAATCATCAAGACTAAAAAAGCTACTCTCCTTAATACCAATCCCACTTGGAAGAAATGATAACAAGAAGTTTGTATTTTCTGTCTTTCACTAAATGAAGTTTTTAAACCTATCGACTAATATTTCCAAAGCTTTATCTTTTTCAGCGGGACTTTAACACGTGGTTTTCTCTGCCTAATCTCATGAAATGAACTCGGAAACCATCTTGGCTTGAGTGTGAATAAACACCTTTTCATAATACAAGAAGAAGAAAGTCCTCTCTCGATCTATGAGACTTGTGCTCTCAAATATGAAAAGTCCCTACCAAAATTTTGCGTCTAAACAGAACTGAAAAGATTTTGCTCATTGCTACAATGGGATTACTGTATACAGAATATTTATATATAAAAAATCCTACAATGATTATTAAGAGGCAGAACACATTTGTAGCATTTGAAGTTATCTCAATTAAAATTGGTTAATGATGACACTTCAAAACTTCTTTCGTGCGGTACTCAACTATCCATCTATCTGGTTCAACTATTCCCTAACATAACGCCAGGTAACAAATAGACTTCTCTCATATGGTACTTGACTATCCAACTATCCACTCCCAATTCAAGACTGACTACTGAATAGACAAGATAATCGACTAGCCATTCTGGTTATGCTACTATATAGCGATTGTATCCTGCATAAAAATATCGACTTCCTTCGTAGATTAATTTTCCTAGCTTGAAAGATTCTCGGCAGAAATGGTATATGGTTGTTGGTGCTCCCTGCCGAATCTTCTACGTGTCCCACCTCCTCCAACGATCACGTCTCGGGGGAGTCTTATCTCCTGCCGTCGGATTTACAAGCCGCGGCAAAGCAGCACATACTCAAAGACCTACATACCGCAAGGGGTGTCTACCTCCTGCCATCAGATTTACAAACCCCGCCTAAGCAGCACGTACGGGAAGACATGCACGTCGTTAAACACGTCTTGAACGCGTACCAACACTTGCGAGGCAGTACTTATGCCTCAACACACACACACACACACACAAACACACTCTCTCTCTCTCTCTCTCTCTCTCTCTCTCTCTCTCTCTCTCTCTCTCTCTCTCTCATGACAGAAATGTCCCAGATCTGTATTTATTGCTTATTTTCAATTAAGAAATGCTGGGAATAACCTAGGAGAGATGGGGTCTCCCTGTCCAACTCCTTTCTCAATTGGAGTTCTCTCACTATCGTTATGTGGTTTCAGGATTGGTAAACGTTCAAATGAGAGTTTAAAATAGAAGCTTCGATCTGTCAAAATGTGTTCTGTCAGTTAATAATAAAACTAAAAATGAAATACAATAAAATACATCATACATCGAATGTACAGAGAATGCCAGCGAGCTATTTAGAACAGCCAAGAGATCTAGTTAACTCAAAAAGTTGGCTACATAATAATAAACTCTTAATTTACCCATTATAATATTCACCATTAACTTGAATATGATAAAAAAAACCATTAACAATGGAATTCTGCCAATACAGGCAGAGTATTCTCCAGCGAACCGTGATGTCTATATGTATGATCGTGATTGTAATATGAGCAATGTCGAACCTTTCTCACTGTACTACAATCAACAGAGAGGCTACATTAGGGATTTTGAAATACTGACTGGCACTGAAAAAGTAAATAAACTATTTTAAACAAAAAATAAACTTTCAAACAAGAAATATACTCTAATCAGGTGTGCTTTTAAACTCGGCAAGTAAAACAATAAGTGAATTTATCCAAACTGTAAAAGATTTTGAACTTATCAAGACTTAAGATAATCTTTTCATATAAAATATTTTCAAGTGTTTTACTTATTTTGTTGTTACTTAAGTTATAACTTTTATTTCTTTAATAAATATGATATTGAATTCTTTTTAAGTATTTTAATGATTTTTATCATCATTTTAGTTATTTTAACTTTTTATTATTAATAGTATTATTATCTTAGTTATTTTAATTATTATTATCGTCCTTTGACTATTATTTTATTATTGTAATTATCTAGAATAATATTATCGCTCGCCATTCATAGGAATGAATGGCGAGCGATTGTGACGCAGCTCCGGTAGGCCCTGCTGCTTCCTCCAATGCCTTGGATGACCACGGAGGTAGCAGCAGTAGGGGATTCAGCATTATGAAGCTTCATCTGTAGTGGATAATGTGGGAGGGTGGGCTGT
Organism: Palaemon carinicauda; assembly: GCF_036898095.1. Lineage (NCBI taxonomy): Eukaryota > Metazoa > Arthropoda > Malacostraca > Decapoda > Palaemonidae > Palaemon > Palaemon carinicauda. The sequence continues at coordinate 59,583,291 of NC_090767.1, read as the reverse complement.
GGAACCCTAGCAGTACCAGCCGAACTCGGTTGAGTCCCTTGTCAGGCTGGGAGGAACGTAGAGAGGAGAGGTCCCCTTTTTTTGTTTCATTTGTTTTATGTCGGCTACCCCCTAAAATTAGGGGAAGTGCCTTGGTATAAGTAAGTACATTATTATCATCGTTTTGATTTCTTAAATATCTTAATCATTATTATTATTTTGAAAGACAAAATAATTTGAGAAAAAACATCCGACTCAAAAGATACAATAAAAGAAAGTATGGATTTCTTCATGACTAACTTAGGAATAAGCGTTTGCAATTCAAATACTTCTCAAAGTTAAAACGGAGAGTCAGAGTATAAACAGAAATTACGATGAATGTTGCTTTTTCCAAGAAGTAATAAATAATTAACATATGCTCTCTAGGAACTATAAAACGGATGGAATTAAGTGAAACTATTCCTAAGAAGCTGATCTCTAGAAGATGAATCGAACCCGAACCTTTTAACTTGTGTCTTATACCTCATTCAACAATTTACTTGTGAATAAACTTCAGCCTCTTATCAATGGGAAATATTTAGAATTTCAAATATATACTACAAAAAACCTTATCCCTTATACATACATACATACATATACCAAGGCCCTTCCCCCAATTTTGGGGGGTAGCCGACATCAAACAAATGAAACAAAACTAAAAGGGGACCTCTCCTCTCTATGTTTCTCCCAACCTGACAAGAGACTCAACCGAGTTCGGCTGGTACTGCTAGGGTGCCACAGCCCACCCTCCACCGTTATCCACCACAGATGAAGCTTCACAACGCTGAATCCCCTACTGCTGCTACCTCCGCGGTCATCCAAGGCACCGGAGGAAGCAGCATGGCCTACCGGAACTGCGTCACAATCGCTCGCCATTCATTCCTATTTCTAGCACGCTCTCTTGCCTCTCTCACATCTATCCTCCTATCACCCAGAGCTTCCCTTCACTCCATACATCCACCCAAACCTTGACCTTCCTCTTGCACTTCTCCCTTATAATATATAAAAATATCTAAGCTTCCTTGGGTTTCAAATATACTAAAGTATTTTACACAGAAAAAACCTTATCCCTTCTATATAAAAGTCCGTAAGCTCGCTGGCATTTCTGTACCCTTTTAAAAATGATTTCTGAACAAACAATATTTATAAAATGCAAATATGAAACATGAACCAAATAAATTATACAAAAATCTTTCGCACATTATACCGATTCTCTCGTTCAGATCATCAACTGTACATGAACTATACGTGTAAATATTCGCAAGATCTCAAGAATAATCTTAACTGAACAATTAGCTTCATAAATTACTTTCAGATTATATTCTACATTATTCAATGCTCTCCTTAGAATCTAAAATATACCTGTTTTTATTCTAATAAAAAAACCCAAAACTTCACTAAAATGAAATGAGGAAAAAGCCATAGAACTCTATACTAATTTGATTTCTAAACTCACTGAAAAATAACCTGAAAAAGTTATTTGGAAGAACGAGAATCTTCCAGACAAAATAGCATTTTATGATTATTATTACTAGCTAAGCCACAACCCCATTTGGAAAATCAAGATGCTAGAAGCCCAAGGGCTCCAACAGGGAAGCTAACCCAGTGAGGAAAGAAAATAACGAAACACAGAATAGTGTGCCTGGGTAGGAAGCCGCACAATTTGCCGTAAACAAATTCGCTGTATGACAATTTACTGTTCGGATATTTTTCCGCAAAGACGGAAATTGCCGTTTTCTGTCATTGCTAAAATGAGAAATGAAAGACCGAAGGGTCTTTATTATTTATCTTTATAAGTTCAGACTAAAGCCCTTATATTAATTAGCTTTATCTTAAACCCTTATGATTCCATACACAATTGAAAACACCATATGTAATAAGCTTGATGACTCTAACTTCATTCATGGACAAGAAAGAAACAGGAAGGAAAGATTTATCAGATTGTTGATACGAACTGTAAGGCCAGAGTGCATACACTACAGAAATAGAGGAGCACTAAGTAGAGTGCAGACCTCCGCTGCGGCAGCTTATTTCTCAACCTTGACCTTTGACCTTAACATGTATTAATTGGTGTGGATTTTTATACACTCAAATATGAACCAAGTTTGAAGTCTCTGTGACTATATGAACCAAGTTTGAAGTCTCTGTGACTACGATGTTCAAACTTATGGCTGATTACGTGAATTGGACATTGTGCTTGACCGTGACCTAACCTTTGACCGTGACCATGATCTTTGACCTTGACCTTCCAAAATTTAATCATTTCCAGCTTTTTAAATAAGTTAATCCCAGCAAGTTTCATTACTCTACGATTAAAATTGTGGCCAGGAAGCTGTTGAAAACACACAAACAGGGGTTAAAACATAACCTCCTTTCAACTTTGTTGGCGGAGGTACTGTAGTAATGAAGTGATATCTATTTGTAAAATATGAATTAGAAAATATGAAATAAAATAAACTTAAATCAGATAGCTTCAAGATCATCGATTAGTGCTGCATGTGGGTGATTGGAAAATGAAGGACAATTTCTCACGCCATTAACTTCAAGCTTACCGAGAAACATTAGGAGACGCAAGGAAGAAATAACCACATCTATTCCTAGATCAAGAATTGGTTTTGTAATTCTCAAGGAATTTAAAAATCTATAAAACAAGTAAATCTGTCTACTCTACGATAGTGGAATGGAAGACGATAATAGATTGTTGGATGGGGATGCGATGGAATACATAAGATTTGTCCTGGAATCTTCTATCAGTTATGTATTCTACATGTCAACATAAGACATGCATGCTCTCACAAATTTACGGTCTCTTCTCGAATAAGACAATAAGAATCTTACAATACGTTTTTTTAAACAACTGAAGATTTAATCAAGCCCCTAATACCTGAAAATCTAATCACGGATTTTAAACCAGCTAGTTTTCTTAGTTTGTCTGAGATTTTTCAAACCGCAAATGTAACAGGATGTTTTTTTAACTACGGCAAACGAAGTTGGAAGGAATTTCTGTTTTGCGTGTTATTTTGTGAATGGTTTCCTGGACACAATTTTAATCTTAGAGTAATGAAACTTGCAGGGATTAACTGTTAAGTAAAAATCTGGAAATTATTAAAATTTAGAAGGTCAGGTTTATGGTCGAGCAAAAGGCTGAGAAATGAGATGCCGCGGTGGAGGTCTGCGCTATACTGAGTGCCCCTCTGGTTATTTCTGTAACAATGCAGAAAGGTGACAGCTACTGGGTTTAAGGGTCGATATCAAAACGATTGTGATTTCAACACAAAAGTGTTCCTTATGGCCCTTGCATTCATTTTGCCTCAAGACGTCAATGACCTTCGATGTCAGGATGCCAAAGAACATCAAATCATTCATTCATTGCCTCAAGACACCAATGACACATCTATAGAACTTGGAGATGATGATGACTTGCCGCAAGAATTTGTGGCATACCTGAGAGCGGAGCCGTTGGTTCCCGAAAGATGGTGAACTACGCATGGCGAGGACGAAGCCAGAGGAAACTCGGTGGAGGTATGAAACAGTTCTGACGTGCAAATCGGTTGTCACAACTGGGTATGGGGGCGAAAGAGAGGTTGGGGACCTCGTTGATGTAGAGATCCGTCCGCTATTCCTATCGGTCTTTGGAATGTGAATGAAAGGACTTTAAATCAACAACGGGGTAGGAGGTTTTCCATAATGGACTGCAAATATCTGTTACCCATTGAAAGTGATCAATGTCTTGAGTTATAAAGATGATAATTCAAAAAAATGTATGACTTAAAGTTTGAGACCTTCATTATTTCTAATCTTTATGTTCTAAATTTCTTTTCTTATATATATCCATAAGTAGACAAACGATTGAAAATCAAAGTAAATAAATATAACAATATGCTCTACAAATGAAATAAGATAAAAAAATATTCCAAAGAAATATATATAAATAATGAAGGTGCCATTTATATACAAATTATCTTAACCTTCTCTTACGCTTTGTGGCATAATGTCGGCGTCTAAATATCCATACAGTAAAATTGTCTTACGGCAAATTTTCCTAGATCCGCCTGAGTGTACCCTCAAGCAAGAGAACTCTAACCCAAGACAGTGGAAGACCATGGTACAAAGGCTATGGCACCACCCAAAACTAGAGAATAAAGGTTTGATTTCGGAGTGTCCTAGAAGACCTGCTTACATAGCTAAAGAGTCTCTTCTATCCAAACCAAGTGGAAAGTGGCCATTGAATTACAGTGCAATACTTAACCCTTTGAGTGAAGAAGAACTGTTTGGTTATCTCAGTGCTGTCAGGTGTATGAGGAAAGATGAGAATGTGTGAAGAATAGGCCAAGCTATTTGGTGTATGCGTACGCTAAAGGGAAAATGATCCGTAACTAACAGGGAAAGACATTAAAAGAAAAAGATTTGAAGGGACTTGTGGAAGACATTTTCGAAATCTTATAAAAATCCTTCAACTAGGACTTAACCCTTTTACCCCCAGGCTATTTGGAACTTTCCAACCCTTAACCCCCAGGGGTTATTTTTTTTTTTCAAGCACATTTTGCAGTATATATTTTTTTAAATTGCTCTAACAGCCTTAATTTTCCTCATAGAGAGGTCAGGTTGGTCTCATTCTCTTGGAAAATGCCTGAAGTTTCTCAAAAAATTATCAAAAATATGAAAAAAAAATGTAAATAGCCTTTTTTTGCAAGGACGTACCGGTACGTCCATGGGGGTAAAGGGATGAGTTTTGTGAAACGTACCAGTACGTCCATTGGGGGTAAAAGGGTTAGGACATAAAATCCTACTGAATGATAATGACAGAACAGTTGAGGATAATAGAATGGATCCCAGGGAAAGCAAGAAGCTGATAATGAATAAAATGAATAAATGTATGTCCATATCATTCAGTATGAAGAATGGTTCAAGCAATACACATACACTCATTTACTGAGCTGCATACGCACAGCTTTCCATGTATGAACCTGTGAATTCTTCAACATAACTATTGAAAATCATTGGTGTACAAGCATACAGTACTTTCAAACAATCTTGCACTACGCACACGTATATATACAAAAATACTTTATCAAATTAAAAAATCGCGACTTTCGTAATAGACGAGAGAGGTCTTGTAGCTACGTGTATTCTTGATGTATTCGAGGTGTAATCATCTATGGCTTCTTCATGTAATTATCTATGAATTCTTGACATATTTTTCTACACCAGACGATTCTTCTGTGACCTTAGCAAGTCTTCTTCGTACTGATGCCGATCACCTGTAAAAAGAAAACCATTTTACTCATATTTTTAAAAATATTTTAAGACGACACAGAAAATAAAAGCAAAATACATTCCTAGAATAATATTTCTAATGATATCTTAATCATTCTTTTAGTCTTCTAGCATAATTCTGAACTTTTCAAAGAATCTTGATAAAATCATCCACTTTTCTAAAGTTTTGGTTTTGATTTTCGTCTTTATTCACCACCAGCAGATGGAGACACTTGGATAATCCTATCACTTAAATCTGTGGCAGGTTTTAGGAACACAACTAATTTTTTAGACAAAATCTATACTTATACAAGTGTAACAGAGTATTCCTTTTAATATCAAGGCGTACTTGAAAGTTTACAAGTGTAAATTTATGTTTTTATAGCCTATGTATTAACAGACGTTCTGTTTTACACATTTTTGGAGTGAATAAAGTCGACAATCCAACGGTCTAAATTGCGAACTGTGACGAACAGAGAAATATTTTGTCTTATTCATATAGTTGGAAAAAATGTAAGTTCTTCTAAGCCCAGATATAATAAAAACAGTGAAATTAACCTTCTGGATATACTTTAAGCATCAACTTCTCCAATCAGTAGACAATACGACAAATATCCTAAACAGACAACTATAATACTCAACGTCGGACATCTTCAAAAACACAACACAGACCGGTACGTCCTTGCAAAAAAATGCTTTTTACATTTTTTTTTGCATATTTTTGATAATTTTTTTAGAAACTTCAGGCATTTTCCAAGAGAATGAGACCAACCTGACCTCTCTATGATGAAAATTAAGGCTGTTAGAGCAATTTAAAAAAAATGTATACTGCAAAAAAGTTTCTCAAATATTTATCAAATACATGAAAAAAAATGTAAATAGCATTTTTTTGCAAGGACGTACCGGTATGTCCATGGGGGTAAAGGGATGAGTTTTGTGAAACGTACCAGTACGTCCATTGGGGGTGAAAGGGTTAATTGTTACCTTTTGATTTAGTGATTGTATCTTTGCACTTGGTATTTAAGGAGAGAGAGGTAAAGTCAGACCTGAAGCAAAGAGGGGCATTACTGAAGAGGAACGTCATGTCTATTGCTGCTGAAGATATGGGAAACTACGTTGCATCCACCTAGCACGAATCTTCGGTAATACCAAATAGTACAAAATTACATATTGATTTATCTGCAACTTTATTGCCTAAAGAGGAGCTATCATTCCTGTTTCATCAAGTCATTAACGGAAGAATGTCAGCTCGCTTTTTACGGCTGCGAAATCGCAGTCATTTCTCCAGAACTTATAATTCTGTTCCTTGGTTGAGTCCCTTGTTAGGCTGGGAGGAACGTAGAGAGTAGAGGTCCCCTTTTTGTTTTTGTTTCTTTGTTGATGTCGGCTACCCCCCAAAATTGGGAGAAGTGCCATGGTATATGTATGTATGTATGTAATTGTTCATTCCATCATGACTTTCTTTTAGATCCCTAGTAGTCTGCTGGCGAGTATTTGTTCAATTTTAGGATTCCATTAATTCTTTTTTTTTTCCAAAAGGGAGAACATTTTTAAATGTGTGAATACGCAAGAATACGATTTTTTTAAGGTTTCATTAACCACATCATATTCTCAAAAAACCGCATTTTATTATATACTAAGATTGCTTTAGATTTTTTTCTTCCATCTTCGTTTTGAAAATATACGTCATCACAATTCAGATGTCTTTCTTGATATGCTAAAATGAAACATTCAATTAAGGTTGCAGATATGTAATTGAAAATGGATGGTAAAAAAATTGAAATAATTCCTAATATATATTATATATCTCAATAATAAAATAAGCATTGACGATATTTTCAAGTAAACGAAGATAATTTTTGTAAGTTTTCATTCAAATCTATTTAGCGTTGATTTCGAAATTCTTTTTGAAATTATTCCCCATAATATTACTTTTGGAATCACTAAACAGCCATGAAGAGCAAGGATCGCCACTCACCTTTTCCTTAACGTTTTTGGAGAGAGGCGAGACCATCAAGAGATATACCGAGATGTCTATCTGGGGGTGACTGAGGGGTCTCCCCATGGATCTCAGTCAATTAATCTTCCTGGTCGGCTATATCAAACGTTGGAGCGTAAACAAACTCATAACGGTGATGGCACAATTGTCGAAACACATGAGGGAGACGAAGGGCGATTAGTTCGATAAACAAGCGATTAAAAAGATTCTTATTGTAATTTCTTTTTAAACTACTAAGTTTTATTTTTTACAATAACTTACTTGATTAAATCTAAACACAGTTTTATTTGTCTTAGATAATAATAATAATAATAATGATAATATGGCTACAAATATAAAAAACATATCTTGTAAAATTCATTCCTCATTCATAAGAGTTGGATGTTGGAGCCAGGAAAGCCCTTCAGTGCCAAGGTCCCACTGGGAGAAAACATCGCAAGTAGAGCGTTAGTCGAGATGGAAGAAAGGCAGCAAGAATGGGGGTGAGGTAGAAGGCTAGAGAGAGAGAGAGAGAGAGAGAGAGAGAGAGAGAGAGAGAGAGAGAGAGAGAGAGAGAGAGAGAGAGAGAGAGATATGACTTACCATTGTAACATTCAAAGAGGAACCTGCCCGTAGTGTGGATGAAGAAACAGGCCTTGCCTACGGCACCATTGCCAACCAGAAAGTATTCATTAGTCTACGTCGACCTTTCATCTTGCGACACCTAATGTTGACCACCTGGAAGAGAAGAGGGAAAATGAACGAGTGTTGCCATATCAGGATCTGGAAGAGTCTTAGGGTTTATCTTAGAGTTATGACCTGAAATACAATGAGAACGTTTTGCAATATGAAAATCCTGGTATACCTATTTTTCTTCAATATCTTTTCTATGGTACACTGAAATTGAGCTAAAAAATTCTATACAGACTTTTAAATATACATAAATATATGATTTATTTATATACTTATTTTTTGTACAGTATTTAAGAATTCTATTATATCTTTAGTATGCAACATTCTGATATTCAACTGTTTCTTAATAAAATTCTATACACAGTACTCATTTTAATTAGCTTAGGAATAACTAAAGAAAATCAGTTAATATTCAACAAATCAAACAAGGTTTTTCCCAGTTTGCAACTGACATGCAAGACCTCTTGATGATGAAAGCATCGAAAGAAAAGCAAAAGAACTTGCTCTAACAAAGCAGACGGTTAGAACACGTATAGAGGAAATCTCTCTCCTGATGAATCTCGGCAACTAAAAGACCTCGTTCATTTTTCAGTTTCTCGTCTTAAGCTTTGGACGAATCACCAAGTATGTGTTGTAGTCCAGTTATGCATTTTCTTAAGAATTGATGATAATCATTTTGTCTTTGATGGGAATGTGGATCGAGCACAGCCCGGCATTCGTAAAAACACAGGAGGCAATGCTCTAAGCTTGCAAGAACACAGAGCGCAGCCACGTACTCATAAGCACGAGACGTAATGCTCTATGGTCGTAAGAACGCAGGACACAGCTCGGTACTCGTAAGCACGTGAGGCAATGCTCTGCTTTCAATCACGAAAAATGACGATGTATCCTAGGAAGCGCAGGAAGACAAGGGGGAAGGATCCGTGACTACCATCTCCCTACTTGGTGCACCCCAGTACCAGAAGAGACAACCAGGAGACTGGTCCTGCTCTCGATGAGACGTACCATACGAAGAGTATCTCTCCCCTTCATAGCAGGAGGATGTTTAAACTTACCCTCAATTGCTTGAGGAGTTGGAGTTGAGTCCAGACGGACTGATCACCTGCAACCAGTGCAAGAGCGGAAACCGACCCAGAATGTATCAGTTAGCGGCATTGACCGTTTTTCGCAATCGTTAAATTCCAAGGAACTGCAACGAAAGGTCTTCCTAGGCGACAGTCCTCTTCCCGAAAAGAAAATATCCGACGAAGAGAAAGGAGAAGGAGGAGGAGAGAGAAAGAGGTTGGAAGAGTATGAAGAGGAGGGAGAGAGAACCCTAGTTCTCCTTGCCAACAGATGCGCCCTATTGCAGGAGTAAATTACAACAGTTTCCTCGCCAAATACAAAACATCTACACTGGAGTTTTGTCACAAGGGAGCACAGGGACTGCTTTATGTAGGGGTAACATCCAGGGACATCTCAGTGGTGTTAACCACACCCGGCAGATGATAACTTCAAAACAGGCAGGTAGGAACGATTGAACATTCAGGCAAAAATGAGTAACTCCCTCACGAAGGGACACTACCACAGAGCGAGACGAGTTACGGTTTGAGAAGTTCAATGTCTTCCTGATAGGAAGAACGTGAATGAACTCCTCAGAAGGGGAAATGTAAGTCACGCCCTTAGCAAAGGTACGCAACAGATTGAGAACCAAAGGTTTCTATCCTCATAGGAATACTGTAAGTCCCTCTGCCACTTGCTTGCCTTTCAGTGTGTTTCCACTGTCACAGAGAGAGCGTTAATACAAAGCAAAAAGAGAAAACCCAACACTTATCGCAAAAGGAAGTAAGGAGAGGTCCAACGGTAGGAAGAAGAGAGCAGAGACAGTACGTATGTACATACTGGTTGCAGTCAAAGAAATGACTGACGTGATACTTGTTAATGACTCAAAGGCCATTTTAGCCTAGCTGAAGACATCCACTTAATTAAATGATGAAAAGTTTATGTCAGTATAGGAACAGAGACACTGTTACTAACTATGGCTACTCCTAACAGAAACTCCATACCAGCTATACTTCATGAATTCTTAATATAAAAAATCTACCCTTCATATAACATTTAGTTTTGAATTTACCTTTTATTGGATAAGATGTGGATCGAGTCCACACTGCTCCTAGAGGAAAATCCTTGCGGCCAAGATGAACGGATAATCCACCATCGTATCCAACACTCATCCTCAAAACGAATGGACAGTGACGATATGGTACCGCTGTACAATTCAGGGTCATGACCCTTGTCTTCTGAAAGAAAAACGTATGTATGAGTTGACATTACCAAAATAAAAAAAACCAAAGCGTGTCTAAACAATGTATAGTCTCTTTAATCACAAAATATAAATCCAACATAAAAATCAATTATTCTTTCACAAAACATCTTTGGACAAGAGAACGAAACGAAAAAAGGGCAAATTGGGCCATAGATTTTAAGGATTAATTCTATGAATATAACAAATTTTTAAAGTAAATTTACAAGCGTAAATGAGATCTTCCGTCCCTAGGAATGACTCCTGGTAAACGAGACGCCACCAGACTCTCCCAAACTCTTTTCCGAGGCTGAAGCAAGAAGGAAGACAGTCTTAAGTGAAAGATATTGATCTTATGCCTCCACAGGGGTTAGTACGGCAACCGCTTGAAGGAGCTGAGAATCCTCGTGAAGTCTCACTCTGATGGTCTGAGTTCTCTTGGAAAGCAAGAATAGATGAAGCTCCTCATGACCTGAATAACTCACAAACTCCATGAAGAGAAGAGCTTAAAGCTCTTCAGTCTAAAAACCTGGCTCAAGGCTGAGTGATAGCCTTTCATGGTAGACTGAGAGGACCTTCTCTTGGCAAAGATAGAATAGAAAATTAACAATCAATTGCAGAGGCTCTGAACGGAGAAGTATCCCGTCTACGATACAAATAGTAAATGGGTATTTCTCTCGGTACATTGACGAGGAGCATCAGCAAATCAAGAAACCACTTAGTGTGTGGGCACTTCGAAACCACCAGGGTCGTGAGGCAGAAGGAAAGAAAGGCAAAAGCATCCATGATGACAGGTCTTACGCTGGGGATCAAAATTAAAGCTTCTTGCTCAGCCAGGTGGCAAATAAGGTGATCGATGGGAAACCCCAAAGAGCAAGAAGCCTTTTTTCCCAAAAGAATAGAAGAGATCAATCCACTCCTACCACATACCTTGCCGGTTGAGTGTATCTGCTAATACAATCCTCTAGCTTCGGATGAACATCTGTGACAAATCTCTGTTGTCGAAGCCTGGCCAACTCGTAGAGGGACTGCCTGTTTTCTACCGCTACGCTAATATTCTCGCTCATCAACGCTGCCGAATGCCCTGCCAAACTGTTAGAACGATTGCAGAGCAAGGATAGACGATCACATTTCAAAAACAGTGGGGTACAATCAGTCTGGCCCTTCAAGTGTGTGTCCCATCTTCCCTTGGACGTATCTTCGGAGCCGAATAGTCAAGTGGAACTCCCCTGGTGGGGTCTTAGACGTCCTTCACTTCTTGTTCCACGAGATAAGGAGGACCAGTGGCTACTTAGCCAGTGATGTTCCAGATGCCCACTGTAGCACACTTGAACGGAGATGCCCACGTGGGACGAACTTCTCCCACGACGAGAGAAGTCTTAGAGGGCATCAAAAAGATGAAGCTCGGGGCACTAGGCCATCTGCAGCTCTGGTTTGGAATTGAAAACCAAAGCCCACAGTAGAGTACAAAGAGGAGATTATTCCGATACACTGAAGGATGGGCATCTAGATGTGTGAACACCATACCGAGTATTCAAACACCCCCCTAGTGTTACGAGTGCCGATATTCCTTCCTGTAATATAACTACTCCGGGCAATCACTCAAGAAGGGAAGAGAAACGATAGGAGTCATCTCTTCGAAGCTGCAGCGAAGACTCTCACACAGAAAAGGCAAGAGAGAAGGAAGAACATTTGGTTCGTTCCCTCTGGAGTCATGCAGGCCGATGATGATGCTCTCATCATCAAACGCACGATCAGATGATACGTCTTTAGACACCAGAGGACAGAAGAAAAGTGGTGCCTTTCCCCTTTACACTGAGACATTAGGACTTTTCTTCCAAAGGGGGCACCTGCAATGTCTAACGAATGTTCCCTTCCTTGAGTTCACGTTGTTGGATAGAACGGCAACAGACGTGCCGAGAAACAGGGTAAAGACATTGGGTAATGACAGGTACCCTAGTGAACTGTCAAATAATTGTTTATACAATCCTTGTCTTCTTTCTTCAATATCAACGAACATAACTGTCTGCAAGAGTATTTATTCACCATGAAAGAAGAGTAAAAAGATTGAAACAGCCAGAGACGAGGAGGCTGAAAAGTTCTTCGATAGTGTCAAGCAGCCGAGGTCAAAGCGAAGTATGTTCCCAACTAACAGACAACCATTGTTTATTTTTTCTCAAAGTGCAATGACCATTTCCACCTTGGCTAAAGTCATACTCTTTGGGTTATGGTGGCGTTCTGCTGGACTGGGGTGTGAGACCGGATCATGCTCGATAGTCTTGCAGTGTCTACAACCTTACCATACTTGGGGCTAAGGATAAGGGGTCTGGGGGAGCCTATAGGTCACCTACTGAGTCTTCAACAACCATTGCCTGGCCCTCCCTGATCCTAGCTTGGGCACTGCTCATATGTATATATATGGTTAGTCTCTAGCGTATTGTCACCGTCCCTTGCCTCCGCCATTCACAAGTGACCTTTAAAACCTTTAAATATTGAAGATTTATGTGGAGGAACATACACATTTTTGGACCCCTTAAACTATATTATGAAACTAATAACAATATACATATTTAACTTCGATAAATGTTCATCATTCCATCGGCAATTGCCCGTCATAATGACCAGTTTTCTATACCGGTAGATCATAGCTCTCCCATTTTCTATACCACTAGATCCTAGCTTTCCTATTTTCTAACCCAAGACCATTCAGAGGTGTCTTCACTATCACGGCACTTTTCTTCCGGCCGATCACATAATTCACTTCTAAAAACAGGTTGCCTCCAGCATTTTCTTTTGAATTTCTAAGCTGTGAAGGAAGTCGCCATTATGATCATATAAAAAATACTACGGCCATTTCCCTTCGTGGATTTATGACTTGTATATAAGGGTTTCCCACAAGCGTCATCGCCATTTCTGTGAAATGATTATTGGTTACTAATACTATTTTACCAGTTGGGTCAGATCCGGTGTAAAATTACTAAAGTTTTGATTAAAAAAACATACTTTGCGGTGTATGTGTGAAAGTGGCCACCTGTAAGTATGATGACCGCTAAGAATATAGCAGTGTAATGGGAGTCGCAGACGTCAGGTAAGTAGGTAAGGACACGGCTTGTAAATTAGGGTTAGGGGAAAAGTTTAGTTTATTTGGTGGGGTAGTTTGTAGCGCTACGGCCAAGCGTCCTAATTTGCTTATTATCTCTCCGACTGTTATCTTGTATAGAATAAAAACGTTTGGAAATGGTCTACGGATCTTAAATATGTTGTGTAAGGGGGGTCCGGGGGGGCGCAGCCCCCCTGGATAAGGACACGGCGTTTAGCATAGGTTAGGTGGGTTTTTTAAGTTAGCTTCTACCGTCGTACTCGTAGGTAAGGAAACTGTTGTGTAAGGGGGGGTCCGGGAGGGCGAAGCCCCCTGGGTAAGGATACAGCTTTTAGCATAGGTTAGGTGGGTTTATTAAGTTAGCGTCTCCCGCCAAAATCGCTTTTAGAACGACAGCCACAGTTCAGAATATTCCCGTTTTCGGTAAATTTACAGTTTCATCCATTATGGGGAAACTGGAATAAAAATATATTTGTTGCATCAGAAATAGTGTAGTTCCAACGAATTTAACGTTTATTTTGACTGCAAACCATCCGATTTAGAGATTTACTAAGTTGTTCTAGAATGCAGAAAGACCCTACTTCATCCCAACAATTATGGGGGACACCAGGTGGGAACCAGGGTTTTGGGTGGGGGGGGAGGGCGTCAAATGATATTTGCAATAAATGAATACTTATCATTCCACCACCCCTCCCCCTATACCCCTACCTAGCCCTACGGGGGGGGGGGGCCTCGGCCCCCCCTGCTACCCCCCCTTAAGGCCACAGTGATTTTCAGGGCACTACTGAACCTAATAAACCCACCTAACCTAGCCTAGGGGCTCTGTACCCCTACCTAGGGGCCTTGTACCCCTACCTAGGCCTACCGGGGGGGGGCTCCGCCCCCCCTGCGACCCCCCCTTAAGGCCACAGTGAATTTCGGGACGCTACCGAACCTAATACAACCACCTAACCTAGGGCCCTGTACCCCTACCTAGGCCTACCCCTACGAGGCCACCCCCCCCCCCCCCTTACAGCTACTACCTAACACATCCATCAAACCAAATCCAAAGTGATGGTACTGCTGCATACATCGTTATACTATCACCATTATAATATACTCTATAAATTAATGAAGCTTACCTTAAACTGTTGTTTCATCAACATGTGCTGCTGCTTTGAGGAAAATATGAAGCCGTTGGGAAGGTTCCTTGACATGCAGGACAATTTTTATTTTGTAAAATTAAATTGTGTCTCTGGACTAGTTTGTCTGCGGATTATAGTGGTTACAGGGCTCATTTAAGCAAATACAAGACACAGTCAACAATTACAACAGACTTAGAAAAAATCTCGGAGGAAGACATGAGTAGCGTGAGTTTGATCGTCGATATATAAAGAACTAGGCATTTGCGACAGATAATATTTTACAGAAATACTACAAAAGACTTGCTTTACTCGGGAAATATATTATTATAATAGATTTCCCATAATGGATGAAACTGTAAATTTTCCCCGTTTTCTACGGGATCTGGCCGTCACCCTACAAAGGCTCCATTTGGTGTCCATATTTTACGCTCGCAGGAGGGACTGACCGCTAATATACAAAGGCTCCCACACTTTAAAAGGGAAAGAAAGACATGAACACAACCTAGCCTAAGGTTCCCCCACTTAAGCTAACCTAGGAGTCGTATCCTTACCTCCTTAGACTCTTGGACCACCGTATTCTTACCTACTTAGCCCCTTAGACAGATATTTCATTAAGGTTCAACGTGTAGGAGAAATTGCATATACTAAAAAACAAGCGTTTTCTGACACCATTTAAAACTTGACAACACAGACTTAATTACTATAATAAAAGCTCATGTTAACTTCTTATAATGTGAAAATAACTATATATGATAACTCACCTTTATATAAATTTGAAAAAGCTTTTTAATGTTGGATATTTTGCCGTAAATTGAGAACGGACGCCTTGAATCACGTGAGACTTCCATCGTCTCGAATGTAAACAAACATTGCTCTTCTTCTTCTGTTTTTCTTCAGAAGTTCAGAGATGGAAAAATAGTAGAAGATACAATATTAATAGAAGCATTTTTATTATTATTATTATTATTATTATTATTATTATTATTATTATTATCATTATTATCTCATACACATACACCAAATCATATCAGATCAGATTCACGTTGAGGCTTCGCCTTTGTAACGGCGCCTCTGTGTCTTTTAGTTTTGTGTGTTTCTTATTTTCACTAGTTTTTTCTCTTTTCATCCATATTTGTTGTAGTAGACTTTTCTTATTTTCAATATTTTCTTTAAAAAAGGCAATTTTCTTACTGTTTGTGCACTATCTTTTTCGTATGATTGTTGGAGCTTGCAAGACTACTTCGAACTTCCAGAGCCTGTCAGATATATGAGGCAACTAACATCTTTGGTTGGAGTTTTAAAACCCCCTAATTCTATGCTTATATATTTCCTTGATTCATCACAGATAAACATATTTCAAGAAGATAAGATGCGTTACTCCAGGATGTGCCTGACGGAAGCCGCTGAGCCCGAGAGGACGCGGTAGACCAAGAGAAAAGTGGCTGATGACAATGCGCAGGGCGGATAGATCTGAGAATTGGGTTGAGCTCAGAGAGATAGCACAGGAAAGAGACACAAAGCCTATCTTTTTCATTCCTGTTTCTAACCTTTTCTTTTAAGTCTATTATGTTTAACGATGTCTTCATGGCTATTACAACTCCATAGTGTAGAGTTTACCCATGTAATCTCTTCTGTTATTACCATACACAAACCTTAACTTGGTCATCTCTCCTTTCTTTTCTTATATTTTCTTTTAATTCAATTTGCCACTTTGCATTTTATTCATTTCTTGAGTTCTCGCTTTATAGACATTCTTACTTCTTCAGTTTCAATATATATTCTGTATATTTTATAATACTTTTCCCTGATATTCCAGATATGGTTCCCTTATTTGACCTTCCACTCTTTCCTTAACTAATCATATATTCACGGTCTTATTTCCCACATATATCCTCACATTAAGGGGTCGGTTATCGGATGCGTCCTCTCCAACGCCTTCTATCAAAGGCATCCTCTTCCACCAAACCTCTTACCTCCATATCATCCTTCAACTTATCTCACCATTTAATTCTCAATACATGTCCAGACCATCTTATTTGTGATACTCTTATCCCCTCTGTAAACTTTACTATGCCTGCCCTTCTTATTTCCCATTTTCCGATCTTTGAAGCAGTGAAATTCCCATAATGCCCCTCAGCTTTCTCATCTTTGTTCTTTAACGTTTTGCTTTCTTTTCGTCTTGGAGCCCACGTTTCCAATCGATACATTAACACAGGTCTTGACTTTTAACTCGATTGGCATTTTTTAAATCGCATACCACTCCCGCTACTTCTCTACACTTCCCCCAGTCTCCTTTTATCCTATTCCCAACTTTAGCCTCGCATCCTCCGTCCTGACATATAGTAGATCCTAATTTTGTTCTGTTGGTAGCAATTAATTTCTTTAAAAAGTTTTATTTTTCAATTAAAATAATAGTTAAGAGACAGTCCTTGCGAGTATATGTAGATATAATTCTTTTTGTTTCTATACATAGAATTATAGGCTTATGACATGTCAAGCATGCATAAATATGTTCAGGGAGTTGTAAAGCAAAACACTTGTTCCTTGATTGATGTTACTCTAGTTTCTATTAATTTGTGTGCTTCAGGAAACTATATTGCTTAAGAAGGACTCTAACCCCAGTTTGGTAGATCCACAAGCATGGACATAATATTCGCTCGTTTGCGACAACGTCGTCATAACTCAAAAATAGCTATTTTTCAGGAGAGCCATTTTAATCAATTAAAACACTCATATTAATGTATGTCGTTAGGACATTTAGCGCCTCAAGCGATCAATTTTTTAGCTACAATTATGACACTTTTGCCAAAAGAATCAGCATTTGAAGATGAATATGTCTATATGGATAACTCAAAAATACATTTTTTTGAGTTATGTTGTCGCAAGCGAGCGATATATGGTACGATCACTGAATGTAACGACTTATTCAGTTGAGTTCGACAGGAAAAGTTTGTTCTAAAAACTCATTGGCTTCAAGAGCATTGATGTAAACTAATATAGGAAAAGGGTGTAAGCTGGGGCAAGACTCATCACTATCATAATATCATGATGTTCCTCTATCTGTATCACCATTTTTGTCATTTATATGATAGCAGTAATGAGGATTAATTTCTTCCAGTGTAAACTTACCTTTTCATCCCCAATTCTGAAATATTTACATTTAACCCTTAAATCTATAACATCAGCTGGTAATATATACAAAACCTTGTTTCAGTTACTTTATTCCCCCTGGTATACTTTGAAATATGATTATATTTTCAGTCAATTTCATAGATTTTCTTATTCTACAGTATCTTGTATATACCTCAAACCTACAATGAGTTGTGTCTGAGTAGTTATACTGCAGCTAAGATCTGCCTTTTTACCAAGTAGTAAAGATCGAAACCTAAATTTTACCTCCTGTGGATGTTAGCAGTTGGAGCCTCTTATCTGGCATAAGCAACCAAAAAAAAATGTTCAAGGAGGATGTCTTCGTTGGCCAAGGCACCAGCCGCCCGTTCAGATACTACCGCTTTGACTGGCCATAAAGTACCACATTGGATCCCTCTCTCTGCTTATGGTTCATTTTTCCTTTGCCTACACATACACCAAATACTCTGACCTATTTTTAACACAATCTCCCATTCTCATACACCCCGCAACACTCATAAAAAAAATCTCCACTAAAGGTTAACTACTGCAGGGTAATTGTTCAGTGGCTACTGTTGTTATAGCTCATAAAAATATTCTATTTTTCCTTGTTTCCTTTCCTCACTGAGCTATTTTCCCTGTTGGGGTTCCCTAGGGATAAAAAACAACTAGAGGGCCACTCAAAGCGCAGGCCTCTGCCGTGGCAGCTTATTTCTTGACCTATGACCTCACGAAGCTTCATCTGTGGTGGATAATGTAGGAGGGTGGGCTGTGCCACCCTAGCAGTATCAGCTGAACTCGGTTGAGTCCCTTGTCAGGCTGGGAGGAACATAGAGGAGACGTCCCCTTTTTTGTTTCATTTGTTTGATGTCGGCTACCCCTCAAAATTGGGGGAAGTGCCTTGGTATATGTATGTACGTATGTGACAACGATGTCCAAACTTATGGCTGATTACGTGAATTGGACATTTTGCTCGACCTTTGACCTTGAGCTTCCAAAATTTCATAATTTCCAGCATTTTGCATAAGTTAATCGCTGTAAGTTTCATTACTCTACGATTAAAATTGTGGCCACGAACCTGTTCACAAACACGCACACACACAAACGGGGTAAAATATAACCTCCAACTTCGTTGGCGGAGGTAATCCTACACACATACATACATATACAAAGGCACTTTCCCCAATTTTAGGGGGTAGCCGACATCAAGCAATTGAAACAAAACAAAAAGGGGACCTCTACTCTCTATGTTCCTCCCAGCCCAACAAGGGACTCGATTGAGTTCAGCTGGTACTGCTAGGGTGCCACAGCCCACCCTACCCTGTTATCCACCACAGATGAAGCTTCATAATGCTGAATCCCTTACTGCTGCTACCTCCGTGGTCATCTAAGGCATTGGAGGAAGCAGCAGGGCCTACTGGAACTGCGTCACAATCGCTCGCCATTCATTCCTATTTGTAGCACGGTCTCTTGCCTCTCTCACATCTCTCCTCCTATCACCCAGAGCTTCCTTCACTCCATCCATCCACCCAAACCTTGGCCTTCCTCTTGTACTTCTCCCATCAACTCTTCCATTTATCACCCTCTTTAGCAGACAGCCATTTAATAAAAGGTGAAAATTCAATAAAACGTCAATAATATTAACACATTTTGTAATTATACATAAAACATTAGAAATATCCAAAAAAAATCTCATAGTATTTTGTACAAAAAAAGGAAAAAAAAAATAATAAAAAAGAAAGTTGAAGACTTTCTGTTCCTTCAAAGTTACCCACTTAATGAATGAGAGAGTTAATGAATGAAAGGGAAGAGTTGTAATAGTAAAAGTTGTAGTAGTAATAGTAAGAGTTGTAGTAAAAGAAACCCAGATATTTTTCAAACCAAAAAAAAAGCAAGATTGATACTGACCCCATGAAAATCAAAAAAACAGTTAAATGGCTAACAATATTCAATTTTTTATTATTTATATCTATATATATATATATATACTCCTTAGAAAATTGTGTAAAAGGCAGACACATTTTGAAACTCTGCCCGGACGCCTCCGTCCGGGGATTTCCCCAACACACGCCCGGACGTGTCGAGTAAAAAAAAAAAAACCTAATGCATTCCTTATATGAGAGAGAGAGAGAGAGAGAGAGAGAGAGAGAGAGAGAGAGAGAGAGAGAGAGAGAGAGAGAGAGAGAGAGAGAGAGAGAGAGAAATCAACACACACAGACCCCCCCCTTTTATTACGGCACATTGGGCAAGAGAAATTTGAACACCAAACTTGTTACAGTATTGTTATATATATATGTTTATGTATATATTTATATATATTCTCCCTCACACATTAAGACAAACCCCAAGAGTAAAACAATGAAGAGAAAGAAGAGGAGGAAGAAGAAGAGGCCACTGACGACGACAGTGTTCTATCGTTGCTTTCGCTGCTTCTGTTGCTAAACTGATCTCGTCTCCTTTTTTGACACTGGGGTAGAGGGACAAATAGTGGGGAGGAATGAGGAGACGAGAGGCAAGCCGCAGCCGAACGGGAAGACGTGAAAATGAGAGACACGTGGAGAGATGCAGTAAAGATGAAATAAAAAAACGTGAAAGGGGGAAAAGGAGCGAGAGATACAAAGAGGGCAAAGGGGGCGGCCGTCGCGCCGTCCCCACCTAAAGCACGACGCACTTCCTGGGCTTCTTCGTCTCGGGGGGTTCGAGCGCCGCCAGGATGGCCTCGTCGAACACGTTCTTGAGCCCCTTCTGCGTCAGGGCCGAGCACTCCACGTACTTCACGGCCTTCAGCTCGCGGCTCAGTTTGTCGCCCTGCTCGTACGTGATGGGCTTCTGTTTGTTCTTGGCCAGCTTCTCGACGGTGGCCGCGTCGTCCCGCAGGTCGATCTGCGTGCCCACTAGCAGGAAGGGCGTCTTCTGGCAGTGGTGCGTGATCTCCGGAACCCACTGGAAAGGAGGAGGTCGAGTTTAGGGGTCGGTTTTTACCAAAATTAATCGTAGGGTTCTGGTACGAAGTTAAGGTTACTTTTCTAAATACTTGCGAGAAATTAAGGTTATTTCCTATATACTTGAGAGAATTTAAGGTTATTTTCTAAATACTTGAGAGAAATTAAGGTTATTTTCTAAATACTTGAGAGATTTTAAGGTTATTTTCTAAATACTTGAGAGATCTTAAGGTTATTTTCTAAATACTTTTAGAGATCTTAAGATTATTTTCCAAATACTTTAGAGATTTTAAGGTTGTTTTCCATATACTTGAGAGAATTAAAGGTTATTTTCTAAATATTTTAAGAGATTTTCAGGTTATTTTCCAAATACTTTAGAGAAATTAAGGTTATTTTCTAAATACTTGAGAGAATTAAAGGTTATTTTCTAAATATTTTAAGAGATTTTCAGGTTATTTTCCAAATACTTTAGAGAACTTAAGATTATTTTCTAAATACTTGAAAGAATTTAAGGTTACTTTCTAAATACTCTAAGCAATTCAAGAGATCTGTTTATCAACATTATTTTGCCCTTGGGCTTATAGCATCTTGCTTTTCCAACTAGGGTTGTAGCTTGGCTACTAATAATAATAATAATAATAATAATAGTGATAATTATTAATCTCGGAAACCCACTGGAAAGGAAGAGGTCAAGTTTACCAAAAATAAATCTTAGTTTTACCTAGATATCTTTGGTACAAAATAGCGTTTACCTTTTAAGTGATTATATATATATTTATCTTTGATGCCATGCAATTTCTAGATAATTATTACTTAGCCATTTCCAATTTAAATATAAGAAAGTCCTTAACTTGCAAACGTTCGAAGGTACAAACACATATCAAACAGAAATCATAACTAAAGCTAAAGTTTCATAATGAAATACTGTCACCAAATAATTTATAATTTAATACACTAAGCAGGACGACAATTGCAATAAGAAACAGGACCATATAAGGGATTTTGACGAAGGAAAAAGAAGCCGTAGATAAAGATTCCTAGAAATAACAGGGAACACCACCGTAGCGAGGCGCTACAAGAAATGACCGCCAGAGGGAGTTGGCGCAGTTGTGATACGTTAGTAGTAGGAGAACCAGGGTAACCTCTATTGAGGCTACCCTTCTAATTCCGCCACGCATCCCCCTCGAAGCGTAAAGGCTATTCGGGGTGCAGATTGCCATGTGGCGTGTCAAGAATACGTCCCCTGATTATATACGATATCCTTGAGAGTAAATCTTAAGGGTACTCGCGCCAGAAGTTAGAATTCTGTGAAATCTTTGGTTTGATTCTCTGGGAATATCACTGTAGTCATATATACCCTTGGGAAGCTACTAAAGGAACCTTCCATCAGGACGTCATGGCCATCTCACCCAAAAATAGATTTTGAACTAACGTTTTCTGGGCGAGGAACCTGCGTCGCCCAGTGAAATGCTCCTCTAGCACCATTTTTAAGGCATAGTTATTGCTGAATATACCAGGGAAAAAAAAAAAAAAAAGAGAGAGAGAGAGAGAGAGAGAGAGAGAGAGAGAGAGAGAGACGCATGGAATGCCAAAAATAAACCTAGCTCGCTCACTCTTCGAGTGTCTGTATAGAAAACTGGGGCGTGATTGAACCACGACCATAGGTCCCTCACCAATTAGACCTCTCCTTCATCAACATCCCCGGGAACAACGAGAACCATTGGCATCTGTCAGCAGTTCACCTGGAGGGCGTCAGAAACGTCGTATTGACTTTTGCAGCTGTAAATCGTAGCTACGGGAGTAAGGTGACCCAGGGCAAAATTTAAAATTCAACTTGAACATATTCTTGGAATCCATTATGTTCTTAAGTTGAGGAATTTCTGATATATTGAATCTAATATAAAATTTAGGCTTTAAGCCAAGCACTGGGACATCAAAGGCCATTCAGCGGTGTATATTGATGCATAGCCTATTCGTCTTTCCTTGTAACTTCAACTCTCTCTCTCTCTCTCTCTCTCTCGTCAGAATATGTTCCAACAATAAGTCTTTTCTCTCTCTCTCGTCAGAATATGTTCCAACAATTAGTCTTTTCTCTCTCTCTCTCTCTCTGAATGTTCCAACAGTAAGTCCTTTTTCTCTCTCTCTCTCTCGTCAGAATATGTTCCAACAATAAGTCAGTCAGTCAGTCAGTCAGTGTCTCTCTCTCTCTCTCTCTCTGAAATATCATTGGCCCCATTGTACGAGAATCATGAAGCATAACCTGGCTATTCCTCTCCATCTGTATGTGTCCGTCTTTGTCTCTCAGCAGTTACTACCACCACCACCATCAACAAACAACGGCGCACACATTTTACTCTCCATCGGAATGCGAGATTTAAACCGTTCTCCGCCACCCGAAGCTCCGGGCCGCAACGGGCGCATAGGGTATAATTCTAACTAATTAAAGCAATCGCACCACTTTCATACAATAATATCTAAAAGCAAAATAAGGAGAGATTAAACGGATTATAAAAATAAATATTTGTCAAAGCTCATGATATAAACCAATACTTTGTATCAATTCAAGTTCAGGGTATTATAATTCTACCCAAGTATATCAAAGTTTTGTCTTATAGAAAATGTCCTATGAAGATTAAAAACCATACAATCTACTAAAATATGTTTGATATCTATAGTCACTTGAGAGGTATTACAAAGAGGGCCCTGTCTCCCTTCACCACTCGATTATTGTGGGTTGCTTGTGTATGGCCAATACACACAGCCTTTGTACCATGGTCTTCCACTGTCTTGGGTTAGAGCTCTCTTGCTTGAAGGTACACTTGGGCACACTAACTTATTTCTCTTCCTCTTGTTTTGTTAAATGAAATATATCTTATTGTTGTTACTGTTCTTAAAATATTCTATTTTACCTTGTTTCCTTTCCTCACTGAGCTATTTTCCCTGTTGGGGCCCCTTGGGCATAGCATCCTGCTTTTCCATCTCTCTTCCTCTTGTTTTGGTAAAGGAAATATTCATTTTAATGTTGTTTCTGTTCTTAAAATATTCTATTTTTCCTTGTTTCCTTTCCTCACTGAGCTATTTTCCCTGTTGGGGCCCCTTGGGCTTATAGCATCCTGCTTTTCCATATCTCTTCCTCTTGTTTTGTTAAAGGAAATATTTATTTTATTGTTGTTATAGCTCATAAAAATATTCTATTTTTCCTTGTTTCCTTTCCTCACTGAGCTATTTTCCCTGTTGGGGCCCCTTGGGCTTATAGCATCCTGCTTTTCCATATCTCTTCCTCTTGTTTTCTTAAAGGAAATATTTATTTTAATGTTGTTACTGTTCTTAAAATATTCTATTTTTCCTTGTTTCCTTTCCTCACCGAGCTATTTTCCCTGTTGGGGTTCCCTGGGCATAGCATCATGCTTTTCCAACTAGGGTTGTAGTTTACCAAGTAATAATAATAATAATAATAATAATAATAATAATAATAATAAAAATAACATCACTATAAACATTATTATAAAAAAAATGCCATGTTGCAACCTTAGTTGAAAAAGTATTAATATTATATCAGAAATAAAAATATAGCAGTGTCTGCTTTCAGAATAACACCAGTATTTTCATTATAAAAAAAAAGCAATGATTTAATCATAGAAGTTTTTATAGTTTATATATAAAAGCTCTATTTCAATGTTGTTACTGTTCTTGAAATATTTCATCACTTCTCTTATAGTTTATTTCCGTATGTCCTTTTCTCACTGGGCTATTTTACCCTGTTGGAGCGCTTGGGCTTATAGCATCCTGCTAGGGTTGTAGCTCGGCTTAGTATTAATAATAATCAGAATCCACTGTAAAGTCGATAAGTCATATCAAAACATTAAAACGTGACTTATGTCAACTTGTTTCAGAGGAAATTGTTTGTTGACTTATATCAACCTGTTTGAGAGGAAATCGTTTGTAAGTAGTTTGAACTTGTTAAGTTCCACAGATTAGGTATATCATTCCATAATCAGGTCACAACTGGAAAACAAGACGTAGAATAAAGTGTAGTATTGCGCCTTACAACGGAGATGGCATATCTATTAGAACGTACACGATGGTACACTCCGGAAGATCTGGATGTAAAGGATGGGTAATCATGAAAAATCTCTTGCGACGTGCATAACGAACTGAACTGTGATAAACAATAAAATACCCAGATCAGGGATAAACATATTTGATATACATGGTAAAATGAAAAAACAAAAATTTCTTCAAAATAGATTGATCACCAAAAATCTTAGAGAGACTCATTATGTTGTTTTGTGCAATTGAAGAAAAAACAAGACAATGTGAGAGATGCAAGAGAGCGTGCTAGAAATAGGAATGAATGGCGAGCGATTGTGACGCAGTTCCGGTAGGCCCTGCTGCTTCCTCCGGTGCCTTAGATGACCGCAGAAGTAGCAGCAGTAGGGGATTCAGCATTATGAAGCTTCATCTGTGGTGGATAACGGGGGAGGGTGGGCTGTGGCACCCTAGCAGTACCAGCTGAGCTCGGTTGAGTCCCTTGTCAGGCTGGGAGGAACGTATAAAGTAGAGGTCCCCTTTTTGTTTTGTTTCATTTGTTGATGTCGGCTACCCCCCAAAAATTGGGGGGAAGTGCCTTGGTATATGTATGATGTATGTATATTTGTAATCAAGAAACCCACATGAAATTTCAAATAAGTTGTGCGTCATTTGAGATAACGTCAATGCAAAGACCTGGACGTTTAGAAAGCCAACGTCCTCGGCCTACTTACAATCATACTTCGAGTTTTGTTAGGGTTCAACTTCATGCCACATAACTTGAACCAAGCAACCAGAGGTCTATATAAAGTAGATGGAATTTACGTAAAGAGAGTAGCATCACCTGCACATGAAACAAGCTTGTTGTTTATTGCCAAACCAGATGTGTATACTGTATTAAAATTGTTATTATTACTAGCTCATGTACAACCATAGCTGGAAAAGTAGGATGCTATAATCCCAAGGGCTCCAATAGGAAAAAATAGCCTAGTGAGGAAAGGAAATAATGAGCAGAGATCACTACCCTAAGGAGGCAATAGATTACATTCCTATAGATACTAAGACGGCTATTAATACCTCCGTATTCACAAGAACTAACAAAACTAGCACGAACTCAGTCAAGTGGTAACTTTGGTCCTAGCTTGGGTGGAGAGGGGGCTTGGGCGCTGATCATATAAATAGTCAATCTCTAGGGTATTGTCCTGCTTTATAAGGCAATGACTGTCCCTTGCCTCTGCCATTCATGAGGCGCCTTTTAACCTTTAAAATATGAACTTCTTGACCACAATCGAGAGATTTCTGTACAGTATTGGACATTGTAAGAAAGGTATCATATGCTGCTAGGCCTTTATGAAATTCTTGACCACAATCGAGAGATTTCTGTACAGCGTTGGAAATTGTACGAAGTACATCATATACTCTAAGGCCTTCGCAAAATTTCTGACCACAATCAAGGGTCGTCTGTACAGCGTTGGAAATTGTAAGGAGGACATCACGTGCTCCAAGGCTTTTGCGAATGTCAAACTACAAAATGGGGAACATATGATTACCTTCAGCATACTCATTTTAATGTTTTCCCAAGACATTCAAAACATTAAAGGATTACAATAATTAATTTTATTTGTTTGTTTTTAACCTTTCCTCCGTATTCAGCGACTTAATTCTGATGCCAGGCACAATCTTAAGAGATTTTATTGCTATGACACGCAGGAAGCAAAACGGATTGCTGGGTTTAGTGTCTTCGCCACAAACTTGGGCACGAGTGACTAATGGCATACGAAATGCCCTGAAGTTCGCTTACCCTTTTTGGCAATGCTATTCGGCAAGAACACAGTCTTAGGTGTCATCTCATGGGGCAGTTGTTTTAAGAGAGCAGAGAGGCTTTGTTACGACACCGCTACTCCCACAAAACTATACAGGGGAACCTGGCGAAGACTTCAGATTATCTTTATTATTCCTCAGAGACCTTCCCCTATTCTTCCTAGCGACAGGCAGCTCCTCAGCAGGGGAAACACATGGTGTAGGAACGGACAAAGCAGGAGATAGGCAGCGACCACTCTACTCCTTCATTGAGGTCAAGGATTTAGCAGAAAAACCCTCTGAAACCGACAGAGGATCGTCTGCAACAACGAAGGACACTGTCCAGGGAGTCGCCTCATAGCTGTCCACCGCAGGCAGGACGAAAGCAACAACAGAGCGGAAGGATTCGAGATCTAGTGGCTGCTAGAACTCCAGCAGTTTCTCCGCAGAAGGGGTGCAATCGATTCGAAGCACGGGTCACAATACACCCAGGTTCAGGTCGGAAGGAGTGCTTTGAGTGAGAGGAAGGTAATACTCTCGTCTCGCTCAAAGAACTCTTTGAGGGAAGGGCAGGGGGCTCCCTTTTCTTACTTCCTCAGACGGACACCGCCTTGGAGGCAGAAGGAAGCATGAAGTAGCCTTTGACCTGAAAGGAGAGATGAAGCTCGTTTCTCCAGTCCGAATCATTTCTTCCTCTTCTTTGTATATAGGGACCACTACAACATTGGCCACTCCTTACACTTAGGACAGCGGGATTCCTGCAAATGATCTTCCTA
Source organism: Palaemon carinicauda (assembly GCF_036898095.1). Classification (NCBI taxonomy): domain Eukaryota; kingdom Metazoa; phylum Arthropoda; class Malacostraca; order Decapoda; family Palaemonidae; genus Palaemon; species Palaemon carinicauda. The sequence goes on along the minus strand of NC_090767.1, from coordinate 59,556,165 downwards.
ATCAGGTGGTTGAATCAGTAGAACTTCAAAAGTTCAAAGTTGGAGCAAATGCTTTTTTGTTGACCAGGCGGATATAGTCTTTTTATAGTTTATTTGACATATTTGTATTTGATGTTTTTGATAGTTTATTATATGACATGTCTGTTTTGACGTTGTTTCTTATTTTAGAATGATTTATTGTTAATTTGTTCTCTTCATTTATTTATTTCCTTATTTCCTTTCCTCACTGGGCTATTTTTCCCTGTTGGAACCCCTGGGCTTATAGCATCTTGCTTTTCCAACTAGGGTTGTAACTTGGATAGTAATAATAATAATAATAAATAGTTATGGCCCTTACACCAGTTACAATATTGATCGGGGATAACACCAGGCTCGCCCATGTTCTGGCCAAAGCCCTTACTGGGTTTGCCGGGAAACACCCACACACCAAATAGCCGACATCATCGATTAAGCAACAGGAACAAGACGTACGTCTGTACTATCCAGCAGTCGAAGGTTTACATTAAGAACAGGAACAAATATCCTCCAACAACGCTTACTATCACCCACCTTTTCCTTAACGTTTTCGAAGGAGGAAGGCGAGACCACAGAGAAACAGACCAAAAAGACGTCTGTCTGGGGGTAGCTGAGTGGCCTCAATCGATCGTAGTCCTCCTGGCCGGCTGTATCAAAAAGGCCTAGTGTATAAGGTTCACCACCGATCATGACGGTGACGGCGTAGTTGTCAAACACCTGCGGGAGAAGAGGGGGGCCGATTAGTTCGAGACAGGAGACTGAAACCTTTCTTGTATAGGTTTCTTTAACTCAACTCTTCCTTTTAACAATAATTTATTAAATTGACTTTTCCTTTTTACAATAATTTACTAAATTAACTTTTCCTTTCTACAATAAACAACTTAATTAACTTTTCCTTTATACAATAATTTACTAAATCGACATTTCCTTTTTACAATACTTTACTAAATTAACTTCTTTTTACAATAATTTACAAAATTAACTATTCTTTTTTTACAATAATTTACTAAATCAACGTTTCCTCTTTCCAATAATTTACCAAATTAACTTGTTTTTTTACAATAATTCACTAAATTAACTTTTCCTTTTTACAATAATCAACTTAACTTTTCCTTTTTACAATAATTTACTAATTTAACTTTTCCTTTCTACAATAATTTATTAAATTGACTTTTCCTTTCTACAATAATTTACTAAATCGACTTTTCCTTTCTACAATAATTTACAAAATTTACTTTTCCTTTTAACAATAATTAATTAAATTAACTTTTCCTTTTTACAATAATTTACTAAATTAACTTTTCCTCTTTACAATAATTTACAAAATGAACTTCTCCTTTTTACAATAATTTACTAAATTAACTTTTCCTTTTACTAATAATTTACTAAATAAAAAAAAAATACTTCTTTGCCTTACTGTATAATAATAATAGTAATAATTTTATAGCTACAAAAATTAATATCTTGTCAAATTTATACAATATTCATCGAGAGAGAGAGAGAGAGAGAGAGAGAGAGAGAGAGAGAGAGAGAGAGAGAGAGAGAGAGAGAGAGAGAGAGAGAGAAGGACTTACTGTCGGAACATATTCAAACAAGAGAGAGAGAGAGAGAGAGAGAGAGAGAGAGAGAGAGAGAGAGAGAGAGAGAGAGAGAGAGAGAGAATTACTGTTGTTGGAACATATTCAGACAGGAGAGAGAGAGAGAGAGAGAGAGAGAGAGAGAGAGAGAGAGAGAGAGAGAGAGAAATGACTTACTGTTGGAACATATTCAGACGGGAACTTGTTGGTGGTGTAGGAGATGAGCAGACACGTCTTACCCACCGCGCCGTCGCCGACCACGACACATTTAATGGTCTGCATTGTGCTTGTGTCTTGCGACTCCTAATTGTGGCTACCTGGAAGAAGGAGGAAGGGTAAGTGTTGCCATATCAGGATCTATAACAGAAGGTTAATTTAAAAGGTATGAACTGAAAAACAATTAGCGTTGCTATGTGAAACTCATCGTGTATTACCTTGTTTCGCTTCGATGCCTTTTCTGTCGTACAATGAAATCGAGCTAAAACTCTTTATTCAGACTTAAATATCTATGAATGTCATTTATCAATATACTTGAAATTTCTGTATTCTTTACAAACTATAATAAAATTCTATGTACTTTTAATAATATACTTAAAATTTCTGTACTCCATTTACAAACTAAAGTAAAAATTCTATATACTTTTAACAATATACTTTAAATTTCTGTATCCATTTACAAACTATAGTAAAATTCTATGCACTTTTAATCTGTTTAGGAATAGCTAGTAAACTGTCATATTCAAAATTCTCATCGAAATTGTAGGACAGCCTGCAAGTCCTTAGCAGACAGACTAATTATGCACTGCCCTGTCTTTTACAGGCCAACAAGACTAGGAGAGCAAGAGGACGGTTCACGGTCCTTAGATGACTCGCCATAAACTAAGAGAAATAGGTAAAACTATTCTCAGATTGTGGCAAGAGATCAGCTGTTTCTATTCTCTGGAGGGACAAGACTAAAGTCAATGGTTGAAAGTACTCCAGAGAGAAGTCTCGATCAAGTAAGAACCAGAAAGAATTTACAAGTGAAGATTGGTCACAGGGCCCCATTCGACTTTTCCAGAGGAACTGTCTAGAAGACTTCGAGTGTGTTCATCTTCTTCGTGTTTCTTCAGGATGCAAAGGCCCATTGGTAAGCTGACTGCAGTGTAAGAAAGGTCCTTGATCTTTGCCTGTTCCGGTAATATCTGCGTTCATCTTCTTCGTGTTTCTTCAGGAAGCAAATGCCATTGGTAAGCTGACTACTATGTAAGAAAGGTTCTTGACCTTTGCCTGTTTTGGTTATGTTTATCTCCAGGTAAAGACGATGTACAGTATACGACTGCAGCCAACTAGTGGTCGAAAGAAAACCTGCTGGACAGATCCTGGAATCTGCTTTCATGGCCGGAGACTATGGGCGAGAGAATGATACCCAGGTCTTCAATCAGTGTTGTTGTTAATTCTGCAATCGCTGAATTAATGGACACTGGCGATGATGCCACCTAAGTCACTGGAACATTCCTAGACAGGAGAAGGAAAATGGGGACTGCCAATGTCCCGATTCCTGGTGCCCGAGTTCTCAATAGGAAAATTTTCGGCACACACCGCTTCTCACTCTCCCGAGAGAGACGAACATCCAGGAAAAGATATGGGCGGAGAACTCTATTCCTACCAATAGCATCCTGCTTTTCCAAGTAGGGTTGTAGCTTAGTTATAATAATAGCAGTGTGCTTGTTCAATTAAGACGAGCACAGGTAGTGTGTGCGTGAGCTACTGTACCATATACCTAGGAAGGGTACGTTCCCGGTACATATCCTCGTGACATGTAAGAGAGGACAGAAAAGGTAGGAGTCGTGCACACACATACAAGACTCCTGATTAGTCTTCCTAAACTTTAATATCATCATCAAAGTTTCCTCGAAGAATACTCCTTCCTCTAACAAATCTCAGTATCCAGTCCTCGAACAGAAAAGCACAAAGAAGTGCCTATCTTTGGTTGGGGAGAATCTATCGCCAAGGTCAGGCAAGCATGACGTGGCATCCCGGAGTTTGTAAGTGCCGAGTCCTGACCTGAGAAATCACTAGCTCCAATCCCTACTAGGAAGATCTAAGTACTTCAAAAGGTCTTATTGAAAGATTAACGGTCCGAGAGTTCTTGGAAGGAGAAGGCAATAGGTACGCATGTTCCCCGCGACTCGTGAGTAACGATTACCGGAAGAACAAGCGTCTGCTTCGATTGCAGCACATGGAAGATCCTCAGGGACTTTGGTGTTACTTCAAAAGGTCAAGCTTGCAGCGAACCTTTATGTTGAACAGGCTGACATACGCCTCTATGGTTGTTTACAGTTTATATATTAAAGATCTATTTCAAAATATTTTAACTGTTCATTACTTTTGTAGTTCACTTCTTTATTTACCTTCCTGACCAAGCTATTTTTTCCCTGTTGGAGCTCGTGGGCTTATAGCATCCTGCTTTACAAACTAGGGTTGTAGCATAGCTAGTAATAACAATAACAATAAGAGCAAGAAGATTGTTTTGCCGAGAAAACACAATTAGAGAGTTCCACTGAAGACAAAAAGGAAGAAATTTAGATTCTCGTGAAGGGAAGAACTTGTACCTCATACAAGCAATAAAAAAAATTATAGGTACCTCTTCCACTGGTATCGTGCACTGGAAAGCTGGGACGGAGCAGATGCCAGAAGTTCCGTGATCCGCAAGTTACTGATCCTTCGCTGTGAGCATCGGAGGGACCATACGTACCGGGAACATTTCTACTTGAGAAGATAGTCTAGGTACGTTCCCGCCTCAAGAAAATGCTTTCTAGTTATCGATTCAGTTATTCCCTGCACTTGTCGGACACCTCGCACCTGTTCTTCAGTAACTTGTTTGAGGACCCAGTTCACCCAATGGCTGGCTGACTCACTCGCAAAGAGGCCAGCCAAAGCCCCGGAGATAATGATTGGTAGACTCCCTCTCCAGGTGGTCCGAGGGAAGACGAGACATTGCAAAATGGACTACAGCTCCTTTATCGCATCCTCGATTGGAAGAGCATCTTCCAGCACATTACAAGATAAGCTACAAATTTTAGTTGTAAAAGCAGGATGCTATAAGCCCAAGTAATCCAACATTGAAAATAGCACCATGAGGAGAGTAAGTAAAGATTCTGATAGATTAAATAGTGGCTGCTAGAAAGAGCAGGGGGAAGAACATTATTGCACTGACTAAATCATAACATTCTTTGGTCCCTTGACTTAAAAGACTACCTTGTTCAGAGCTGCCCGAACTAGCCTGGACCAAGGTAGTTTGTGGATTGAGCGGGAACCTTGAGGAGCTCGGCACGCTACCTAGTCGGTGCCGAGGTCTCAAGAAAGGTTGACTTGGCCGGCAGAGGACAATAATCTGGAATGGACAAGTTCGGGGGATCCCGAAAGATCATACTGGAGGAGGATTACATACGGGAGAAAGGTATCTCCACCAGCTTGACATAGGGACAATCAGCGGCTAAGAACAAACCAACCCAGCAATGCTCAGAATGAACAAGTGAAGTGTGACTCTCCCCCTTGACAGTAAGTCCCCGAAGACACTCGAGAAGAACGATCATCCTCCACAGAGGGTGACCTTATACGTTCTCGAGTAGAACATTTCTAAGTTTTGTCCCCCTTTGGAAGAATGCCGATGCTTAGACCCGACGTCCTTGCTCACGCATCAGAAGTCTGAAGTAGCCCTATCTGAACCCGGAGGAAGAACTGTGAGGAACAGGAAGTTCTCTTTGCTGAGTATTCTTGGATCAAGCTACATTTGAACCTGACACTTCAAGAGAGTAAAATTTCTTCTCCCTTCGAAAGTCTTTTCTCTATTGACACTTATATGCCTTGACCCTAGACCAGACGTCTCAAGGGACTCAGAATTATTTGGAGAAAAGCGTTGTCAAGAAAGACCGACCACTACTTGTCTTCACCTAAGGAGATCTGAAAGTTGAAACTACCGTTTCCTCTCCACCTCTGCGTGAACGTTTATTGCCAGATCTAGGTCTTGATCATATAAATATGTTCTTGCGATCGCTACTCCAAACGGGACCTGTAAGGTTGAGCCTTCCTGTCTCATTGGGAGCAAGACAGAGCTGCCCACAAATTCATCTCTCAAGGTGAGCGAGAACTAGAGGCATGACGCTTCTTATCCCCAAGGGAGAAGGAACAAAGTGTCGGACCTCTTTGCTCGAGGCAAAAAAGACCGAGACGACCAGAACGATCGTGCTTGTGGACCCACAAAGCAGGTGGATCAGTCAACTTGATTGCTCCCGTGGTGATAAGTTTCTCACAAGGGAACCAGGGAACGAGAAGCATCGTCTTCTCCTTCTGGATAATTAATTCAGGACGATCAGAAATGTCTTGGACACCTCCTCCTTCCCTGTAGCTCTATTACCAGAGACGTCTGTCACCGAAGCATCTTGGGAGCGTCCCAGGACCGGAGAGGGACTGGAGTCATCGAAGCATCTTGGAAGTGTTCCGGGACTGGAGTCACCGAAGCATCTTGGAAGCGTCCCAGGACCGGAGAGGGACTGGGGTCACCGAAGCATCTTGGGAGCGTCCCAGGACCGGAGAGGGACTGGGGTCACCGAAGCATCTTGGGAGCGTCCCAGGACCGGAGAGGGACTGGGGTCACCGAAGCATCTTGGGAGCGTCCCAGGACCGGAGAGGGACTGGGGTCACCGAAGCATCTTGGAAGCGTCCCAGGACCGGAGAGGAACTGGGGTCACCGAAGCATCTTGGAAGTGTTCCAGGACAGGAGAGGGACTGGAGTCTCGGCCAGCAACGCACTGGAACGGTCTCTTACGATAACAATCCTTGGATCCTCAAAAGCACTGGAACCTGGCACTAAGCTTCCTTCCCAAAGGTCGGGGTTCCATGTAGAGTTACTCCATCACAAAACCATGCAGGAGAATAACTAGGTGTCTTGCGAGAATCCAAACGAGAGGTCACACTACGCTTTAGTGACCTCGACGTAATCCTTGGGACGAAACTTACGATGCAGCAGCAGGACACTCAGCAGGGGAGGATACACAAGGGAAACGGTCTTCTTCCCAGTGGTCAAGGATTTCGCCTTCAAAGGGGATTCCTCTACAGGAATCAGGTCGATACACCTCCTCTACAGGAATCAGGTCGATACACCTCCTCCGCAGACAAGAAACAGCGAAGGAGCAGCAGAAAGCTTCTGGAGTCTGGACCCTCAATTCCCAGCAAAGGCCGCACCCAAGAAAGATACAAATTCTCGGCAAAGTGGGGGATGTGGTTGAGAGAGAAAAGGAGGGACGTGTTGTTCCCACTAGTAACCACACCCACCTAGAACCATTTCAGGAGAATGGGGTTTAGTCTCCCCTCAACCTACATGTTCCCCATGAGGACCAAATCTCAAAAGAAACCTCAAAATTATCTTCTACTCCAAGAAGAAAAAGAGAGAGTTCAAGAGTGCCTTCAGCATCTTCCTCTTATTCAAGATATCTGCCCACTGTTAAGTAGGCCACGCCTTAAACTTCTTACAAGAGGATGACTACCAACAGCCATGGTGCCCCTGCAAAAATCCCTATGTCAACGGGGGTTCAACTCCGTCTTGCTCAAACACCAGCCACAACAGCAGCTTTCCTTACCAGAGCAAAGCCGCATGTCTGACTTAGGGGTGGCCATGGCGAAGGGTCGAGCACAATCACTCCAGAGAGAGAAAAATAGATTGGTTAACAGCAGAGGTAGAAGTGTACTCTGTTGCGAACAAAGTTATATCGAGGGCTACCCTAGTGTTAGGTGGGCGTGGCTTAACCGTCACCCGGCGATTAACTACACCAGGCTCCTGTTAAAGGTTGGTTTGTAAAGTATTGTGTGTAGGAGAAAATGTTTGCTGAAAAGTTTATTAATAACAGCACCAAACATTTAAACCAATGCAACTGGAAGAGTAAGGATCTCCTGCAGCTAGATAGATAAAGGGCTGAAGATAAGCAAGATAAAGACTATGGACAGAAGATAAATTGAACTCAACAAGGCTAAAAAATCTTCAAATATTGCTGGTATAAGTTGAGCGGACAGTATAGTAGGTGATATCAACGCAAACATCAACCGCATACTGTATACGACAAATCGTGCATGGCCCGTCAATCGCCGTCATATACCATAGAAGCTTTTGTTGCAAACGAGGAGTTTTTGCTTATGATAATTACTCTTATTTTCCCACTTCAGAAACGAAACCATTGCAAATGGCAGCATCTTCATTATCACGTGAACTTTTCTGTTTGTAGACTTGTAAAACTTCAGGAATTATGGAAGCGATCGATGGCGAGGCGGCAACGTGGATCTAGTCTTCTCTTCAATGGGGGGAACATTTGAAAATGTTAAGCTGTTGTAATTGTTAAACCAAAAGGTGGTAAGGTATCCGTTATGTTTATATTGCTGCTTTTATTGTTTGTCGAGAGCCACATAAGCCCAAAAGAACCTTTTCCGTTGAGAGTAAAAGGCTGCAATTGCATACACCCGTCGCTAGAAGAGTGCGGATTGAAAGTGCCCAAAAGACTAGCGTAAATGCTTGCGTGAACATTTGGGGAGTGATAGCCAATCAAATAGCAAAGGGAATTGAATCAGCAGCTACTTTCCCCAAAAACAAAACGGAGATAACATCCTGTAGGACGGAGGGAATGGATCCAAGTGTACGTTTCAAAGTCTACATGGATGGAACGGATATTCTTATGAAACAGTATACAGCAGTACACTGGGTAAAGCACGAAGACCAAAGGTCGGTCTCCAATTCCCCCATAGACAATAACATTCTATTCATACTAATAATTCTATTCATACTAATAGACTGTAAAAGTGTGTAAACCTTCTCGGCAGTCTTCCTGTCACCCCCGTTCCTCCCATCATGGGACGAGTTCTGGTACGTCATGAACATCGCCACCTAGGTAGGAGAAATGCGAACAGCTAAACTAAATCCTGGTACCTCAAAAGTGATGAACCCTTGAGAGACAAGTGTACGTTCAAATCGCTGTTCAAGATCTTGAGGTTCCCGATCACATTATTCGCGATTTCGGTAACCAGTCGTAAGTTTCCCAACCTTGGAAAGCGATTGTAAAATTCCCAATTACTGTATACAGGAATGTGAAGCTTCCACCCTTGGTGATAATTGTAGACTTCCCATTTGTGGTAGACAACTGTAGTGCTCCAACTTGTATTAAATAATGGTAGATTTACCAATATCATATACTTCCCAAACGGTGGTAAACAATTGTAGAGCTACCACTTATGGTAAATGATTGATTTACCAACATCGTAGACTTGGGAACCCCAATTGTGGTAGACAATCGTAGAGTTCCCATGGGAAACCACTTATCGTGGAGCAACCGCAATGTCCCATGGGACACCACTTATCGTGGAGCAACCGCTATGTCCCACGGGGAACCACTTATCGTGGAGCAACCGCAACGCAACATCTTGCAGGGAGCGAACACGATTGGGACGTTACCCTACAGACGACACATAACAGGGACACGCAAACCTTGCACCTGTGCCGGTAAGATCTCATGGCCTATACACGCTATGCGAAGGGTCCGAATTCATATTCCATTGCATCATGTAATAAAATTATGATTACTAGCTAAGCTACAATCCTATATGGAAAAACAAGATGTTATAAGTCCAAGAGTTCCAACAGGGAAAAATAGCCCAGTGAGGAAAGGAAATAAACATATAAACTACTTAAGTAATGAACAATTAAAATAAAAAGTTCTGAAACTCGTTAAGTCACTGAAGATATGTGGTGTCTGATCGCATAGCATCGAGCAAGCTTTAACAAACGTATTCTCAGCCCGTACACAACTCGCCCGTGATGACGACGGTCCCTTCTTTCCCCATCGAGAACAAAAGAGCTAAATCTTCTACAAGTTTGAGTGCTAGCAACAGGAGGGCACACTGTTCTATCTAGTTTCTCTTCCTCTTGTTTTGTTAAAGTTTTTATAGTTTATATAGGAAATATTTTGATGTTACTATTCTTAAAATATTTCATTTATCCTTATTTCTTTTCCACACTGGGCTATCTTCCCTGTTGGGGCCCCTGAGCTTAGAGCATCCTGCTTTTCCAACTAGGGTTGTAGCTTAGCATTTAATAATAATAATAGATATGCCCTAGGTACCACTTACAGTTGGGTATCATCCAACCGGTAGTGTGCAAGATTGTCTTATCAAGAGTACACAGGTAGATGTGAAAGGGCTTGTATCGCATAGCGATTCGTATCTTCAGAGAAGGAATGTAGGAATGTTCCCAGTACATATTCTCTAGCCTTGAAAATTTACTGGTGAATGTAGAGCTATCTAGTTTCTCGCTTTACTAGAAGGCGAATGTGAGCTCTGAGTGAATGTACAGTAGTTTTATAGGAGGACGAGTACGAACCGTAGAGTACGAAGGAGTGAGGCATCAAGGCCCAATGATTACGCAACACATGGAAAAGCGCACAGAGCATAGTACTTGCGATCAAAAGATCGAGTGCATGAATAGATAGGAGCGAGAAAAAAGTACTTTGAATGCCCTGAGCCTGTTTAATGCATGCGAATAAACAGGCGAGTCTTTAGGGCGTGTACGCGCAGGTGTATTTCTGCTTACGTAGGTTCACATGATCGCGAGCAGACGAGACGGCGCTGATTTAGGAGTGATCAGCTGATGTGGCACTGCTGTAGTTAACGCACAATTGTGAAGAGACGAGATGGCGCTCTCTTAGTAATCAATCCTAAACGGTCGAGAGCATGAAAGTGAAAAGACGAGATGGCGTTTAACACACGAGCATATAGAAGCATGCCAATGCATAGTATCATAAGCAGAACACAATCTTGCGTGTCTTTCTTTATCCTTGAAGGATTGGGCAAGAATATCTGAACCAGGAGTAGAGGAATGGTAGAGTTACGTACAATGCCTATCGATCGATCTCCAAGGATCAATCATCCAAAGTGGGGAAATGACGTGCCTATCCTTGTTTCTTCCGACTGGCAGTGCGATCCAAGTCCTGTGTATGTGTGGATCCATTGTTGGAGCTAAGAGACCAAGGTGTCGCGGAGGTGAAGGAATAACAGTTCTTCAATCGACTGCATGCAACGAAATTTCATTCCTTAGACGCAACGACGTCCTCGTCACCATCACACACTAGCGAGAAAATAAACAGAGACAGGAATACTCTCAAAACACAAAGAATACATTGGCAGGTTAGAAATAAATTGTCAGGGAGCTAAAGTTATTAGGAATACTCCAGAAATAGTCAGCCAGCAAAAGTTATTAGGAATACTCCAGAAACTGTCAGCCAGTTAAAGTTATTAGGAATACTCCAGAAACTGTCAGCCAGTTAAAGTTATCAGGAATACTCCAGAAATTGTCAGCCAACTAAAGTTATCAGGAATACTCCAGAAATTGTCAGCCAACTAAAGTTATTAGGAATACTCCAGAAATTGTCAGCCAGTTAAAGTTATTAGGAATACTCCAGAAATTGTCAGCCAGTTAAAGTTATTAGGAATACTTGAGAAATAGCCAGCCAACTACAGTTATTAGGAAAACTGCCAAACCCTTCCGTCCTCCTTATATTCCCTCGTACAAAACGAACAGCTAACCATAAACTAGAAGTCTGTATTCTCCGCCAGCTGAGTATAGTGGCTCCTTAGTGAACTGGCTGGAGGGGGTGTGGCTTCCCTGCCAGTAACTACCGATACATCGGCATAAATTCTAACGGCCGCCGTTCCGACCAAGCTGAAAGCATACTACTCTCAAAGGACAAGGGCTTGTACTCGTGCAGGAATAAGAAATGTTGATATGTGGAAAATTCTCTTTTTAAGTTAATTTTCCACATAGCCGAGTCGATCGAACTTTAGTGGACAACCTTAACCAGGATCCATTTTCTCCTCAGGGCGAGTGTGAAGAGGAAGAGGAGACCGCTGCTCTTCTACGACGCAAAGTAGCAGAAGATGGACTGACAATTGATTTCATAATAGAGGAGATTTCAGAGTAAACTCACTGACCTTTACTCAAAATATCTGAATGTTTTATACAGCTTGGAAAAACTTTCGCTAATTCACAAATAGGGAGACAAAGAACTGATAAATTACCCTTCAATAAGTTTACTATTAGTAATATACAGAATATTTAAAGATTGTGAGGCATCGAAAGGGGGGTGTAGCCCCCAGTAAGGAATGACAGCATCCTAAACAAACTTTGGTGGCGGAACATGAGGTTAAGTTTTATTCAATCGTACGTCACTATTATTCAGAATTGATAATCACATAATTCTAATGGGAAACAGAAAATAAACAAAATATTGTTAGTGTAAATAGTTATTATATATTGTATAAGATACTCCAGAACTCTTAATAGTAATATTAATCCTTTTGCCCCCAGGCTATTTGGAACTTTCCAACCCTTAACCCCCGGGGGTTAATTTCTTCAAGCACATTTTGCAATATTCTTCTTAAATTGCTCTAACAGCCTTAATTTTCATCATAGAGAGGTCAGGTTGGTCTCATTCTCTTGGAAAATGCCTGAAGTTTCTCAAAAAATTATCAAAAATATGCAAAAAAATGTAAATATGACAAATTCGAAGATAATTTGTATTTTTCCTAACCATACAAACCTTAGCTATTTACAAAGGGTTATTACTTTTAGCGTAGCTGAAATGGCGAGCCATTAGAATTTAACGAGGGTGTATTACCCCCGCGCTAGTTAGCGGGGGGGGGTAGGGGAGTGGTAGCTAGCTACCCCTCCTCCCCCTCACACACAGGTGAATACTCACTTTCACTTAGAGGTAGGACTTGTCTTGGGGGACAGGGCTGGCGGGCAAATATGTGTAAATAGCTAAGGTTTGTATGGTTAGGAAAAATACAAATTATCTTCGAATTTGTCATTTGTTCCGTAACCGAAATACAAACCACGCTATTTACAAAGGGTGACTTATCCCTTAGGAAGGGTGGAAAGTCCCCAGCCATACTGGCTTTGGCTTTACCCGGGGACTCAGAATCCGAGTGAGTCGCACTCGAGAAAAGGAGTCCCTGCACCTCACAAGTTCCTTGCACCGCAAGGAACCATGTGGCCTACGTAAGCTTGTGTGTGAAGGAAGAAGTGTGACCCGTCTTAGGCAGTTGACCTGGAGTTTCAGAAGGAACTCTGGGTTAAGACGTTCCCAATACCACCTCGTCAGGGTATGGGGGACGCGACAGTATTGACTCAATACTCGGAACACAAGGAAGCATGGTTTACCTGCAGAGGTTCGAGGTCAGCTATGCAGAGACCAGGATGCTGCTTCCCCGTAGAGGGGATGATGAAGAAAGAAGTAAGGGCCAGACATACTTCTTTCGTTCATGCAGACTAAAACCTGATAACAATGCCCTCAACCTTCTGCTACCTGTCCAAAAAGGAGCCTGAGGTTAGACCAGCTGTTGTGTAGCCACCACAGAGCGATAGAAAACGTATCGAGACTCCTGTGGGTCACGCCCTGCAGGAAGCGGGCTGCGAAGGTCATCAGACGCTTCCAGACTCCAGCTTGTAGCACCTGCGTCACAGAGTAGTATTACTCGAAGGCGAGGGACGTTGCGATGTATCCAACATCGTGCTGTAGGGCGACGTGACGGGGGAGGGTCTGAAGACAGGTCGAGATGAATGTCCTTGAGTCCGGGCTGAAGAGGTATACTGGTGACTCTCCCCCCATGTCCTCCTTGTGTTCCCAAATCGACTGCAACTGAGGCCAAACTGCAGCTGTTCCCAGCGCTAACCTCTCGATTCCTGTACTGGCAAGAAAGAGAAGGTCTTGGGACATCAGACACAGAATGGAGACTCAAAATCTTGAATGAATCGGACCGAAGGGTCGGGACCCTCAGATTCTGAGTCTAGCCAACAACTCAGGAGCGAGCCTGAATGTTGCCTTCCCCTCTTCCTTAGAAAGGGGGGGAGTAGTAAGAGACCAAGAAGATTGCTTACACACTGGCCGTGGCCAGAGTGAGCAGAAGACCCAGGGCGGAATACAATCCGAGGCCTGTCGTAAAAGGGTCTTGAGATCTCTTAAAGGACTAAAAGTCCGAGCCATGCTCCAAGTTGGAGGTCTTCCTCCGACTAGGGCAGGGACGATCGTAGCTTCGCATGAGCGAGGATAGATCCAGCGGGCAGGAAAAAGTTATTCCTTTAAGCCTGAAGGTCAGGGAAAGGCTGAGCGACAGGCTTCATTGCCAAGAGCGGAAAGGAGTTTCCTCCCGCCGAAAGGCAATAAGACCGTTATTGCTGGAGAAGAGGCCTCACGGGAAGAGGTATATCTCCCACGGCACCAACCACCTTAGACTCTTCACTTTGCCTGGGAGACCCCTGTGGATGACTATCGCAGATGACGCGACCTCCGTACCGCGACTGTAGCGGGTTGTCTCTTCTAGAGGAGGAAGCGTAGTGTCTCCAGGCATGAAGCCGAAGCGACGCCCCGGTTCGGGAGAGATGTCGCAGTGTGGTTGCTTGAGTAGTCTGCGCCGTGGGAGAAGCTCTCCCGGGAGTTCCGTCAGGGGAAGCAGAGGGTCCAGAAACCGTTCTGCACATAGTCCCAGTGGAGCTCTCCCATTGAAAGGTTGACAGACAACCTGGTTTTGTTGAGACCCATTGTCCGCAGACAAAAAGGAGGGAAGACGCAGGCGTCGAAGTTGTCCCACCATCACCGGAATGCATCTTGCCAGAGTCTCGGGGTCTGAGACTGGGGGGAAAACTAGCGGAAGCTTGAGGTTCCAAGCTGTCGCGATCAGGTCCCCCAGACCAGCACTTGCTGGTTACCCAAGGTCAAAGACCCCTAGGTACACTCTCTCTATGAGGCTCTGCTCGGATAGTCTGAGAGAAACATTCCCCTGCCTGGAATGAGAGAGCCGATGGTGGAATTGAGAGAATCTCAATCATCCCGATATCTCTACTGCAAGATGTGAAGGTGTGAAAATGCGTCCCCTGCTGGTTAGCATGAAGTCGACACGCAACGGGGCGACTTGGCAGGAGCGGTAGGATCTGAAGAGGGGCCAGACTAAGGCCCTTAAGCCTGCCTGAATGATGGAGAGGTATCCTTTAGGTCTTGACCATAGGCCTGGACCGGAACATGCCCCCCCCCCTTTCCTTTGACGAGTCCGAGAACCGCATCAAGAATGTGGGGAAAGGACGAGAATATCCACTACCATCAAGAGGCTCCATAGGTCAACACCCATTGCAGGTTTAATAGTTCCGCTGGTCCCATAGGGCCAGGGAGTCCGGTTAAACATTGCCTGAAGCCACCGGAACTTGGATCGCCCCACATGGAACTTATCCTGAGGCGACCGTTCGGACTATAAACGGGTCAATGAGGAAAGAAGAACTAGGAAACGTTCCAAGGTAGGGCTGAAAACTCTGCTTGACTGAGAACAGGTACTGCGACTCTCCTCAGTCTTGCCACGGTGAACCGAAAGGAAGGCTCGGAGGATGTGGTAACAGAATCTGGCGTCCCCAGGTGGTCACCCATCCAAGTACCGACGTTGCTTAACCTCGCTGGACGGACGAGAAGCGGGGTTTCCAACGTGGTAAGGCGGTTGACTCAATATCATGGCCAGATACTCCAGATGTTGAGGCAGAGGAAGAGAAGGCTCCAAGCAAAATACCATGAGCCCACACTCATGGTCAGCATTCGGAAGCTTTTCCCGGCGCTGAAGAAGGTCGAAACCCGAGCCTACCGGAGTTGACCAGCCCTCCAAACAGCAGAGGAGGCGGAAGTCTGCACCTGAGCGGCCAAGAGGAAGGCAGGGAGAGTTCTCTGGGGAAACAAACCTGCTATGCCACGGCGGGATAGCCACACTGCATCATAAGCAGGAATACTTGCAGTTTAGGCTGAATTCGACGAGCACCCTGGAAGATGGATGGAATGGAAACTGAAAGTACCCGTCCTTTCGATCCAGGGTTAAAGGAGTCCTGTCGCCTCGTTACCAGTCTGATCGATTCTGCTGGTCTACGCTGGCCGAAGTTTGTTCGACAAACTTGATCAGGGCTGAGAGGTCGACTATGGACATCCCCTCTCAGATCCTTCCTTACAAGAAAGGATCGACTGAGGGGGCCGGGGGTGAAGCCGTCGATGATCAAGGAAGACCTTCGCCTAAGGTATGGATCATTCTGCCCAACCGGGCAACTCTGCTGATGCTATGGCATAGAGGTTCAGAGACACTGAATTCGCTGACAGAGACGGCAGGCGCGATATCCTTGGCTACTCACAGAGATTGTGCGGGAATGGGCATCGGGAAGCTGTCATTCGGATGAGTAACCTTAAGCATCCTCCCAGCGAAAAAACCTGCAATCCTAGAGTTCGTGAACTCCTTTTAGGACTATGCACCCCCGGGGGAGTCTCCCGTGCCATCTGTTCCTGACAGGAGGAAACTGTAATTGGACACCTTGTCCCAGTTGTCGTAGCCGATAACTTAGGCCGACGTGGTTGAAAGAAAAGGGAGCTGGAGCCCTGCAGAGTCTGGAAGAAAGCGCCTTGGAGGAGTGAAACCGGAAGTCGATTTACTCCGCACAGCAGATGTTTAAGTCTCTGTCCTTGGGCAAAGACAAAACTCTTCTCAAGGATGGAAGGGTGTCTGAGGTCGTTGACCTCCACAGATGAGACACCCGAAGGAAGCCTTCAGTCAGTGCGTCCAGATGGTACAACATCGAGCTTGTCCGCAAGTAGATACTTAACGACGAAAGGCCAAGGTGCCTGAGCTCGAGAGGAGGAAAGTACCCTTGATCTTCCTGTAGCTTCCTTGAACCAAACCTCGGGCCGTAACCGAGGAGGGAAAGAACCTGGTAAGCTCCCAGAGGAAGAGGTAAGCAGTCACCCCTTGTCCGATGGAGAAATCTTCAACGGAAAGCCCCCCCGCCAAAAATCCTTCCAGGGCGGGAGAAGGAGAGAGTACTCGTGCAGGAGAGGGGACCCTCGAGACCGACCTCTTGGGAACCAACTTCGCCCTGGGGGAAGTCACCACGAAGTCCACTCCTCTCTTTCTCTTCAGCGTAGGAGAGACAGCCGCTGGTTTGTTACCCTGGCCGGTGAGTGCTGGTTTCATAAACCTCATTAACGCCCGTGCCAGCGGATCAAACCATGTCTGCTGCTCCAAGGACACAGAGTCCGAAATCCTCGCTAAGGTGAAAGGGATCGGGCGATCCTTTGGAGAGGACACGACGGTTCCTGCCTGAAAAGAAGGTGGGAAGAATGCTGTACTGACCTGTCTTCGTCCTGCACTACCAACCTGTGCTTGGATGGAGGTGATCCCGAGTGCCGCCTAGGAGCACGCGTCCCTGCTGCTACCACCGGCTGTGGAATTCGCCGCGAACTATGGTCGCGCGAGGGCGAACGGTCGCGCAAAGGCGAATGGTCGCGCGGGCGCGCAGGCGAGTGGTCGCGCGGGCGCGCAGGCGAGTGGTCGCGCGGGCGCGCAGGCGAGCGGTCGCGAGGGCGCGCAGGCGAGCGATCGCGCGGGCGCGCAGGCGAGCGATCGCGCGGGCGCGCAGGCGAGCGATCGCGCGGGCGAATGGGCGTGACGGCGAGGGATCGTGCTGCCGCGTAGGTGAAGAAGATCGCTGGCGGTAAGCGATGGCGAGCAGCATGTGTAGGTGAATGATCGCGTGATAGAGCGTTCAGGGTTGTGCGATGAGGAGCAGCATGCGTAAGCGGGCAATCGTGCAGGGTTGTGCGATGGCGAGCAGCATGCGCAGGTGAATGATCGCGTGAAAGGGTGCGATGGTGATCAGCATCCGCAAGAGGGCGATCGTTCAGGGTGGTGCGATGAGGAGCAGCATGCGTAAGCGGGCAATCGTGCAGGGTTGTGCGATGGCGAGCAGCATGCGCAGGTGAATGATCGCGTGAAAGGGTGCGATGGTGATCAGCATCCGCAAGAGGGCGATCGTTCAGGGTGGTGCGATGAGGAGCAGCATGCGTAAGCGGGCAAATCGTTCAGGGTTGTGCGATGGCGAGCAGCATGCGCAGGTGAATGATCGCGTGAAAGGGTGCGATGGTGATCAGCATCCGCAAGAGGGCGATCGTTCAGGGTGGTGCGATGAGGAGCAGCATGCGTAAGCGGGCAATCGTGCAGGGTTGTGCGATGGCGAGCAGCATGCGCAGGTGAATGATCGCGTGAAAGGGTGCGATGGTGATCAGCATCCGCAAGAGGGCGATCGTTCAGGGTTGTGCGATGAGGAGCAGCATGCGTAAGCGGGCAATCGTTCAGGGTTGTGCGATGGCGAGCAGCATGCGCAGGTGAATGATCGCGCGCAGGTGAATGATCGCGCGATGGCGATCAGCATCTGCAGTTGAGGGTCGCGCGATGGCGATCAGCATCCGCAGTTGAGGGTCGCGCGATGGCGATCAGCATCTGCAGTTGAGGGTCGCGCGATGGCGATCAGCATCCGCAGTTGAGGGTCGCGCGATGGCGATCAGCATCCGCAGTTGAGGGTCGCGCGATGGCCATCAGCATCCGCAGTTGAGGGTCGCGCGATGGCGATCAGCATCCGCAGTTGAGGGTCGCGCGATGGCGATCAGCATCCGCAGTTGAGGGTCGCGCGATGGCGATCAGCATCCGCAGTTGAGGGTCGCGCGATGGCCATCAGCATCCGCAGTTGAGGGTCGCGCGATGGCCATCAGCATCCGCAGTTGAGGGTCGCGCGATGGCGATCAGCATCCGCAGTTGAGGGTCGCGCGATGGCGATCAGCATCCGCAGTTGAGCTAGTAGCTGGCGAACCATGTTCCTTCAGAAGTGTTGGAGAACGTTGGCGTGCCAGCTGTAACACACGTGGGCGATCCGGAGATCGCTGACGAGCTGACGATCGCTGGCGAGCTGATGATCGCTGACGAGCTGATGATCGCTGACGAGCTGATGATCGCTGACGAGCTGATGATCGCTGACGAGCAGAAGGCTACGCGTGGAAGCCTGCGCAAAGAAGAAGAGTCCTTGACCCCGACCTGAACCGAAGTTCTAGATCGCGAGGGCGAACGTGGGCGCACAGGGCGCGTAACAGGAACCGCAGGGAAGATCATCTTGAAAGCGCTGACGAACAGGAGAGCGCTGACGAACAGGAGAGCGCTGACGAACAGAAGGGCGCGCAGGGAAACCCTGACACGCAAGGGAAGAACCCCCGTGGGGGCAACCCTTTGCCCCGAAGGGATCGTTGTCCGCCGGGAGACTGATGTCCGTCGGAAGACTGATGTCCGTCGGAAGACCGCTGTCCGTCGGGAAGACCGTTGTCCGTCGGGAAGACCGTTGCCCGTCGGAAGACGAGATTAGACTGCTGTCCATCTGCACCAAGACGGAAGATCGAGAAAAAGAAGTTGTAGGCTGCAAACGGAGATTCAAAAAGGCGCCTCAAGCACCCTTATAGGGAGATGAGAGGCCCTTACGACGAGGCGGACGGAGGGCCTTACGGCGAGGGAGGCCAACAGCAACAGCAACAGAAGAAACCTCCGAAGAGGAGTCTCTATGAGTGTACTCTCTCGCGAACGAAAGAGAAACACTTCGTGGAAGAGACTGGTCAGCCAGTGACCTAAAAGGGGCAATCCTCCGAAGAGGAGCTCCTGCAGTTGCCCAGCCCCTTGAGCGAAACTGCAGGTGCGACCGCTCAGCACCAAGAGCATAGTCGCACGAAAAAAAGGCAAGAGAAGAACCCCCCAAAAGAGGAAAAGCTCAAGCCTGGACAGGAAAAAACTTCCCTCGGAAGGAAAGTTATCCGCCCAAGGAGGCAAGCCTCCTGACTGTTCTAAAATGAACTGGAGAGCTGTCCGTCGACACGGGAGTACTACCAGTAGAAGGAGACACGCCCCTGACGACAATACAAGGGGGGAGGCAGCAACAGCCGAATCCCCAGGACTCAACCAGACAGCTCACACCGTTGCTATATTACAGAAACGAACTAGATCGGTAACTGTAAAAAAATAAAACAAATAATATTAGTACACATTCATTCCCCCGGGAAGGCTCCGAAGAGGAATCCCGAGGGAAAGGAACAAGAATTACACAACAGGCACGTGCCCTCACAACCACTTACACTCGCGGAAGGAGAGCTGTAACCAAAACAGAATTATAACAATTATAATTATGTAACTATGTAATTATGTAATTTAAAAATGAATGAACACTAAAGAAAAAACGAAAACCCCGAAAGGAATCGTTCTACAAGCTGAAAAATTAACAACTACAATTAGATTCATAAACTAATTGAGACAAAATATACGGCGTAGCAACCCCACCCACACGGGAAGGAAGCTACAAGGGCGTAGTAAAACATAGTAAAAGGGTGAACGACCTCAAGAGAGAGAGAGAGAGAGAAAGACCGAAGTCAAACTCGATCGCAACCCATAAAATTAGGCCGTGGTGGCCTAACTGCCGAGGCCTCCACGTAGATATCGTACACTACACACACACATCTGAAAAGGAAACTTACTTATTTCTATACTCAAATATATATACAAACATGAAAACATGTTTACATATATATTGAGTAAAAGAAAAGTAAGCGATTAAGTAAAGACAAAACAGACAATGGCTGCCAAGCGAGGACCAAGACAGAGACGTCTGTCACAGTCCGAGCCAAAAGTGAAAGTGAGTATTCACCTGTGTGTGAGGGGGAGGAGGGGTAGCTAGCTACCACTCCCCTACCCCCCCCCGCTAACTAGCGCGGGGGTAATACACCCTCGTTAAATTCTAATGGCTCGCCATTTCAGCTACGCTAAAAGTAATAACCCTTTGTAAATAGCGTGGTTTGTATTTCGGTTACGGAACAAAGCAGTTTTTTGCAAGGACGTACCGGTACGTCCATGGGGGTAAAGGGATTGAGTTTTGTGTAACGTACCAGTACGTCCTTTGGGGGTAAACGGGTTAAGATCAACATTTGGTTTTATGGTAAAACTCAATAGAAAATGAAAAACGAAGAAATTAGGACATTCTGAGGATTATTATTATTGTTATTATTACAAGCTAAGCTATAACCCTAGTTAGAAAAACATGATGCTATAAGCCCAAGGGCTCTAACAGTGAAAAATAGCCCAGTAAGGAGAGGAAATAAGAAAATAAAAGTATATATGAGAAGTAATGAATAAAAATATTTTAAGATCAGTAGCAAAACTAAAATAGGTCAATCGTATGATTTAACATAAAAACATTTGACGAAAGTTTGAACTTAAGTTCTGCCGATTCAACAGCGAAATTAGGTAGCTCATTCCACAATCTGGTCACTGCAGGAATAAAACTTTTAGAATACTGATGAATTAAAATTTCAAACTGTGGAATTCTATTTAGTTTACAGTGGGACTGTCTATATTTTCCTGAATCTAGTAACAACGTATTGACAATAATAGCATTCCCAAGACAATTATGAAGAAGGAATTATCACAATAGGTGTTATGAGCAATAAGTGATACGAAATGTTGAATACTCTGAACGAACAAGATAAAATGACAGTGGATGTCCTGTAGAGAGTAGGAAAAACAGCCCTCAAAGTAAGTAAAGCATGTATAACCGAAGCCGATACATATTTTTCAACTAATATATAAGGACCTGTCTAGATGTGGAATGATCTTCCTAATCGGGTAGTTGAATCGGTAGAACTTCAAAAGTTCCAACTTGCAGGGAATGTTTTCATGTCGAACAGGCTGACATAAGTCTTTCTATAGTTTATATATGAAATCTGTTTTGATGTTGTTACTGTTTTTAAAGTATTCTATTTAAATTGTTCATTATTTCTCATCGTTTATTTATTCTTTTCCTCACTGTGCTATTTTTCCCCTTTGGAGCCCTTGGGCTTATAGCATCTTGCTCTTCCAACTAGGGTTGTAGCTTAGCTAGTAATAACAATAATAATAATAATCATCATCATCATCATCACTTCGCCTGATCATTTAATAGCGAACTAGTCGTACCTGGCCAAATTATGTCGGCAAAAAATACATCAAGTGATTTAATGTTATTGTGTCATTGTACATACTGCTTTAATATTTGTATACAAATTAATTTCAACATTTATAACTGAATTCTAATTTTCCATTTATAAATAATTCCGATTCTAATATTTCTGATAAAAAAGTCTAGAGTATTGTGCCCTGAATGTCTACCTATATTATCATTATTATTATTACTACTAGCCAAGCTACAACCCCAGTTGGAAAAGCAAGATGCTATAAGCCCAAGGGCTCCAATAGGGAAAAATAGCCCAGTGAGGAAAGGAAATAAGGAAATTAATAAATGATGAGAATAAATTGACAATAAATCATTCTAAAAAACAGTAACAATGTCAAAACATAGAACAAACAGGAAACTGGTAGTAAAATCTTAAATAAAACATAATAAAACAAATTATTTTGGGTGTACAGTATATAGTCAGTTGGGACAACCGTGACCTCTTTAATTACCGGTCAAATCGATTCTATTTAAGGGTAAAAAGTTTATTTTTCTCAGAAATACGATATTTAAAATGGTGTTTTTATGATTGACGAGATATGATTCGGTGTTAAGCTGCAAGGAGTGATGGCATTTTGGAAATAAAAACAGGGTTGAGATTTAGTCTTAGGGTAAGGTAAGGCTACGGCAGTCTAAGGCAGGATCGCAGGGGCGTTTAGCCCCTCCCAGAACATAAAGGTTTAAAGGTCGCTCATGAATGGCAGAGGCAAGGGACAGTGACATTGCCCTAGCAATCAGAACAATGCCCTAGAGACTGACAATATACTGTACAGTATTATATGATCAGCAACCAAGCCTCCTCTCCACCCAAGCTAGGACCAGGGAGGGCCAGGCAGTGGCTGCTGATGACTCGGCAGATAGACCTATAGGCTCCCCAAAACCCCCAAACCTTAACTCACAAGGATGGTAAGGTTGCAGACACTAATGGCACTAACGAGTCTGAGCGGGACTTGAACCTTGAACTGGGAAACACCAGGCAGAGAAGTTACCAATCAGGCCACAGCAACCCTTAGGATAAGGCTCCTTGGTTAGGTGATGTTCTGGAGCCTTTGTATATAAGCGGCCAGTTCCTCCCAGGTGCATAGAAAATGGACACCAACTAACCTAAACTTTCACCCCCTAACCTTGCCTACAAGCCATGTCCTTACCTACTTAACATTATTGCCCCCTGCGACCCACCCTACACTGCCGTAGCCTTTGACGGCCGTCATCATATATACAGGTGTCCGCTTTCATACAACACAAGAGCCGAGATTCAGTTTTAGGGTAAGCTAGGATACGACAGTCTAAGGCGGGGTCGCATGGGGGCGTAGCCCAATCGGCATGTAAGTAGGTTAGGATATAGTTCATAGGTTAGGTTAGACAGCGTTTTTTTAGTTTGTTTCCGTTTAAATGTGGTTTTCCAATCAACTTTGAGAATATTTAAATATCTACGATTTTAAAAATACGTGTTTTCACCCTAATTGCATCAAAACTTCAAAATACCTATAAATATCTTAATATTTTCATTAGGAATATTTTATCACAATAATTATCCTTTAATTTAATCACTGGCTCAGTCTGTCCCACCCAACGAGAAATGCCGCAATAATTCAAAATAATTTAATATAACTAATTCATCCAAAAATAGATTTATAATTGTTGCGACGAATTGTCCAACGACCGCAGGATGACTTGACGAATTGTCCAACGACCGCGGGACAATTCGACCGATCGCCAACGGGACGAGCCCTCCCTGACCGAGCTACCTTTGGTCCGATCTTCCCAGGCAAACCATAGGCTACGTGACGGCTATTTCCAAATTGTAAGCAACCCTAGAGCAATATCTGCGTTAATCTTTAATCGCAGACTTTATTCCATATATACCCTGCGTGTTATAGCCTTCCCTAGCCTTCACATTTCAACCTGTACTGAATATTTAAGATTTCCAAAGACTGGTATATATATTTCTATAATATACTAATCCCAAGTATGATAAATAAACCGGTAAAATATTAAATATATTAGAAATCTTTTTCCCGGCTAAATAACCGCGACCTTTAGCCTCGAAGCCAATCTCTCATCCGGCAAAATAAATCTTACTCTAGCCTCGAACCAGCTGATTTCAAACGACAAATCCAGACTATATATCCTACCCTAAGCCTTTCCTATAAATCCCCAAGCCTTCCCGACATTATAAAGATACCGACATGTCGCTAATCGAGCCGAGAAATCCGACAAATGTCGCTAATCGAGCAGAGAAATCCGACAAATGACCGACAAATTGAACCAGCTGATTTCAAACGTCAAATCCAGACTATATATCCTACCCTAAGCTATCCCTATAAATCCCCAAGCCTTCCCGACATTATAAAGATACCGACATGTCGCTAATCGAGCCGAGAAATCCGACAAATAACCGACAAATTGTAAATATAAAAATTCGGGAGGGTCCAACACCCGCCATTTTGACTCGGGCCTACGATGTAAACATTGAGAAAATCAGCCTTATTTAGGCCTTATTATCACCTCTCTTCACCTTATTTCACCTCACTTCGCCTCTTCCGTTCAGCCCGGTCCTTAATTCGGCCGTATTTCCCTTCCGTGTCGCCCGTGTTAAGGGAAATAAGGGAAAAATAACACAAAATTCACTCGGTCTGGGCGTAGCTCGGACTCCACCCCGATTCAACTACTGCCATCTATGCGACTGAGCTTTTCGGCCTGACGTCATCGTGACGTCATCGTGACGTCACAAAGCCAAGATGGCTGGGATGGTTCTTCTTCTTTTTGGTTTTAATTATTAATATTTTTCTAAAATACTAAGTTTTTTACATGTATTTATATATATAGATAAATTATTTAAGATTTATTTCATATATATAATTAAATAAATGTATTATTTATTAGTTTTATCTATTCTTTTAAGGAATTTCTAATTTTCCTTCTTGGTTTAATCATCAAAATTTCCATTAATACTGTCTTTTACTTGTATTTATATATATAAATATATTTTTAAGATTTATTTCATATATATAATTAAATATATGTATTATTTATTAGTTTTATCTATTGGCTGTAAAGAATTTCTAATTTTATCTCATGCATATTTTAATTAATGTTTGACACCAATATGGCATCAAACTTTAATTTTGGGTGTGAAATTTTCATAAATACTAAGCATTTAAGTTATATTTCTTTACTATAAATGTTTTTATCTATCAATCTGATGTATATATTCAAATAAATATGTTTTTCCTATTTTCATACCATAAATTTCCATATTCATATGGTATAGTGACAGAACTTTCTTAAATTATTAATTTTTATTTTTTTTTATCATTTTTATATATTTAATCTCATACCACAAGTCTTCATAATATATATAATATATTTTTTAGAGTTACAGTTTTAGGTGATATTAGCCTACATAAGAACGTTAAACTATTATGTTGTCGCGATGTCGACGCGATGATTGCTAGGCCTATGTTGGTATAATTGAGCTGGATTTAAGAACAAAGATATTTATGTCAAAGATATTATTATAATCTAGATTATTTAGTAAATAGCAATAGATTAATACAGTATGTGATAAAATAGCGTACTATTCTTGCCTATTCTAATAGGTCTTATATTCTTCCGCGTAAGATTTACTTATAAAACTGATATTTAGAAGTTCCTGCCTGATCATATATATAAATTATGTAGCCCCAAAATATATATAACCAGCTCCAACTAGACATACGAAAGATTGAAGATATTAAGATTTTAAAGAAGTACTTTAAAGTACTTCAATAATGTGGAGTTTACGATTATCGCAGAATACGCCGCGCGATACTCTAAATACCTAAGAATGTATACGACAAACAGATTTTCTAGGTCCTATAGTGTATAAAGTTTTATATTTATATTATATAAGCACAAAATGATGATAGAGGATTGATAAGGTCTTGTTATTTGCACATTAGACCAGTTTAAACCCTGTAACAAAATTAGTAGGCCTAGTGTAGTCAAGCCAGGTTGTTTTTATTTGGGCTAAACCTGTATTAATGTCAATAATAAAAAAAAAATAACTTTTCCTTATTGTTGTCTATGTCACTTGAAGTAAAGCTGAATTCTGGAAGAAATTGATTGTGTAAATGACTGACCATGATGAGTAAAGTATATAAAAAGGTTGGAAAGGTGCTATAAGATACCTAAACCATTATATATGGTACGTGAAAGTAAATTTAAGTTTAAGACATCGCATGATGTATCATAGCTTGTTTATCTTATAGCCGAACAGCATCTGACGTTCGAAGATGATCGTATTACCCTCAACTCCGCGAGAAATGGACAATAAGGTAGGACACCTGGTTTTAAATGGATTCCCACACTGTTGCCATATCTTCAGATATCACCAACCGGCTCTCTAACTTCTCTCGCTTACTCTGTTCCTCTATTTCTTTCTCTCTATATATATTTCTATATGAAATGGTGAATTTCCAAAATTATCTCTCTCCCTTTCTCTCTCTCTCTCTCTCTCTCTACTTGCTCACAGTGTATTCACTATGAAGGTGGCCACATAGCCACCTTAAAGTAGGGGAATGGTTCATCGCGAGAGTGTACGCTCGTGTCACAGAGCGTGTAGCACAATGTCTGGCATATAAGCATGGGAGGGCCACTACTCATATGCCACACTTTGGAGGGGTGGGGGCCTTTATAAAGAAAACACACCTTGAATTTTACTTTGACGGTGGCGTGGAACAAAGGATAGAATAATTTTAAATACAATACTGTATCGGAAATACTGTACGACAATTTATAGAAATAAAATAGAGAAAGCAAGAGACAGAATTTAAGGAGGGGCAGCAAGGTTGATGAAAGAAGGCAAACTAGTGATCTGTGAAGATGTGGCAACAGTGTGGGAATCCATTCAAAACAAGGCGCCCTCCCCTATAGTCCATTTCTCACTGCTTTGAGTATAGTAAGTGAAAGTAAGAGAGTTTTAAAGTTTTCAAAAGAGGAAAATAAGAAAAAATGTCCGCTTATGACAAAACATATATGATTATGAGCCTTTAACCTCAGTTGTGGAAGAGATAAAAGATTAAAGATTGTGCTTAAGAACAAGTGAGATAAATTTAGATGGTCTGGTAATGTAGAAAAAATAAGAGAGAATAAAACGGTGTATATTGTGTATGAGTCGGAGGAGTCTGGTGTGATATATTTGAGCTATATATATATATATATATATATATATATATATATACACACACACACACACATATATATATATATATATATATATATATATATATATATATATATATATATATGTGTGTGTGTGTGTGTGTGTGTGTGTACATATATTATTACTTTCTAAGCTGCAACCCTAGTTGGAAAAGCAAGATGTTATAAGCCCCGAGGCCCCAATAGGGAAAATAGCCCAGTGGGGAAAGGAAACAAGGAAAAATAAAATATTTTAAGAACAGTAACATCAAAATAAACATTTATATATATAAAAAAAAAACTTTAACAAAACAAGAGGAAGAGAAATAAGGTAGAATAGTGTGCCTAAGTGTACCCTCAAGCAAGAGAACTAACCCAAGACAGTGGAAGACCATGGTACGAGGGGCTATGGCACTACCCAAAACAAGAGAACAATGGTTTGATTTTGGAATGTCCTTCTCCTAGAAGAGCTGCTTACCATAGCTAAATAGTCTCTTCTACCCTTATTATTATTATTATTATTATTATTATTATTATTATTATTATTATTACTAGCCAAGTTACTCCCCTAGTTGGAAAAGCAAGATGCTATAAGCCCAAGGGCTCCAACAGGGAAAAATAGCCCAGGGAGGAAAGGAAATAAGGAAATAAATAAGTGATATGAGAAAAATTAACAATATTTTAAAAGATAGTAACATCAAAACAGATATATCATATATAAACTATAAAAAGACTTATATCAGCCTGTTGTTGTGTGTGTATATAAGCCTCTTTAATAATAATTCTATCAATAACTTCTATCATATACACACGAGACAGGCGTGTGTGTATAACACGCACATACATACACACAGATCATAAAGTTGAGAATGCATTTATTTGGTGTTCTTATGTATGTGTGTATATACAAACCTCTTTAATAATAATGCTATTAATAACTTCTAAAATAATCACACGTGTGTGTGTATGTGTGTAATACACACACAAGTTATAAGGTTAAGAATGGATGAATTTGGTGTTCTTATATATGTGTGTATATATAAACCTCTTTAATAATAATGCTATTAATAACTTCTACCATAAACACACGCGTGTGTGTGTATGTGTGTGTTACACACACACACACACACACACACACACAGGTCATAAGGTCGAAAATGGCTCTTCCCCACAGCCAAAACATGACGTCAGGCCTACCAACCCCACCGGACTCGCAGGCGTTATTTCATTCATATAGAAGCCATTTCGTGAAATGGGACGAGACAGGGATTCCAATTCATGAAATTAATAAAATAATAGGATACTAGATGACATTTCACTAAATCCGGCTTCGATTTGAGGCCTGGGGGATTAATTTTTATCAAAATAGGATATCCTTCTCCTTTCTACCCCCCCGTTCTCTCACTTCTCCCTGAGACACTATCTCTCTTATTTATCTTTATATATCTCATATAAATACTTCTACGGCTATTTTATATTAAGTAATTAATTATAAGTATATTTATAGTGTTATTTATGCACTGGAGGTACTTATAAAGTTATTTAATTAAGTAGGATATCAATGTAAAATTTCATTCATAAGAGTTTAGTTCCTGAAGGTTTAGAAGCGAACTGTTTTCCGTTAGAAGCGAACTGTTTTCCGTTAGCTTAAAATATCACTTAATGTTCGAACTTTTGACTTAAGTCTACTAAAATTCTTATTTATTTATGTTATTTAAATAAAATACGTTAATATTTTGATATAAATATATTAATTATTTATTATAATATAATAAAATAATATTTTAATCGTTTTAAAATTAATAATAAATAAATTATTCAGTTATTATCGTTAAAGATATAGAAATTTATGTTCGAACACTAGATAAATTATTTGCTGTTTAAAATTTTCCTTGATTATTTATGAATGTTTTTCAAGTTGTTTTTATGTGTACACACACACACACACACACACACACACACACACACACACATATATATATATATATATATATATATATATATATATATATATATATACTATTATTATTATTATTATTATCTAAGCTACAACCTTAGTTAGAAAAGCAGGATGCTATAACCCCTATAAAGGCTCCAACAAGGAAAAAATAGCCCAATGAGGAAAGGAAATAAGGAACTAAATAAAGTAAAAGAGAAATAATGAACAATTAAAATAAAATATATTAAGAAATGTAACAATATTAAAATAAATCATATATAAACTAAAGATAAAAAATGGGAAGAGAAATAAGATAGAATAGTGTGTTTGAGTGTACCCTCAAGCAAGAGAACTCTATTCATGAATATACAGTATATATACTCACTAAATACACTTATATACATATATAAATGTATATATATGTATGTATTATTGTATAATACATTAATATATCCATAAAAATAATGAATGGACAGTGTTATTCAATATATATACCTTATTAAAGCTATTTATACATTTGTTTATATAAAATTGATAAATCTATCTATCCATCTATCTATCTATCATAATATCAATCTTAGAATGATAGACAGTTGATAGATATAGATAGATTAAAATAGATAATTTCTCAACTCCTATCCATAAAGATATTGAATAGAAGCTATTATTCAATATATATACCCTATTTAATGTATTTATATATTCGTTTATATAAAATTGATAAATCTATCTATCTATCTATCATAATATCAATCTTAGAATGATAGATAGTGGATAGATATATAGATATAGATAGATTAAAATAGATAAATTCTCAACTCCTATCCATAAAGATATTGAATAGAAGCTAATATTCAATATATATACCCTATTTAATGTATTTATATATTCGTTTATATAAAATTGATAAATCTATCTATCTATCTATCATAATATCAATCTTAGAATGATAGACAGTGGATAGATATAGATAGATTAAAATAGATAAATTCTCAAGTTCTCTCCATAGTAAAGGAAGACAACTTATTAAAGCTATTTATACAATTCGTTTATATAAAATTGATAAATCTATCTATCTTTCTATTTATCTATCATAATATCAATATTAGAATGATAGATAGTGGATAGATAAAATAGATTAAAATAGATAAATTCACAAGTTCTATCCATAGTAAAGGAACACTATTATTTCTATATATATACCTTATTAAAGCTATTTATACATTTGTTTATATAAAATTGATAAATCTATCTATCTATTTATCTATTTATCATAATATCAATCTTAGAATGATAGACAGTTGATAGATATAGATAGATTAAAATAGATAAATTCTCAAGTTCTCTCCATAGTAAAGGAAGACAACTTATTAAAGCTATTTATACAATTCGTTTATATAAAATTGATAAATATATCTATCTATTTATCTATCTATCATAATATTAATATTAGAATGATAGATAGTTGATAGATAAAATAGATTAAAATAGATAAATTTCTCAAGTTCTATCCATAGTAAAGACAACTCGGTAAGGTTGGTACCCCTGCCCTCACCTACTATCACCCACACTCCCTCTCCTTCCCCCCCACTCTCTCTCTCTCCCTTCAGCTAAAAGATGGCCACTGTGGGGAAATTGCGGAATGGACAGCCCAAGAACATAGCCTCCCTCCTGTCGAGGCTGCAGGACGCCCTTTCGGACGCCATGGCTCCCCCGAAGCTCGTGGTGGATCGAAGGACGCTGGAGAAGACTTGGAAGTCGATGGACAAGGTCGTAAAGCAGTGCCAGCAGGCGAAGATGAACCTGAAGAACTCGCCTCCTTTCATTTTGGATATCCTACCGGACACCTACCAGCACCTGAGGCTGGTGTATGCTAAATACGAGCATAATCTGGCCGCCCTTAATGAGAATGAGTATTTTAAGGTGTGTATTAGGGTGTATTTTGTGTATATTAGGGTATTTCTCGATCTCGAATCTTCCCGTCCGAGGACAATCCTCGTTTCCGTTTTCTGTATTTACCATGTGATTATGACCATTATATCCCCTTAAGAGGATTCTGTGTAGTTTTAAGCATACCCTGTGTATTCTAAAGTGTATTTTACACCCCGTTTGTGCCTTACAAGGTGTGATTTACACTCTCCCGTCGAAGTGGACTTCACAATTCGTTTTACGATCTCTGGGATGTGATTATCATTAAGTTTTCCACCTTGGGAGGATCCTGTGTCGTTTGAAGAATACCCTGTGTATTTTAGAGTGTGTATTGCACCCCATAGGTGTCTTATTTAACTGGGTTTTACACCCTTCGAAGTATATATCGCCTAGATTTCATTTCGTCCCATGATTTGATGTGATTGTCGCTTGTTTTCCACCTACCGAGGATTTTAATGTCTTTTCGCATGTAAGGGCTTCTGTGTGTGGATGTATATTACCCCTATGTTATAGATTAACCTTCTTGTGCCCCTTGCTTCCTTCCCAGGTGATTAAATCACCCTACCGAGCATTTTCCCTTCAGAATATTACTCCGTAGGGTTAAAATCCTTCGAAGGGAATGCGTTTGCTTGTGTTTCATAGTCGTATTAGTTGTAGTGGCTTTTTTAACATCCCTTGAACTACCAAAACACCCTTTTCCTCTCCCGACCGCCCTCCGAGGATCGATTTCGACGTGTCCGAAACTATCGCCTAAATGTGCCGCCCCTTGGTTTATGAACGATCCGTTTCCCTCCGTGAGGGTTTTGTAAGATGACCTTAAGCATGGGGATTAAATCAACCTAGCCTAGGGTAGGTTTGTGTCGTTGGCTAGCCTAGCCTAGGGTTTCGTTCTAGGCTAGCCTAGCTTAGGTTAGATAATGTACCCTAGGCTAGGAGAAGCCGGTTGTCATATTCTAGGTAGGGTATCAGTACAAAATGTATAGAAAATGGTAATCTATTAAGTGGAGATCGTGTTGGAAAATGTCCGATTGGAGACACCGGAAAATATTTTTTATAATATATCGAGGGTATTTTGAAAATGCGTATTTTAAACCCTAACCTAACATAGGCCGTTGGACCTAAGAGATTAACTATTTTGAAAGTGTGCCGTCGGTCGGAAAAGTCCAGAACTGCCGGTTGATTTTATATAAATAATTTGCAATATATTTAATTAATATAAATGAGTCTTTTTATAGTTTATATATGACACATCTGTTCTTGATGTTGTTAATAGTTTATATAGGACATATCTGTTTTGACGTTGTTACTGATTTTAGAATGATATATTGTTAATTTATTCTCATCATTTATTTATTTCCTTATTTCCTTTCATCACTGGGCTATTTTTCCCTGTTGGAGCCCTTGGGCTTTTGGGCTTATAGCATCTTGCTTTTCCATGTAGGGTTGTAGCTTGGCTAGTAATAATAATAATAATAATTTATTTTGTTCATAAAATTATTAATCCCAAGTTTCGGACATTCTCCACACAGTACTTATTTGCCGAGGTCAGCTTAATTTCCCGCTTTTTCAGTGTTACGTATATGTGAATATACTTCTCGTGAGGTGGGCAATGTCGTCTTAGGTTATACATCTTTAGCTGAAAATTCAAAATAGAAAAAAAAAGAAAATTCGTCTTTTAGGAGTTATCGAATGCTGTACCGTGAAGAGCCGATATTAATACAGGGTATTGGTCTTCTAGAAGCTTACCCCAATCTTTAGGGTCAGTCATGTACAGTATCGTACTGCGATCCCTGGCCGTTATGTCGTAGGTTGCGTAGGAGTCCGGACCGTAGTTTTTATATTGTTCTGCGTCCTCAATAATATCCTTTGCATGTATGAAAACCTTGCCTATCCTAATGCCATATTACTATTAGGCCCTAACAGGTTAGGGTTGTATATTAGGTTAAGTTTACGCTTTTTAATGATACCATATGAATTAAAAATCGAAATTAGTTATGCAAAAGATCAAATATTTTATATTTGCTCCAATCACCAATATTGGATATTTATAAATATGCCGCAGTTTTATAGAATGTCCATAAAGCTATCTGTTCCTACACACATACAATCCGTCGTTTCAGAGAAGCCGGAAGTGGCCGTTGAAACGAGGCGGTGATAGTAGCTGGCGGGTTGCGGGTGAGCCCCATCTGCCTTGTAGGCCGCTGAATATTCCTTTTACTTTCGGCTGTCCAGGGGTATGAGTGTACTTCTCTGCGTCCTCATATCTGAATGTTTTAGTCTTGATTTTTTTAGATGAATGTGCTAGCAGGTTGTCATGTTTGAGGGATATTAAGCAAGCTATAAGCAATTATTTCCTTATAACTATTGCTGTGTGGCAGATTTCTATGTAAACCTGCTGGTATCTACTCGCCATACATATTCCCGTTTGCTTTCTCTCCCTCGATAGTGTCACCTTCCGATGATGGCGGCATCGTGAACCTAAGGGAGTTGACGTTCTTTAGACGGCGCTGTGCTTCTTCGGAAGATTTTGCTGTAGCCGAGTGTTAGCGTTATCTCCATGTTAAGGGCATACCTTTGTCCTGTCTCTTCAAAGAGTCTCTCTCGGTGCGAGTCTTGTCGTTTCCCGGAGCAACCTATAGAAGGCAAACTTCAAGTTCTTCCTTTTCCTCTGCCTCACCTTCGTAAGATTTTTCACGCGGCAACTTTTAGAGGGAGAACGGGTACGAGACTACGTCGAAGAAGCTCAGGAACATTGATTATTAAGAGCTGTGTATATGTGACCCCGAAGATGTCTCCCCGCGCGCTTGGTGAAGTTGTGGTGCCATGCCACAAACCAACCCGTCTGGGGATGTATCTTGGTAATGTGTTCCCTGTGCTCAATTTTAATGTCAGTTGGAGTTGTGTGTGTGTGTGTTTGTTCTGTCCCCACGTACACAATGGCAGTGCACAGCAGGAAAACAGGACTGATACCTGGAATGTACCCAAAGAAATATATCTGTGCTGTATGCAGTACAAATGTTAGCGCCTGCTTCCAGTGCTCGATCTTGTACGAGACTGTTCGTTCGTACCCTCGATGGAGACGGAAGGCCCGCCCTCATCTTCCATCTTCGGTGAGTTCCCGGGAACCATCCAGATCGACATCTGAGGAAGAGAAGGATCGTGGTGGAGCGTACGATAGGCGAGCTCCTCCCTTTACAGATATCTTCATCCATCTCCAACTGATTGACCACACTGATATCTGTCTCTATGCCTCTATGCTATGCCTTCTAGGTCTCCACCCGAATCCTTAGTAGATGCTTCTTGTCCTCAGTAAATGCTTCTTGTTCTTCCGTTTGCCTTTCAGAAGCTGAAGCACCTAGCACTTCGCCAGCTTCTGAGTGGACGAGAGTTAAGGGGACCTCTGCCTTCTAGGAATCCAACCTTCAAGCTCTCCTCTCTCCTTCAGGGTATCACCTCGGTTCTCTTCTCGGCACACGAATACGCTAAGAAGACCGATTCTTTCAAGGTACCAGAATCCAGACCGGTGCCAGTGTAGCGTAGAATCCCGAGATGGAGTCTCGTCAAGGTATTGACACTCCTGAATGCGGTGGACTTGGGGGAGGTAATCGTGGCTCACATCGGAGGAGGAATGACATTCATTGGAGCCTGCCCTCAAGTTACCTGTCTGAACTTGGATAGGCTGCTCGATGAATTCTCGGATCGCTGGGGTGCGGAATTCCATAATTTCTATCTGATCGAATAAGAATCTGTCTCCTGCGCTCCATCGACAACTACTGCCTTACGTACTGAAGGAAACAGACCATTTACATCCACTAACCGATCTAGCATATCGTTCTCGCCACTCGAGTCTTCTTCCACAGCCAGTCTCCAAGCAACGTCACGAATCGACTACTGGTCAGTCGCAGTCGTGTACTTCGCCGCGACTCGGAATTCGACAACCCTGAGCCGAGGAAAGAGTACCTGAATCGACCCTGTCAGGTACTAAAGCTGTTATTATCTTGGTGCACCAATCGCCTACCAGTGGGCCAACAGGGTCCTGAAGAGAAGGGATATTGTCTCGCTTCGTCAGGCAGGTTTAAAGGCTGCTCATGAATGGCAGGGACAAGGGACAATGCCCTAGAGACTGACCATATGTACATATGATCAGCGCCCAAGCCCCCTCTCCACCCAAGGTAGGACCAAGGATCGGCAATGGCTGCTGATGACTCAGCAGATAGACCTATGGGCTCCTCGAAACTCCCCTTCCTTAGCTCACAATGATGGCGAGGTTGCAGTGACCAAAGAAACTTGATGAGTTTTAGCGGGACTCGAACCCTAGTCTGGTGTTCACTACATCGGCCACCACAAGAGGAGGCACCATGGCTAATGAATGCACAGATGTCGGAGACCGTAGCCTTTTTCTCCGAAGAAGGTGGTAGATGTGACGATGGCAAATGAAGAAAAACAGGCTAAGGTGAACTTATCCTTCGAGCAGTTATCTGCAAGGGACCAAGCCCTTTGGAGGCAACAACTCTGAGATCCTCTTGGTCTATTCCTCCCCTGCAAAGGGAAGGATAATTCTTGGACTTCTTCCTGGAAAGTCTAGGGAAGGTAGAAGGTACTGTAGTTGTTTGGAAGCAAGCATTCCCTTCCTACAGCTGCCTCCAGTGTGATATACTTCTCGAGGTAGTAAGTAAAGTGGCGTCAACGCAGAGCAGGGTACTGGTTGCCAGAAAGCCTTCGGGATGGAGATCACCTACCTCTCAATTTTATCCTCCCCCTCACTCACACGACGCTGACGTTACTCACCGACTATCTGATACCGCAGGAGCTCTAGAGCCAGAGGAGGAGATGAAAAAATAACTGGCTTGAAGTCATCTTAACACAGTTCTCTTTGCTCCTTCAGTCGACTTTTCATGCCACCTCATGAAGTCGGGGGGGGGGACTGAAGAACTTTTCAGTGTCTACAAGTTTGTCCTCCTGACACCAGGATGGAGGGGGCATTTTACGGGCCGTCATTAGACCGAAGACTTAATGCTTGTCTTTGGACCTCATACTGATCTTTCGGTCTTGCTTTTCTCGAGAACAGAAGTTCAACGCCCTGTTCTTCAAAATGCTCAAACTGGTCTTTACTTTGGGCCCACTTGAACAGGATTTGTATCTTGGGGTATCTTGGGGTATCTCGACTATTGGCTGATTCTTTCGTCACGTCTGCGATTGTCAACGTCCTCATCTATCTTCGTCAAGAGAAGTTCCTTTCAGTCTTCCTGGTAAAGGGCTATCGCTCAACCTTAAGGTTTCCAGACTGAAGGTCTAAGATCTTTTTTCTGTGTGGGAATCGTCCATTCTCGTGATGAGCTTCAAACTCAAGCTGCCCGGATGGAACTTTACTCGAATCAATTCTCTATAGCGAGTGCCGTACAAGGCTCTTTCTCAGCACCGGAAAGGCAAAGAAGACTCTGCCATGCAACCAACTAGGGCATGGAAGGACTATCCCAGGCATAAATGCTTCAAGTCGGGCATCGGATCCACCATAGTATTCAGGAAGAACCTTTCAGTGGTGCAATGTATTGAAGGAAGGAGACTGCATATGCCCGACAACCTTTACATCCCACTCACTACCTGCAGGAATGTACCTTCAAATCCTTCCTTCCGGCTCTCTTTGCGACAGGGACCCTGGTGGAAAGACTTAAACGCTAGGTCACTTCATTAGTTGAGTCCGTTGCTGTAGAACCTGCTGCCGTGACCAGCCTCCAAATAATCTGGAGTGACTACGGGTGATGTCCAGTTGTCTACTTTGTCACAGGATTTGGCATATTCCGAGACGAGAAAAAAGGCACGCCTTCTTGGTCCTATCTGGCGTAGTCAGCAAACCAGTGGGGCAACCGAGTCCTGAATAGGAGAGAAGCCGTTGCCTCTAACTTCGCTTGGCAGGTGGGACAAGAGGCGCCGCTATCCATAAGGAAAAGCTCGGTATTGGAGACTGCAGCTCTTTTCTCACAGAAGGAAGTAGAGGAAGGCGAGCCAGGGTGTCTTTCCTTTATGTAAAGGCAACAATAATCTCGAACCCCATTGCACTCTTAAACTCGAGACTAAAGAAGACTCTTGCGACCTCTACGGGCCTCATCCTCCTCCAAGAGAGGCATGGAAAACACTGCTTTGTTGTCCCTGGCCAGTCCAGGAAGGGAAGGACACTGAAGTTGTATCTAAGACCTGTAACCCAACCGTTCTTACTTCCAGGTTTGAGTCCTCCTCCATATCATCCCTTCAAGAAGTGACCTCCGGAGAATCAGGGCAATGCCTCTGTCCTATGAGGGCACTACGGCACTGCTTTAAGAGGACTCCAAGTTTCAGCCGAAGCATCAGAGAGACTTTATCAGCACCATTTCTCCCTGGCTTCGCGAGACGATCTGACGTGCTTATCCTGCAACCAGCGAGGTGACGGGAGGACCATCCAGGGTTTGAGATCTACCCTGTCTTTCCGGAAGAACCTGTTAGTTGAGCAAATCCAGAAGATAGGAGGGTGGAAATGAGACAACGTTTATTGTCCACTGCTTACGGGAATATACTCAGGAGTCCGTGGGTAACTTTTACCTTTGGTCCGATAGCTGCTAAATAGGTTGCATTGCGAACATTTCCCATCGGACAAGAAACATCTCATCCAAGGCTGCACCTGTTATGCTGTTTGGTGTCAGACCGTATGCCAGGTGGAGCTAAGCCTCGAGGAATTATTCTTCCCGGACAGGTTTAGTTGAAAATTCTCTTCCTATGTTCCCGATTTGAGGGTGAGGATGCATATGTAAACCTATTTATTATTATAATTATTACTAGCTAAGCTACAACCCTGGTTTGAAAAGCAGGATGTTATAATCCCAAGGGCTCCAACAGGGAAAAATAACCCAGTGATGAAAGGAAATGAGGACATAAACTACATGGGAAGTAAGGAATACTTTTTATGATCATTATTGTTATTGTTACTAGCTAAGCTACAACCCTGGTTTGAAAAGCAGGATGCTATAATCCCAAGGGCTCCAACAGGGAAAAATAACCCAGTGAGGGAAGGAAGTAAAGAAATAAACTATGTGAGAAGCAATGAATAATTGATATATCTTGTGATCAGTAATGTTTAAAATAAATCTGTCATAATGTAGTGACATGTCAGGCTGTTCAACATATTCTCTGCAAGTTTGAACAGAAGGAAACGATCATGCGTTCGGACGTCACATCCTTTACGCTGATACAGGTCCTTCTAGGACTGCCAGGTCATTAGGACGTTGGCAGGATTTCCTCCCGCCCAAGGACAATGTCTCCTATCAAAGGATAAAGGCCTTCTACCCATATATGAACAAATCACATTTTTAAGTAATTTGTATTTTACCTTTCTCGGTCACACGCAACAAGTCCTTATAAAAAAACTTAAAAAATGTGATGTTTTTTTGTTATTTTCTCATTTTTAATCTGTATAAAAGTAGGCTGGGAGGAACGTAGAGAGTAGAGGTCCCCTATTTTTGTTTTTGTTTCATTTGTTGATGTCCGCTACCCCCCAAAATTGGTGGGGGAAGTGCCTTGGTATATGTATGTATAAAAGTAGCATCTGAAGAGGATAAGCAATAATTAGACTGTTCAATCTAATGATGAGACTGCACCTTTGGCCTCGGTCGAATACCAAGGCAGGGAGTGATAAAACCTTGGCCTTATCAGCCCCTCTCGCTGTTATCAGCGACTCAATAGATAAAGCGAGCTGCTCCCTCCCTGATTGTGAAGGGACCTTCGCCTGTTTGGTTTCGTTTTGTTGTAACCAGGACTCGTTTACTGTTTATATAATTCAAGAGAATTCTCTTCTTTTTTCTTACTTACAAAGTTGAAGGGATTGTCAATTTGACTCTTGACTTGTAAGCTTTCTCGCCTGTCTTTATTCGTTTGCTTTTTCCGATTGAATAAATGCTTTAGCAGACAGTTCTGTTTAAGGATATCGGGGCCCTGAAGCTAATAGCATCCTGCGTTTCCAACTAGGGATCTAGCTTAGCTAGTAAGGATGATGATAATGGAAGCCGCTTTATCTTCGTCTGTGTCCTTGCCGGAACTCCAACGAGAACCGAGTGACGTCTTTGATTCAATCCAGGAAGTCTAATTGATAAGAGCCTTGTTCGTTTGACTTCCTATTTTTCTTCTTACCGGGGGAGGGGATCCCGGTACTGTACAGTACGTTGTCGCCTCGTTAGCGAGGGGAGGCCGTACGTACTGGGAACATACCCGTCTCCGAATGGATGTATTCGTAGGAGGTTCTACCTGGGCTCGGTTTATTTCTAGAACAAGCTCTGTCCTTCTTTCCCCTTCCTGGGACAATCTCTCTCTCTCTCTCTCTCTCTCTCTCTCTCTCTCTCTCTCTCTCTCTCTCTCTCTCTCTCTCTCCCCCCCCTGTTTCAGTTGGGCCGGAAAGACATGCTAATTCATGTATCGCCATACAATTCGCCTTGCCGATCGCTTTTCTGGTCTACCGAGTCACAAGACGCCGGTGGATGAGTTCAGCTTCCGGGTGCTATGACAGCTCGCAAGTGCCACCTACCGGATGGCATCCGGACTTGCTTATTAATAATAAAATGAGGAGATTTACCAGCCGTATGAGGCTTCGCTGATCCTTATCCTTTGGGTACTGTTATAACTACCCTTCTGATTGTTTATTCCCTTGTTCGTTTATTTCTTTGTTTCCTTTCCTCACTAGACTATTTTTCCCTGTAGGAGCCCTTGGGCTTATAGCATCTTGCTTTTCCAACTAGGGTTGTAGCTTAGCTTGTGATGATGATTCTATGTTGGCATAAGCGATAGTATTACACAGTGAGACGAAGCTGTTTCCATTTTCCTTGGAGTCTTCCTTCTAATATTATTATTATTTTTATTATTACTTGCTAAGCTACAACCCTAGTTGGAAAAGCAAGATGCTCTAAGCCCAAGGACTCCAATAGGGAAATATAGCCCAGTGAGGAAAGGAAATAAGGAAATAAACGATATAAGTAATGAACAATTAAATTATTTTGAAAACAATAACAACGTTAAAACAGATATTTAATATATAAACTATAAAAAGACTTATGTCAACTTGTTCAACATGACATTTGCTGCAAGTTTGAACTTTTGAAAGTCCACTGATTCAACTACCCGATTAGGATGATCATTCCGCAACTTGGTCACAGCTGGAATAAAACTTCTAGGGTACTGTGTAGTATTGAACCTCACGATGGAGAAGGTCTTACTCCTGTTTGATTAGGACTAATAGAATTTCCCTTAGTATTTATGAATTAACGCTTTTACCTCCAGGCTATTTGGAACTTTCCAACCTTTAACCCCAAGGGGTTATTTTTTTCAAGCACATTTTGCAGTATATATTTTTTAAATTGTTCTAACAGCCTTAATTTTCATCATAGAGAGGTCAGGTTGGTCTCATTCTTTTGGAAAATGCCTGAAGTTTCTCAAAAAATTATTAAAAATATGCAAAAAAAAATGTAAATAGCAGTTTTTTTGGCAAGGACGTACCGGTACGTCCGTGGGGGGTAAAGGGATGAGTTTTGCGAAACGTACCAGTACTGTACGTCCTTTGGGGGTAAAGGGATGGGTTTTGTGAAACGTACCAGTACGTCCATGGGGGTAAAGGGATGAGTTTTGTGAAACGTACCAGTACGTCCTTTGGGGGTAAAGGGATGGGTTTTGTGAAACGTACCAGTACGTCCATGGGGGTAAAGGGATGAGTTTTGTGAAACGTACCAGTACGTCCATTGGGGGTAAAGGGATGGGTTTTGTGAAACGTACCAGTACGTCCTTTGGGGGTAAAGGGATGAGTTTTGTGAAACGTACCAGTACGTCCTTTGGGGGTAAAAGGGTTAATAAAGTGTCTGATAGTAGAAAGGTGTGCATGTGCTGCGATCTCACCCCTTCTCCATCGTTTCAGGTCTTCATAGAGAACATGATGCGGAAATGCAAGCAGGCGCTGCGTCTCTTCAAGGAGGGGAAGGAGCTGATGTTCGACGAGAGCTCCCGATACAGACGCAACCTGACCAAACTCTCGCTCGTCTTCTCGCACATGCTCTCCGAGCTCAAGGCCACCTTCCCCCAGGGGGTGTTCGCCGGGGACCAGTTCCGCATCACGAAAGGCGACGCCGCAGACTTCTGGAGAAAGTGCTTCGGTGATAAGTAAGTATATCTCGACTGCAAGTTTAATTGCTGCCTCAGAAATGATCTGTAAATTATCTAATGAAACTTGACTGAAAGAGGGTCTACTAAAGTATATCTATAATTAGTTAGGATCATCTGGGTGTCAGGATTTTGGAAATATCTTTATCGTACGTTTATTTGTTCCCACGAGAATACAAACCGTCGTCCTTAGGTAGATGTATGACTTCAGCCGTTGAATTTTAACTCGGCAATTATAGCTACACACTCCCTTTTGACTTTGCTAACTTCTCAAACACGCTCTTACTCCATCTTACGGCTGTGTTTTCAATTTTCTTTGCAGTGAATGGAAAAGTGTATTCATATGTGACTAGCTGCGTCGGATTTACGTTGAAACTCGCCGTTGATCCTCGCCTGCTTTGTGCTTTTTGCCGAGAGCGTGAATGTTAGCAGTTGTTCCTGTGTAACAAGTGCCAGTTTGGCCTTCTCTGTAGTAGGCAGAGGTCTCCAAGAATAGGAAGAAGGGATACATCATTCTTCTTTAGTCCTCTCGAAGAAGAATTCACGGGAGGGAAGGAGACCTCAACTCGATCTTGGGTTGTTCCTCAT
Organism: Palaemon carinicauda; assembly: GCF_036898095.1. Taxonomy (NCBI): domain Eukaryota; kingdom Metazoa; phylum Arthropoda; class Malacostraca; order Decapoda; family Palaemonidae; genus Palaemon; species Palaemon carinicauda. The sequence goes on along the minus strand of NC_090767.1, from coordinate 59,514,827 downwards.
GGTAGCCCGTCGCTGTGCCGACAGAAGACGACCTGTACCTGAAAAAGTTTTGGCCTGCCTTTGGCATTACTGTTGTCCCTTTTTGGTGGGACGGAAGCTCCTGAAGGTGTCGACGTCAGCCAGGATTTCTGAGGCTTCTAAATGTAACCTCCTCATCTCCTGCTCCACCTTTGGACGTTTCGTTCGACTCGGCTCCCTTTGATACATTCTCGTCTGCTGTTGAGGAGGAGGGTTCTGTGACCTCTCCCTCTTCTAAGATCTCGACCATGAAGCAGACTTCGGAGAAGAGGAAGAATTCATATAAGTCCAAGGAGATGGATCTGTCGAGAGGCCAGAGGACGGGAAGGTGTCTCGGTATGCAGGACAGGTGTTAGCGCATCTGCTACCTGCGTTCGGACTCTTTTACACCATCGGTCGGGAGTAAAGGCCGCTGCCCTTCTGGACGATCAAGGTACGCCTTGGTTTTTTCCCTCGAAGGATATACTTTGGTTCCGGAGAAGAAATTTGCTCGTGGTGATGTAAAAAGGAACCAACTATCTGTGTCTTTGGTCTTATGAGCGACAAGGCTTGCCTGATTGCTTGCAGTCTGCTTAGGCATTCTCCCGAACGCCTTTTCTCCATTTTGCCTGATTCGCCGAATAATCAACGGATTGTTGATGAATTTGCGTCTCAGAATGACGCAGGTGGCTGTATGCCAGGTGGTATTTGGATCTTCTGAAGCTCCTGGTCTAGGTGCTGAGAAAAGTACCCCTATGTCTCACTCTTGTGTGGGGTCCATTGTACTTCTCAGTGGAGAGGCAATTCAGCATTTCTAAGTAAAAGGCTTTTTGTAAGGCCTGGATACTGGCAAAGGCCCTCATAAAGGTTTAAAGGCTGCTCATGACTGGCAGAGGTAAGGGACATGTCATAAAGACGACCATATATACATGGCGCACAAGGGGCCCCCTCTTCTTTGTTGGAGCCCTTTGGCTTATAGCATCCTGCTTTTCCAAATAGAGCTCCGAATAGTCTTGCCCCACCATAGGACCTCAGTCGCCTGGAGTGGTATGTTACCAGAGTTTTCAAATCTCTCAAGAGTTCCCCCTATGGGCCTTTGAGACGGACGTTAGGAAGGGATCTGACATTCGAGGCTGCCTTCCCCTTCCTTTGGATGTAACAGTCGTGACCGTTGATTGCTAGACGGGACGGCAGATATTGTGTCTTTGATTGATATGGTTTATTCCCATTTTGTTTTTGATAAGCATGATTTCCTTGTTGTGAAGGACTTTGCTTTGGCTTTGGAGTAGATCCCCGATCAGCTGCCCTTCCTGACATGGCTTAGACCCCTGTAGCCTATGTTCCTGTGTTGTTCTTCCTCCAAGCAGCGAGGAGTCCTGGCGCGGTGAGGTTGACAGTTCGAGACGTTTGAGGTGTCTGTTATGGTTTTAGGTGTTGGAGTGGCTTTGTGTGTGTGTGTATTAGCCTGTAACACCCATCTCCTTCAAGCAAACCTATCCATCGATTACATACATGATCCTGAGATGTTTACACGGGTAGCAAAGTGTCTGCCTCTCATTTATCTCGGCAACTGGGCTCTTGAACAAAATGGACACGAAGAATCGTACTTAGAAATATATTTCTTAAAGCTAATACAAAAAAATATACCATGAACTGATTACAAACTCATGTACTGTTAAAAACATACATGCGAATATATGAGAAATAAGATAGAACAGTGTTCTGGCTGATTGTACCCTCAAGCAAGAGAACTCTAATCCAAGACAGTGGAAGGCCATGGTACAGAGGCTATGAGCAAATGATCATTTCGCTAGCTACAGCTGAAGGATTTCTCATAACGAGTATGTATTCGGACAACGCATTCCGTGCGATGATATAGTTTCTCATTTGTTTATCATTTGCACCAGTCTAACTGAATGCTGTGGATATAGTTTCTCCTTTGACTGTTTACCAATTTTCACCAGCCATTGAATGCTGAAGGAAGCTCTGGGTGAAAGGAGGATAGATGTGAGAGAGGCAAGAGAGCGTGCTAGAAATAGGAATGAATGGCGAGCGATTGGGACGCAGTTCCGGTAGGCCCTGCTGCTTCCTCCGATGCCTTAGATGACCGCGGAGATAGCAGCAGTAGGGGATTCAGCGTTATGAAGCTTCATCTGTGGTGGATAATGTGGGAGGGTGGGCTGTGGCACCCTAGCAGTACCAGCTGAACTCGGTTGAGTCCCTTGTTAGGCTGGAGGAGCGTAGAGAGTAGAGGTCCCCTTTTTGTTTTTGTTTCATTTGTTGATGTCGGCTACCCCCAAAATTGGGGGAAGTGCCTTGGTATATGTATGTATGTATGTATGTATTGAATGCTGTGGATATAGTTTCCCCTCTTTTACCATTTTCACTAGCCATTGAATGCTGTGACAAGTCAAGGTGTCCTGACAGTTTTAAGAGCCGTTTCCAATTATGAAATAATTCACCTATTAAATAACTCAGGTTTGTAAAGTTAGGAAATATAATTGAGTTTTATGTGTGTTTTTAACAATTTAAATATTTATAATGATTATGAATAACCTTTGGCTTGGCCTGAATTTTATACAGTATTCCAATTCATATCTTTCTCAGGTGAAATATGTAAGATATTTATAGATAGCTTTAGTACTATAGGCAATTCTTTTTAGCGAGGCAGATTTGCACCAACACGCAGGGATGCCCTTTTAGCTCGGAAATGTTTCCTGATCGCTGATTGGTTGGACAAGATCATTCTAACCAATCAGGTAGCAGGGAACTTTTTCCGAGCTAAAAGGGCACCACTGCGAGATTGTGCAAATGCGCCTCATTGAAAAAAATTGAGTATAGTTTATCCTGGTATAAAGGTGTTTCTTTAACTGAATATTATATTCAAATCCTTACAAAGAATAAAAAGACTAGAAAATTGAAACCCAGCATAGATAACCCTTCTACCCCCAATGAACGTACCGGTACGTCCTTGCAAAAAACTACTATTTGCATTTTTTTTGCATATTTTTGATAACTTCATGAGAAAATTCAGGCATTTTCCAAGAGAATGAGACCAACCTGACCTCTCTATGATGAAAATTAAGGCTGTTAGAGCAATTTAAAAAATATATATTGCAAAATGTGCTTTGAAAAGGAAAATGCCTGGGGGTTAAGGGTTGGAAAGTTCCAAATAGCCTGGGGGTAAAAGGGCTATCAGCCAGAAAATCGAAATCCAGTTTAGTTAACACTTTTACCCCCAGGGTATCTGGAAATTTCCAACCCTTAACCCCCAGGGGTTAATTTTTTTCAAGCACATTTTGCAGTATATTTTTTTAAAATTACTGTAACAGCCTTAATTTTTGTCATAGAGAGGTCGGGTTGGTCTCATTCTCTTGGAAAATGTCTGAATTTTCTCAATAAATTATCAAAAATATGCAAAAAAAAATCTAAATAGCAGTTTTTTGCAAGAACGTACCGGTACGTCCATAGGGGCAAAGGGATGAGTTTTGTGAAACGTACCAGTACGTCCTTTGGGGGTAAAAGGGTTAACAGCGTGACGTCTTCTTTTTTGTCTCGCCCGCAGGACAGTTGTACCTTGGAGGTTCTTCAGAGACACCCTAAGCGAAGTCCATTCCATAGGGCCGGGCCTGGAAGCCATGGCGCTAAAGTCCACGATAGACCTCACATGCAACGATTACATATCAAGTTTTGAATTCGACGTTTTCACGAGGTATTTTGGAAGGCGGGACAGACGGCGGATGAATATATGACGTATAATAACCCCTATACCTTTCAATCCCTGTCAGACGGCGGATGTATTTATGACTTATAATAACCCCTATACCTTTTAATATATTTCAGGTTTATTCATTCCTCTCTCGGCCTCTTTCTCCGCAGGTTATTTCAACCGTGGCCCACACTCCTCACTAACTGGCAGATTCTAGCAGTCACACATCCCGGCTACGTCGCGTTCCTAACGTACGACGAGGTTAAAGCCAGATTACACAAGTACATTCACAAACCAGGAAGGTGAGATACCCATTATTACCTCCGCCAACGAAGTTGGAGGGAGGTTACGTTGTACCCCCAATTTGTGTGTGTGTTTTTTTGGGAACAGCTTCTTAACCCTTTTACCCCCAAAGGACGTACTGGTACGTTTCACAAAAGCCATCCCTTTACCCCCATGGACGTACCGGTACGTCCTTGCAAAAAAATGCTATAAAAATTAGTTTTTCATATTTTTTTATACTTTTTTGAGAAACTTCAGGCATTTTCCAAGAGAATGAGACCAACCTGACCTCTCTATGACGAAAATTAAAGCTGTTAGAGCAATTTAAAAAAAATATAATGCAAAATGTGCTTGGAAGAAAATAACCCCCTGGGGTTTAAGGGTGGGAAATTTCCAAATACCCCGGGGGTAAAAGGGTTAAGATAAAGACAAACAAATATTTTTGTTTTTTAAAAAGTGGTCAGATAGACTAAATTTTTTTTCACAAATCCGGTCAGATAAACACTAAGAAATATAGGTTATGTTGTACCCCCAGTTTGTGTGTATGTGTGTGTTTTTTGGGAACAGCTTCCTGGCCACAATTTTAATCGTAGAGTAATGAAACTTGCAGGGATTAACTGTTATGTAAAATGCTGGAAATGATTAAATTCTGGAAGGTCGAGGTCAAAGGACAACTTCACGGTCAAATAAAATGTCCAATTCACGTAAACGGCTATAGGTATTTGAAAGCCATGTTACAGTATACTGTAGAACTATGCAATGTCCGTTGTCTACTTAAAACCCCAGAAAGGAATAAACTATTCGTTTTCATTTGCTTTTCATGTCACGCCCCAAAGTGCAGGTACTGGTCAGTGCGTGTTTTATCTCATCTACTATAATTATAAAAGGTACAACCCGTAATTTTAACGTCAGTCTTTAAAGGGGGGTTAACAGGCAAAAAACTCCATTGCGTGTTTTTTCTCATCTATAATTATAAAGGGTATTGAATTACTCGTAATTTTAACACTTGAGTCGTGTAAGGGGCAAAAAACTCAAAATTTTCACGGTCCCAGATTTTGACACTTGACTGCTTCAAAGATATGTTTTATGGGTCTATATATGGTCAGTGTGTGTTTTCTCCACTATAATTATAAAGGGTATTAGTGTTATGGAAGTTACCGTAATTTCAACACAAGTGTAAGGGCTTCAAAGATATGTTTTATGGGTCTATATGGTCAGTGCGTGTTTTCTCCACTATAATAATAAAGGGTGTTGAACTTATGAAAGCTATCCGTAATTTCACGACTTTGGTCCCCGATTCCTCTCTTTCGTCTTGCTGTCCATCATCTGTTCTTTCTCCTTTCTCTCTTAGGTATTGTACTTAACCTTTGTAAGTCAAACTAAATCTAAGAATCTAATGACTAATTTCTACTAGAGTCCTCTTTAATTGATGCTAATGACCTTTTTAATTCCCACTCAAACCCTCTTTAATTTCTCATAAAACCTTTGATTTCTGCTAATGACCTCTTTAATTTCCACTAAAATCCTCTTCAATTTCTTCTAAAAACTTCTTTAATCTCCACTAAAACCCTCTTTAATTTCTCCTAAAACCTCTTTGATTTCTGCTAATGACCTCTTTAATTTCCACCATAAATCTCTTCAATTTTTGCTAAAAACCTCTTTAATTTCCACCATAAATCTCTTCAATTTTTGCTAAAAACCTCTTTAATTTCCACCATAAATCTCTTCAATTTTTGCTAAAAACCTCTTTAATTTCCACCATAAATCTCTTCAATTTTTGCTAAAAACCTCTTTAATTTCCTCCATAAATCTCTTCAATTTTTGCTAAAAACCTCTTTAATTTCCACTAAAACCCTCTTTAATTTCTCGTTAAACCTCTTTCATTCCCACTAAAATCCTCTTCAATTTCTGCTGAAAACTTATTTAGTTTCCACTTAAAACCTCTTTAATTATTACTAATACCTCTTTAATTTCTGCTCAAAACCTCTTTAATTTCTACTAAAAACCTTTAATTTCTACTAAAACCTCTTGAATATTTACTAATACCTCTTTAATTTCTGTTAACGACCTCTTTAATTTCCACTAAACCCTCTTTAATTTCTACTAAAAACCTTTAATTTCTACTAAAACCTCTTTAATTTCTATTAGAAACCTCTTCAATTTGTACTTAAAACTCTTTAGTTTCTACTAAAACCTCTTTAATTTCTACTAAAAACCTCTTCAATTTGTACTTAAAACCTCTTTAGTTTCTACTAAAAACCTCTTTAATTTGTACTTAAAACCTCTTTAATTTCTACTAAAAACCTCTTTAATTTCTACTAAAAACCTTTAATTTCTACTTAAAACCTCTTCAATTCCCACTAAAAACCTCTTTAATTTCGACTAAAAACCTCTTTAATTTCTACTAAAAACCCCTAATTTCCTCTAAAAACCTCTTCAATTTCCGCTAACGACCTCTTCAACATCTGCCGATTAACCTGCCCCCTCCTTCTCCCTTGCAGTTACGTCTTCCGATTGTCCTGTACGAGACTGGGGCAGTGGGCGATAGGGTATGTCACCAGCGACGGCACGATATTGCAGACGATACCCCAGAACAAGAGTCTCTGCCAGGCGTTGCTAGACGGACACAGAGAAGGATTGTAAGTAGTGTGTACGAGGGACTTTTTACCTTCCTGTCCCGCTCAAGTTTGAGTTTTCTTCATTTTGATTAATCTCACCCGAGGTTCGTTGCCGTCTCAAGGCCTGTAGTAACATCCGTGGCCTGTAAATACGATGTTGATCGCAATAATGTTCTATTCTTCTTAGTATCGAATCATTTTTAATTATCTTTCTTTAGAATCTTCGTTTCATTTTCTCCTTACTTATTCCTCTCTTCTCATTCCTACTTTCTCCTCTCATTTTCTCCCTGTTTCTGTGTTTATTTCTTAGATCTGCAACTGTTTCCATCTTCCTATTCTCTTATAATACTTTTGACAGCTCGTCCCACAAGTGGCGTTTGATAGTACGTTGTACTTATTCCCTTGTCTTTGAGGTATACCTGCCTAATTCATTAAAGCACAGATTGGAAAAGCCTTTGAAAAGACATTCATTCAGGTGGAAAACCTTCGCGTATTCGGCTTCTCTGGCCCTCAGGTCTCTCGAACGGATCTGCTCGTATCCATAGAGGATTTGACCCCCGGGACGAACGATCCTCGGTCTTCGATGGGTCCTTAGCACGTATCCCAGAGCCAGGATTTCGTGTTCTCCATCTTTCTATCTCCTCCTTACAAGCACTTGTGTGACGGTACTTCCCTCTCTTGTGAGAACAGAGTTGTTTCTTGGAGAACTCTGGTCCACTTGCAGGACCCTAAAGATGAAGATACCCATTGGTTCTTCTGAATCCTTCACCTTGATATATGCCGATCCGATGGGAATGGGGACTGACCATACTGGGTCGAGGTAGGAAGTCGGGGATATATCTACCGTAACCTTCTGGAAGAACTGTCCAGTGTCCAATCCTCACGGTTCGAGTCGGGTAGGACCGACGGCCTTCACTGCTCACTACCCTGGGGAATTTACCCACAGGTCCCTGGAGAACCTTATCCTCGGTCATGCGGTACTTCCTCAACAAGCCTTTTTGGAAACTGAGCTCCCACATTGTATAAGGAGCATGTTGTCTTGATGAGTGTTGCAACGTTAAGTCTAGAATGAGAAGTAGAATGTCACCCTTTTCCCCTCCGGTTGCGGTGAATCGTTCGTCCCTATACATGCTGAAGACGATAGATGCCGGCAAGCCTCACGATCGAGTTACTTTTCATCATAATCGAGTTCTGTATCGATGTATCTCCCATGGTTCAAGTCGAGGGAGAACGTATGAAATATATGCAAACCGCTTTCTCATAACGACTGTACATTCAGACACCGTATTCTTACGGATACAGGTTCCTCAATGACCATCTACCAGCCCCCTGGTGGCGGTTTAGCGTAACTAGTTAGAAGTTTGAAAGGAGTCACGTCTTGGTTCAGCTACAGGACCAAAGTACTTTAAAGTCTCCGTTTGTAGGAGCTTCTTCCTTCTTAAGGATAAGTTTCGTATTATTATTATTACTTGCTAAGCTACAACCCTAGTTGGAAAAGCAGGATGCTATAAGCCCAAGGGTTCCAACAGAGAAAAATAGCCCAGTAAGGAAAGGAAACAAGGAAAAATAAAATATTTTATGAACAGTAACAACATTAAAATAAATCTTTCGTATATAAACTATAAAAACTTAAAAAGAAAAAAACAAGAGGAAGAGAAACAAAATAGAATAGTGTGCCCGAGTGTACCCTCAAGCAAGAGAACTCTAGGACAGTGGAAGACCATGGTACAGAGGCTATGGCACTCCCCAAGACTAGAGAATAATGGTTTGATTTTGGAGTGTCCCTCTTCTTTTTATTATTACTTGCCAAGCTACAACCCCAGTTAGCTGGATGCTACAAGCCCAACGGCTCCAAGAGGGAAAGCAGTCCAGTGAGGAAGAGAAATATATAGTATTTCAAGGTTAGTTACAATGTTGAAATAGATTTGTCATATATATGAGTTTTAGGTTGGTTAAGGCACCAGCCACCTGTTGAGATACTACCGCTAGAGAGTTATAGAGTCCTTTGGCTGGCCAGAAAGCACTATATTGGATCCCTCTCTCTGGTTAAGGCTTATTTAGTCTGGCCTATTCTTTGCTCATACACTTTCCTCTTGGTAAGGGTAGAAGAGACTCTTTAGCCATGGTAAGCAGCTCTTCTAGGAGACGGACACTCCAAAATCAAACCATTGTTCTCTAGTCTTGGGTAGTGCCATAGCCTCTGTACCATGGTCTTCCACTGTCTTGGGTTGGAGTTCTCTTGTTTGAGGGTACACTCGGGCACACTATTCTATCTTGTTTCTCTTCCTCTTGTTATTTTCAAGTTTTTATAGTTTATAAGTGAAATATTTATTTTAATGTTGTTATTGTTCTTAAACTTCTTGTAGGTTTTCCTTACTTCCTTTCCTCACTGGGCTATTTTCCCTGTTGGAGCCCTTGAGCTTATAGCATCCTGCTTTTCCAATTAGGGTTGTAATTTAGCAAGTGATAATAGTAATAATAATAGTAATAATAATAATAATGATAATAGTAATAATTATAATAATAATAACAATAACAACAATAACAATAATAATAATAAATAATAATAATAAATAAATAATTATAATAATAATAATAGTAATAATGATGATAATAATAATGATAATAATAATAACAATAACAACAATAACAATAATAATAATAAACAATAATAATAAATAAATAATGATAATAATAATAGTAATAATAATAATAATGATAATAATAATAATAATAATAATAATAATAATAACAATAATAATAATAATAATAAATAATAATAATAATAATAAATAATAATAATAAATAATAATAATAATAATAACAATAATAATAATGATAATAATAATAATAATAATAATAATAAAAATAATAACAATAATAATAATAATAATAGAATTTGCAAAATGTTTGAACTTCTGATTTAAAGGTTTTGTAATGAAATTTGACAAGTACCGAAATAATACAAAAATTGATTATACTCATAACCTTATTCCAGAAGTTTGTTTTTTCAAATTCTCGACGGTCCATTACGTTCCAAGTTACGAGAATCGGAAACTTCCTTTCTACATTTGAAGTAGAAAATGTTTCAGTAGCAATGGGGTTTTATATGCATTTTCATTGTAGTAATTTCCATACATGATTAAATTTATATATCTTATCTAAGAAAATATTTTATGTTCGTGTACGTAATACAGATCGAGTTTGTGTTCGAGTCTGTTTCTTCCAACGACGATTTACCTCGTACTTTAACCTTTCTTTATAGTACGATTTTTCTTTTATTCGTTTTTTTTCTGATGACTATTTCACTCGTATTTTTCATTCGTATTTTTCCTTTTCTTTTAAATACGATTTTCCTTATTTTTCCTTTTCTTTTAACTACGATTTCTCTTATTTTTCCTTTTCTTTTAGCTATGATTTCTCTCTTATTCCTTTTTTTTCAAACGACTATTTCACTCTTTTTTCCTTTTCTTCTAATAACTATTTCCCTCGTATTTTTCATTTTCTTTTAGCTACGATTTTCCCTATTTTTCCTTTTCTTTTAACTACGAGTTCCCTCACTTTTCCTTTTAGCTATGATTTCCCTCGTATTCTTCTTTTTCTCCTAACAGCTATTTCCCCTCGTATTCCTTTCCTCCTGACGATTTCTCTCATCTTTTCAGCTACCTGTATCCGGACGGGAGGAACCTTAATCCAGACTTGACGTCGGTGGTGCAAGCTACTCCCGAGGATCATATAAAGGTGAGTTCTCGGAGAGAGTATAGTCGGTTGAGAGGGAGCAAGTCGGTAATTAAAATGTAAATACTATAATAATGTTTTTAATGCAGAAAAGTTTTTCCTGGTATATTTAAAGGTATTTTGAATTATTTTGATGCAAATAAAGATTTTTGACTTTCGAAGTTGGAAGTCGTATGCATAGCAGTCAGGTTAGGCCTACACTAAGGCAAAATTTAATGATATTCGACTTGCAAAGAGCTTAATGGAACCTATTATGTCTGTAAGTTGAATTCAAGAACACAAGGCCAAGGGCACCTTAACCCTTTTACCCCCAAAGGACGTACTGGTACGTTTCACAAAAGCCATCCCTTTACCCCCATGGACGTACCGGTACGTCCTTGCAAAAAAATGCTATAAAAATTTTTTTTTTCATATTTTTGAAAATTTTTTGAGAAAATTCAGGCATTTTCTAAGAGAATGGGACCAACTTGACCTCTCTATGACAAAAATTAAGGCTGTTAGAGCAATTTAAAAAAATATACTGCAAAATGTGCTGGGAAAAAAATAAGCCCCTGGGGGTTAAGGGTTGGAAATTTCCAAATAGCCTGGGGATAAAAGGGTTAACTCTTTTACTGTTCAGGGAACATACATCATTAGCATTTTGAACCCTACCAATGATATTATTGGAGGCACGGGTGTTATTATCGACAGGAAGTTTCATGCACCACTTGAAATAAAAGCTGATAATATACCAAGCATAAAACATATGGAGTTGAAGAAAGCTCTGGATGATAGGAGGATAGATGTGAGAGAGGCAAGAGAACGTGCTAGAAATAGGAATGAATGGCGAGCGATTGTGACGCACTTCCGGTAGGCCCTGCTGCTTCCTCCGGTCGCCTTGGATGACCGCGGAGGTAGCAGCAGTAGGGGATTCAGTATTATGAAGCTTCATCTGTGGTGGATAACAGGGGAGGGTGGGCTGTGGCACCCTAGCAGTACCAGCCGAACTCGGTTGAGTCCCTTGTCAGGCTGGGAGGATCGTAGAGAGGAAAGGTCCCCCTTTTTGTTTCATTAGTTTGATGTAGGCTACCCCCCAAAATTTGGGGGAAGTGCCTTGGTATATGTATGTGGGTAAAACTCATTTAGTACAGTACAGTACATACATATACCAAGGCACTTCCCCCATTTTTGGGGGTAGCCGACATCAAACTAATGAAACAAAAAAGGGGACCTCTCCTCTCTACATTCCTCCCATCCTGACAAGGGACTCAACCGAGTTCGACTGATACTGCTAGGGTGCCACAGCCCACCCTCCCCGGTGATCCACCACAGATGAAGCTTCATAACGCTGAATCCCCTACTGCTACTACCTTGCAGTCATCTAAGGCACGGGAGGAAGCAGCAGGGCCTACCGGAACTGCGTCACAATCGCTCGCCATTCATTCCTATTTCTAGCACGCTCTCTTGCCTCTCTCACATCTATCCTCCTATCACCCAGAGCTTTCTTCACTCCATCCATACAACCCCTGGACTTCCTCTTGTACTTCTCCCATCAACTCTTGCATTCATCACCTTCTTTAGCAGACAGCCATTTAGTATAAAGCTAAAAAATCCTTGATATGAAACAATTTGGAGACACGTATAAGACACGTTAGATTACGCATCCGCTAATTTCTCTCCTCGTCCTGCAGGTAACACAAGAACAGTATGAGCTCTACTGCGAGATGGGCTCCACGTTTCAACTGTGTAAAATCTGCGCCGAAAACGATAAGGACATCAGAATAGAACCCTGCGGCCATTTGCTGTGCACGCCGTGCCTGACATTATGGCAGGTGAGTGAAAGAGAATGATCTTTTTTTGTTTTAAAAACATGATTAACCCAACTTATTCTTCTATCTCGTTTCCTTGGCACTTTTAACCTTCGTTCTCTTCTCCTTCCGCAGGATTCCGAAGGCCAGGGATGCCCGTTCTGTCGGGCGGAGATCAAGGGAACCGAAACGATTATCGTCGACCCTTTCGATCCGCACAAACAGCACAGGACGCACTCCCTACCCAGCGGCCAACTAATCGACATGGAAGAGGAAGACGAGGTATTAATGGATTGACTCTCTCTACATTGTAGCTTGATTCCCATTGGTCAGCCTCAGCTCACATTGACCAATAGGAAGATCCCCCCTGCATCCCATGCCTTTGTCCTTATTGGTTAACATGTTCACACGAATGACCAATGGGAAGTCATGCATTCTGTGTCCCTTTCCTCATTGGTTGACTTGTCTACACAGAGGACCAATGGGAAGTCACCTCTTTCCTCATTGGTCCTTTACACTGGGAGTTAACCAATAGGAAACCTGGTAACACAATGCTATCTTCTCATTGGTCGAGAATTGTGTTCGAGTGACCAATAGGAGGCCAAGCAAGCTAACCCTGCCTGATTCCTGATTGGTCACTGACTGTTCTAGTGACCAATAGGAAGCTGTGCATTGTGTTATTGCCTGTGAAAACAAAAAAAAATCCCTTGGAAACTTGCATTTTGCTGCCTGCATCATCCCTGATTGGCGCTTTTTTTTTTTTCTTAATCGTTGTTGTTTTTGTTGTTATTGTGGAAACATCAGTGGATGAGATCTGTGATTATAAACCTTATGGTATGATCCTGCAAACTCCCCCGGTAGTCTTTGTGGGGGGGAGGGGGGTGAAAGCCCCTATATAGGGGGTTGTTAGTTTGTGTTTTTATGTCTCGACCCTCCCAACCCGTACTAGATATTTTTTACCCCGGACCCTGTTTACGCTCCATGCATGATTGGCCCCTTGAATCAGGAGGAGGATGTGAGCTATGTACCCCTGTACTCTCTTTGTTTTTAATCCTATTTATGTAATTATTGTCTCTGTCCTTAATTTATTTAGATGTTTTTAAATTGCCGCTTTGTAAATCCAAAAAGTGACCTTCCGCTGACTACAAACGACCTTTCTACGAGAACGAATATTCCCCAACCCCCGGAGTTCGAGATGAGCTGGGCGGACGACTCAGGGCATTAAATATGGGGCATCTACTTAGCTTTATTCTTCTGGACTCGTTACACTCGATTCATACTCGATTCTTTTCGCATTTTGATATTTAGCTTCTTTTGGCAGTAGAACTGATGATTATCACATGTATTACTATGATTATTGTTATTACCACTATGTGAAATACAACCGTAGTTAGCAAAGCCGGACTTCTTCCCTATAAACATTACTTAAAAAGTTCTTGATACGTGTTCGGAACGGGAAAAGTATACTTGGAAAAGTTTTCGATACGTGTTCGGAACGGGAAAAGTATACTTAGAAAAGTTCTCGATACGTGTTCGGAACGGGAAAAGTATAGTTAGAAAAGTTCTCGATACGTGTTCGGAACGGGAAAAGTATACTTAGAAAAGTTCTCGATACGTGTTCGGAACGGGAAAAGTATACTTAGAAAAGTTCTCGATACGTGTTCGGAACGGGAAAAGTACCTAGAATCAGTTACTTGAATAAACTTCCATTTAAAGTACAGTACTTTATAGTACATTACTTAATTATTACTTTATGACTTGGAGACTTGACGTGAGGTTGGATAAAACAAATTGAGTTTGATTTCATTTCTATATTTAAGGAGAGCGGTGTAAATCCAGAACTGACATATGATGAAGCGAATTAAACACGAGTATTACTATACTGTAAATATGTATTCGAGAAGTCTGTCTGTCGCCCAATTGTTTTATTCCCCGTAATGTAGAGAAGGAAATAGAGAAAGAATGATTATTGATTTAGAGTTTCTTGGCTCGTGCAGTCCGCTCTGATTGTCTGACGAGCGTCTAAAATCTTGAAAGAGACTCCTAAAGTTGATTGAGTTTTTTACGTACGTTTGTTGTCGTAAAGTTGATTAAGTTTTGTGCGTACATTTGTTGTCTTAAAGTTAATTAAGTTTTGGACGTACGTTTGTCGTCCTAAAGTTGATTAAGTTTTGTGTATACGTTTGTTGCGGACTGCTGCTCTAAAGTTAATTACCGATTTTATTTGTACCGTACTAAGTTCTCGTACTTAGACGTCGCTCAGAATTTTGTCATGGTTCATAGCCAGATAATGTGATTTATGTCGGGTGAAAACTACTTCCTCATACGTTATACGGCTCCATTTACGTCTAGTAATTAAAATATTTTCTCTTATTTATTTATATGAAAATCTTCCAAAACGTGTAATGTTATATATCAACGAAAAGGAAATCTTTTAAGCTATATGATAATAAATTTTGTGAAGTTTTATCTTGTATAGTTTTCGGGCTAAGATCAATTTAGTAAAATGTTAAAGCCAAAAGGCCGTGAGTTCGGCCAGTTAGTTGAAAGGTTGAGAAACAGGGGTGTCATGATCTTACACGCCATTGGGAAGTCCACGACTGATCAGATTTATCGTTGACGACTCGTTTAGCCGACCCTTTGCTGGGCCTACTCGTTTGGCCGACCCGTCGCCGGGGGCGTGTTCTCAAATATTGGAGTGGAGCCATCGAAAAGATTGTTCTGTGACAAACCTCACTGTGTCTTATATAATGCAAATAACAATGGCTGCCTCTAGCCATCCATTGCAACTATATGCTGTCGTTTCGAAGCTTATAAACTCTACCTCATTGTAGTATTTTTCAAAGATGGAAAAAGGAAAAGGATGAAGAATGCCGTGTGCAAGTTATAAAATGAAAAAAATGTCTTATTTCGAGATGGGAAGTATACGTACACGTGTATAGATGAGCGATTGATGCTTGGGCACCGAGAAAGAGAGTTGAAGGATTTTGTAACGTGTATCAAGTTTAAGAATCTTATGGGTACGTTTTTTCCGAGTCGTTCGCCCAGGTAGTCGACCCTGTCCTTGAAGAAATCGATCTATTGGTATTATTCCATTTTTAATTGTCCTCAGCTGGGTCATGCATTGTACCAGTGCTGTAGCATTAGTCTAAAGTATATTCAGATTTAAGTCCATCCCTGTCTCATTATACTCATTGTAGCTAAACTGCTTTCGTTGTTGCCTCTTCGACCGTCGTTGCCGGCGGTCCGCCTCTTCGTTCTCTTCCGCCAAAGATGTGCTATGCCGTGGTTGTAGCCGAGCCGATGTCATCGCCGTCGCCTCTTCTCGCTCCGTCTCTTCCCCCTCCCCCTTCTTCCTCTGCGACTCCTCGCTCCTCTACCAGAGGGTCGCCGTCTGCGGTAAGCTCTGTCTTGATCTCATTCCCTTCACCCTCTTTTTTTTAATTTTATCCCTCTGGCCGTGCCAGCGGCGACGACCTAACTCACTGGCGCAGTGTTCTCGCTTGTCGTACCCACTGACAACCTGGAAACCCGTAGTTGCGATTTTGACGGCGGCAGGGACTCTGTCGTCGCTTCGACCCTTCCGAACGGCCCTTCCGTTCCTTGGGATTCTTAGTCCGGCCTTGGGTTACGACCTCATTTCGGAATCGAGTTCTATCCACGGCCTGGATGCGAGTTCTAACCTTTGTCCGGAGTTGTAACCTTTGTCCGACTTTGGTCCTTAACCTCTTTCCAGACTCGGGGTTCCGACCTCTCTCGTGACTTGGGTTTGAATCTCCGTCCAGACGTGCGTGCTGGACTCTGATTCCAAGATGGCCGTTGGTGAAAGCCTCCTCCGTAAGAGTCAAATCCTGCTTGGTCTGCGGTACGGTTTCCACATTAACCATCAGGTCCTACTGTTCTTCAGCTACGTATGTTACTTCGCCAGCGATGTGCTCTCGATTCGAGTCATTGGGAAGGGATAATGTAGAGAAGATTAATATAAGCCTGAGTCTGCCATTGCTGTCGTAGTAACGTCCGTAACTGCAAGAGAGTAATGCCGTGTGTGTGCTCTAACATTCGCAAAAGCGGCCGGCTGGTACGCGGTTGGCTCTTGGTGTTTTCGTTCGGATTTTAAGGTTATCGGAAGTTTTCTGGCGGATAATACCACGTTGTACCAACCGTGTGTCACACGAAGATACAAGCACAAAATGAACTATGTACGATCGTGTGACACACGGTTGGTACATGTACCGTGTGTCACACGATCGTACATAGTTCATTTTGTGCTTGTATCTTCGTGTGACACAACGGTTGGTACAACGTCGATAATTTTAGCTTTTGAACCAAGAAGTTTTTAAGATATTCCAGCTTTTGAACCAAGAAATTTTAAGATACTTCAGCTTTTGAACCAAGAAGTTTTATAAGATATTTCAGCTTTTAAACTAAGAATTTATAAGATATTTCAGCTTTTGAACCAAGAAATTTTAAGATGTTTTAGCTTTTGAACCAAGAAGTTTTAAGATATTTCAGCGTTTGAACCAAGAAGTTTTAAGATATTTCAGCGTTTGAACCAAGAAAAGATATTTCAGCGTTTGAACCAAGAAGTTTTAAGATATTTCAGTCTTTGAACCAAAAAGTTTTAAGATATTTTAGCTTTTGAACCAAGACTTTTTTTTAGATATCTCTTGATACTTTTAACCCTTCCGAATACCAGGAGCCAACGCGTACGTGTTCAGTACTCGTTGATTGCCATTCTCAGCTTGAAATAACATCATTATCAGCAGCCCCCAGGAATTGATCGTAGATAATAGATGTTGGTTTTTTAGTTGCATTAACATGTCTTGATTTATGTTCTACAGAAGAAGGCCTTTTAACTTCTTTCATTTTCGAATTTAATTCACATTTTAAAGCTCTTTTACTTATTCTGTTTTTAGACTTTTAATACAAATTTGTTTGAGTTCCAAGTCGGCCTTTAATTCAGATTTTAAAGTTCTTTTACTTATTCTTTATTTTAGACTTGAAATACAAATTTGTTCGAGTTCCAAGTCGGCCTTTAATTCACATTTTAAAGCACTTTTACTCATTCTATTTTTTAGACTTGAAATACAAATTTGTTCGCGTTCCAAGTCGGCCCTTTTCAACCGTCCTCCAGGAACTTTATCCTTTCCAACTTTGTCGAACTTGAAAACATTGACAAAACTTTAAAATCTAAAATTAGATTTTTATTATATATTTTTCCGACTGAATAATTTATTACGTTATTTATTTTTCCTCTTCTTTTATTAGCAAATTTTCTGGTTCATGTATTGATTAATTTATCTAGATAATTTTTTAAGTCAAATAAATCATTTAGAACGAGTTTCAAGGTACGGTAGGTCTTCAACAGATATGATATAGTAAGGAAAATGACATTTGTAATAAATAGATAGCTATTTCATATGAAACCCGACTATTTGTTGACGTATGTAGCCGGAAATCATAGGGATGGGGTTCTCGTTAGGCCTAATTTTAACACAAATCAAACTTACAGACAATTTGACTTGCGAACAGTTGAGGATCCTCCGTATATACCAAAGCAGTTTGACAAAGTGATATAGTACAATGGGAGGCGAGTGTCGTAGGTCACGTAACATGACCTCGGGGCAGGTCGCCGTCATCACTTTAGTAGAGTTGGGTGTATTTATAAACCCTGTTATGTCATCTGGGGCGTTGGTCGAGTTTGTCACACGATTTTAGGGTAGGTCGTCATCAGTTTAGCAGCAGGAGTCAGACGTATCCAAGAACGGCGTTATGACCTCGGGGGGGGGCATTAGTCGAGATTTTTACAGCGGCCATCTTGAATCACTCGCTCCGAGTGCCTTTTTATATTTAGTCGTTTTAGTTGCCTAATAAGACCAACTATCATAGCTTGAATAAGCTGTTTTGGAAGTCTTTTGGATACTAACGTGTCTGGCAATCTTGAGGACGGGAGTTCGAGGCCCGCGTAAGCTCTACAGTTTCTTTTAGTCTGTAACCTCACCATTCTTATGAGATAGGGAAGCTGGGGAGTCATCAGAAGCCATTGCCTGGACTCCCCTGGTCCTTGCTTGATTATGAAGGGCTTAGGAATTGTCGCTGCCCCTTTGCTTCTGCCGTTCGTGATGGATCTTTACAACAATCGCAAGTCCTGCTGTTCTTAAAATGATAAATTTAGCTTGGGGAATCTGTTTTTAAGATTGTCAATCTTTCATCTGTCTCTCAATACATATAATTACTGCTGTATAGCTTCTCTCTCTCTTTCTCTCTCTCTCTCTCTCTCTCTCTCTCTCTCTCTCTCTCTCTCTCTCTCTCTCTCTCTCTCTCTCTCTCATTACCAACTACTTATAAGATTCTGTTAATACATACGACTTGGACTATATATACTACGCCTTTATTCTTATATTATGAATCATGATATTTGCGCATATTATTCACTGGCTTTTAAACCTATATCAAACACCTATTTTCTCTCTCCATAATATATTTTCTCAAAATCTTCTCTAAATAAACCAGTTTTTTTCTTTCATCATGAATAATAATGTCTGTATAATATTAAAGGCTTTTAAAACAATATTAAACATCTATTTTCTCATTTCATTTTTAAATCTTCTAAAAAATGGGTTATTTCTTCGGTAGAACTTTTAGATTTTCCGGCTTTGTCTCTCTCGAGAGTTTTTTGTCGACTCGGCTGTTATGCCGTCGGCACAGAACTGTACTCGAGTTTTACCTCGTGTCATCAGCAGCCGTGTGTGTCGTCCCACCCAACTGTCGTTATTTAGGCCCGTCTGTCGCCGCTAGTATCCCCCCTACCCAACCGAGCATGGCGACGAGTTCTCTCCACTGTCTTCCGTCTCGTCCGCCTGAGTTCTCTTATGTCTGCGCTGGCTCGCGCAAGTCCACGTTTTGTAGGCGTCAAGTCTTCCAGGGAGAGTCCTCTGTCTACCCAAAATTTAACATCCCTAATCAATCTAGTCATAGTTTTTCGTCTTTGGAAATGCTGGAGAAGTCGTGCCTCCGTACGCGACGGTGTTTTACTCGCTCGCCGTCCGTTCCACGTTCGTTCGGCCGGCGAACTCCCATCGCCCGAAAATTCCTTCCTCTAGTGCTCTCCTCTCCGTCTTTGTCCAGAAAGTCTTCCCAAGTCGCTGAATTCTTATAGCTAAGATAAACAACATTCGTGGTACGAAAGCTTAGAAGTTAGCTGCGGATCGAGGTCTGTTTAGTTAATTGTAGTTCATGAATAAATGGCTTTTAGGGTCGAAAGGGAACAAGCTAAAAGAAAGTGACACACACACACTCTCTCTCTCACCCATTTCCCTCTTCTCTGTAACGATTCCGACACACAGCTGATGATCGTGAATGGCTCGTGTAAAGAAAAACATAACGGCTACGTACTGTCCTCGATAGCTGCTTTTGGGAGTATATTTTAAATAGCAGCTCCCCCACTCGGCTCATCCTCCTCAAAATACTTCTCCCACTCACCCCCCCTCGTGAAGCTAGACTCCCATAGACTTCCCCCTCCCCCCCCTCGATAATTCGCAGAAAAGGCAAGTTAGCATTTTCGGGTCCAAGGTGAAAATAAAAAAAAAAAAGAGAGTATGCCCAAAGTGATCCTTAGGAAGAGATATGATGTAAATAATTTATAATTATTATTATTATTATTATTTCCTTGTAATTAAATTTATAATTTATATTTAATAGAAGTAAATAAAGTATTAAATACAAGAAATAGTCTTATTTGTATTTCCTATTTTTAAATAAAAGAAGTTTTCTTATGTTCTTCCTTTGGTCCTTTTGTTTCTGTGATATTTTCCATTTCTGCTTTTTATTTTTGTTTCTCTTGCAGCGAGCGACACAAGTCGCACTTCACAGAGCGTGCGTGCAAGCCCTGTTTCGCGGAATGTGCGTACAGGTCGCGTTTCACGGAATGTGCGTACAGTTCGCGTTTCACGGAATGTGCGTACAGGTCGCGTTTCACGGAATGTGCGTACAGTTCGCGTTTCACGGAAAGTGCGTACAGGTCGCGTTTCACGGAAAGTGCGTACAGGTCGCGTTTCACGGAATGTGCGTACAGGTCGCGTTTCACGGAATGTGCGTACAGGTCGCGTTTCACGGAATGTGCGTACAGGTCGCGTTTCACGGAATGTGCGTACAGTTCGCGTTTCACGGAATGTGCGTACAGTTCGCGTTTCACGGAATGTGCGTACAGGTCGCGTTTCACGGAATGTGCGTACAGGTCGCGTTTCACGGAATGTGCGTACAGGTCGCGTTTCACGGAATGTGCGTACAGTTCGCGTTTCACGGAATGTGCGTACAGGTCGCGTTTCACGGAATGTGCGTACAGGTCGCGTTTCACGGAATGTGCGTACAGGTCGCGTTTCACGGAATGTGCGTACAGGTCGCGTTTCACGGAATGTGCGTACAGGTCGCGTTTCACGGAATGTGCGTACAGGTCGCGTTTCACGGAATGTGCGTACAGTTCGCGTTTCACGGAATGTGCGTACAGTTCGCGTTTCACGGAATGTGCGTACAGGTCGCGTTTCACGGAATGTGCGTACAGGTCGCGTTTCACGGAATGTGCGTACAGGTCGCGCCTCGCTGAATGTACGTATAAGTCGCGTCTCACGGAACGTGCGTACAAGTCGAGTTTCTTGGAACATACGTACGCAGGCGGTAACTGTGGAGTCGTGGCTTCGTTGGGCGGAGTTTAGATTCTTACAGATTGTTGTTGTAGATTACCTGGCTCTTCTGGTCCTATAGATTAATCCCTGTGTAACAAATTGCTCTTTTGATAAGTTAATCTTTGAGGTTACTGGCGAGCAATCAAGGCTATTGGAATATCCCCTGCCTGGAAATCTACCAGATTGGGGTTCAAGACCTACTCAAACTTCGTAGGTTCTTGTAGTTTCTGCAATCTCACAATTTGGGAGAACCTGTAGGTCTACCTGCCGAGTCATCGTCAGCCATTGTTTATCCCTCCCTGGTCCTAGCTTGGGTGGAGAGGGCCATATGTATGGTCAGCCTCTATGGCATTTTCACTGTCCCTTGCCTCTGCCGTTCACAAGTGTCCTCTAAGCTTTATAATGGGCAGGCTTTGACCAGACAATCACCCAACCATTCTCCTCCTCGTTATGATGTTTGGGTGCTTCAATAGAACACTCCCAGCCCAATCTGTCTACACCAACAGGGACATAGAGACCTACTATTGCTGATAAAGTCGTTAGTGTTTGACTAACTGTTGGGAAATGTGTAGTTAGAATTATATTAACTATTGAAATTTTGTTGCTGAGTATCGCTAGTTTTCTCTCCTCGCTCGCTTTCAATTACGTACGTTGTGAAAATTGCTGATTAGCTTTCTTTTGTTAGTGAATATTTTCATTTTAATGTATAATAAACAGATTAAGTATAGAGTGAATAATGTCGGTAAAGTTGATCAGAAAATTTTTCCGCAAGTGAACGCTCGACAAGCTTTGAATAATTCAAATAATTTTGAAATGAATCTTTGTCGAGCCTTAAGCCTGTGGCATTAATTCAGGAAAACCAGCCCTAACCCAAAGCGAGACGTGTCGCAGTGTCGAAGAACCCGTCGTCTAAACTCTACCCTTTTTTTAGTGCTGTACTTAATTGGCTTTTTGACAGCATTTTTGTCCTATCTAGTGATTGAGGATGGCTGAGGATGTCTGCCCTACTCTTCTTTCTCCTTTTCCTTGAAAGACTTTCACTTATTCTTCTCTCGTAAATCAAGAGATTGACATAGACTTTCACCTCTCTCGTAAATCAAGAGATTGACATTTACGTGGGCGAAGATATAATCGTGGCAACCCAGGACCACTGTCACGTCGTTGCTTGGTCTTAAGTCTCTCTCTCTCTCTCTCTCTCTCTCTCTCTCTCTCTCTCTCTCTCTCTCTCTCTCTCTCTCTTGTCGTTCTTTTTAGTGTCAGGTGATGCAGTGTTACATAGCTTTTGGGGAGTTGGTACAGCAACAACGTGGCTTAAAAGTGCTTATTAAATACAGCTTCTTATCCCTATTATTAATGCTAATGTAATCACCCGCTAATAACCAAAGCATATTTGCATATGTCCGTAAATATACTACCCGTGCTTCTTTGCATCTATGCGTTTAGTGTATAGCATTGGTATTGCTTTTATAGTTATGTGATATAATTAGTTTTACCTTAAATGTCTCATGTATTTAACTACTAATATTTTGTATATTT
Organism: Palaemon carinicauda; assembly: GCF_036898095.1. NCBI lineage: Eukaryota > Metazoa > Arthropoda > Malacostraca > Decapoda > Palaemonidae > Palaemon > Palaemon carinicauda. Next base: position 59,492,479 of record NC_090767.1, on the reverse strand, counting down.
TATGTTTTACCCGGTGCATGCATTTACTGTGACCCTTTTTGTGCTGGGCGTTGTGTTCCCGTAAGTACGAAAGCTATCTTGAATTTGAACTTGTTCCGGCTTATATACAAACCTGAGGCTCTTTACATAGGGGTACTATTTCAGCGATGGCAGGAACCGGCAGTTGAAGTTTTTGCGAAGTGTAACGACGCTCCGCTCGTTAGCGGAGGGGGTTAGCGGGGGGAGACCAACCACCCCGCTAACACAAGCACTAGTAAATGAGCCTCGCTTCTAATATCGGCTCGGTTAAGACGCACACTTGCTCTCCCGTCAAAAACTTTTAACTATACTCAATTTTTTTTTTTAATGAGGCCCATTTGCACCGTCTAGCAGCGGTGGCATTTTAGCTCGGAAAAGTTTCCTGCTAGCTGATTGGTTAGAATTATCTCGTGCAACCAATCAGCGATCAGGAAACTTTTCCGAGCGTAAAGGGCACCGCTGCGAGTCGGTGCAAATCTGCCTCACTAAAAAGAATTGACTCTAGTTTGAGATTAAAAGCAAGTGGCCTATAAGTTTTAAAAAGTCCTTTTCCTTTCAGATGGTTCTGAAAGTGTTGAAGTTTACTGCAGCACTCTCTGCTTCTGCTCACCTTTGCTCCTGCAGCTGGTTCCTTCGGAGTTTTTCCTGTCAGGGTGAACCCAGATTACTCCCCAGAAGCCCGCCTCCTATTGGACAACTTTCCCTTCCAAGGGAGAGTTACCTTCCACCAGCCACTGTCCAGCAACCTTCCACTTAGGGGGAGAATTGCTGACAAGGGCAACGGGTTGATCGCCTTTCCCGCCTGCGGGAGAGACTACCTTTGCTTGGATAGTTCCCCCCTTGTGGGATACCTCTGGTGAGAATTATATTTCTCCACGTCCTGCCCTTGCTCTTCGGAGCCTGGTGATGAAGGAGTTAGGCGGCTGTTTGCAGTGCCCTTTGGTGATGACTGCCGTCTCACCAGGCTTCTGTGGGAGGCACGTCGTATGAGAGTACTCTGGTCCGTTCTACTTGGGTGTAAGCTCCTTCGTCTGACGTAGGTCTGCGTGCATGGGCAGCCCGTTATTTTAATGGCAGAGGTGGATACTCTGTGGGACCGAACTTAGGTAGGTCTCCGTACTCAAAGAGGGAGACATTGTTCCGGTCATGCTGTGTCACGTTTCTTTTACCCTGCATCTGATAATGTCTGATTTCTTTGCAAGGTAGTCCGAAATAAACCGAACGAGTATTGCGCAGCATGAGGCACTCTAACGCCTAGCGAGGGGGACGGGGAAGCTCATCTGCCTCACAAAGGTGTGCGCCTCGCTTCTGCTACACGTAGTGCTCTATTGGGCGAGTCCTCCCAACAAAAGTCGCGAATGCAAGAAGCATTGTCTAGAATAACGGCAAGTTCTACCTTGCGAGCGATTGCAGGGAGACAGACGCACACAGCTGGACTACAACTCTAGGCGAGCCGAGAAGCGTGATCACATAAGTTCCCCTTATCAAGTCTCGCCTCGCCAACGCCCTCCTTGCAGTTGGTCTACTTTGCGAGAGGAACAGCAGGTTCCTTTGCAAGAGAAGAGATCTTCCTTCACAGGCCGATCTCTCGGTCAGACAAGTGGACGGCGGCGCCCACTTCCTTAATGAAGTCAAACGTAAGGAGGCGACATCCTTTCGTGCCCCCTTTTTTCCTTGGCACTCCACCTAAGCCAAGGAAACAGGCTTGTTCTTGAGAGAAGCCTCCTGGTTCCTGGATTCTGTCCAGGCGGGCAATAAGGTGGGTCTCGGGATCGACTAATCTTCCTCCGACAGTTCCACCTTTTGGTTTTAGCACCTCAACCCATCGAACACATCGGTGCCAGACCTGATTGGTGTGTGGCAGACACTAATCTGCTCAGGGGAGTAGATTTTCTCTCTCCTTTGTGGATTTTTTGCTCTTCGTAGACACACGAAAAGAGAAGGGGGAGGGGCTCACCTATTGCACCTCACGGTATCCTCACTTTGGTCTGAATCCGAGCGACAGTGTCTCATAAACCTCCTGGAATGAGGGCAGCCTTTCTCACCCTCAAACAATTCCATCAGCTCCTTTCAAGGCACTCCGTGGTGCTGGTGAGTGACAACATTACAGCGGTGTGTTACACAAACAAGCAAGGAGGTACTTTTCATGGTGCCTTGGAGGGAAGGAGAATAACTCAGTACCCCTCCAGCCTGTTTCATCCATGGCAAAAAGAAGGCACTGACGGACAATCTGAGCAGGGGTGCTCAGATAGCAGGCTCCGAATGGTATCGAAGACAACAAGCCAATAGTTTTTCTTTGTAAGGTTCTCCAACGAATGACCCGTTTGTTTCCCTGAACCGGAATCTTCCGGTGTACTGCTCGCCAGCACCGGGTGTTCAGACAATTTGACAAGACGCCTTTTAACATCTGTGGGACAGGACGGAAGTCTGCACGTCCCCTTCCTTACGATTCTTTCCCTTTACCTACACATCACCGAATAGTCTGGCCTATTCTGCAAAGAATAGGCCATGGTCTTCCACTGTCTTGGGTTAGAGTTCTCTTGCTTGAGGGTACACTCTGGCACTATTTTATCTAATTTCTCTTCCTCTTGTTTTGTTAGTTTTTATAGTTTATATAGGAAATATATATTTTAATGTTACTGTTCTTAAAATATTTTATTTTTCCTTGTTTCCTCTCCTCACTAGGCTATGTTCCCTGTTGGGGCCCCTGGGCTTATAGCATCCTGCTTTTCCAACTTGGGTTGTAGCTTAGGAAGTAATAATAATAATAATAATAGTAAGGGGGGCTTCTGAACAAAGTTAGGGCATTGTAAGATCCATCCATGACCCTAGTAGCTCAGTTTTGGCAACAATGATTCCTGGCCCTTCTGCATCTGCTCACAGAGGCACCAGCAGAGCTCCCTACATTTACCGATCTACTCGGGTAACCACGTGGAGACCTTCCATCGCTTCCTCTCCACGCTGGAAGATCATCCAACAACCCCTCGGAAAGAAAGGCTTTCGAGACTGGGGACAAAAGAATGGCGGGATACCTCTGGGCGGAAATATCTGCTTAGTAGACCAAGCAAAGTGGGCTGTCCTTTGTGACTGGTGTCATAGACGGGGGTATCGCTACCAACAATAGCGGTGCTCCTGTTATTCCTCAGAGAGGAAAACTTTGTTTGGTATCTGCAATGAAAGGCCATCACTCGGCTTTAAGCCTTGTTTTTAAACTGAACGGAGTTAGCATTCCCTCCTCGACGGAACGGTCTGTCTTCGTACGGAATTCTGAGCCTACCTGCCCTCCGTTGGGAATCAGACCACCCTTTGGAATGTAGTTGAATACTGTTCTCACTGAAGGAGCACCGTCTTCGTGAAGCATCAGATCGTGACATGACCCGGAAGAGGGTCTTTCTCCTAGCTCTGTCCTCTGCAGAGAGAGTCGACAAGCTAAATGGTCGGTCCTGTGACATCTCCCATTCACGGGAATGGGGGCAAGTGACACTCGGATTCGTCCCGGAGTCACAGCCAAGACTCAAAACCCGGCCAGAGCGGATTCTAGAATCAGGCTCTTCTAAACTGAGAGTCACTGTTCTGTAACAGATGATCAAGACTAACTAGTACTCTGCCCTGTGAGGACAAGGAGGGAATGCTTAAAAAGAACCTCCAGAGCCCGTTATTAGATCAGCAGGCTCTTGGTGAGCATGCGGGGAACCAGAGGAAGATTACAAAGAACTCTATATCTTCCAAGATTAGACAGGGAATCGAGTCATGCATCCAGGCCCCTCATCATCCAGTCGTCATCCCCGTGCTCATGAAGCCAGGAGTGTCGGCACATTTCTGGGGTTTAAAAGGATTTCTCTGTGACGCCGGTGTTACAAGCGGCTGTGAGGAAACGGCAAACAGAAGCCAGCGCCCAATACCTGGAAGACATAACTCACTGGAACCTGGATACATTCACCTTAGGTCCTGTGGTGGCTGCACAAAACATGGTCAGTAACATCTCAGCTCCCTTGTAGGATAAGGAGCAGTTGGTTGAGGGCAGATGTTCCCCGTGAGTCGTCGTCGTCGTCGTCGTCGGCGCCCACTCGTGTCCGAGTATTGGGTTCTGTCGTTAGCCATCATCCTCCTGAGAAAGAGATGAAGAAGGGTGGAGGAAACGACAGAATGCCAGTAGCTGAGTATATTGTTTTGGGTGGTCGTGGCTTTGCAACGGCCACGCATACACACTTGGCCCACACCGTTTTCACCGCGGCTCAAGACATATGAGACAGGCGGCTTCTCCGATGTTGGTTGCATCGGGCTGCCGGGTTCTTGTTATGTCAAGGCCCGCCTTGTTGCCTGCCCGACAGGCATTGCCCTCTTCCGCCGGCGCTGGGAAGCTCCGCCGTTGGGGTCTTGTTTGGTTTGATTTTGGAGTTTTCCTTCTCCTAGCCTTTGCCTATCTTAAATAAAGGAGAAGGCCTATAGGCCCGTGAGTAAGGCTAGAATGAATGTGTGAGTGACTGGCCACTTCCTATTTCATTCTCCCCTCTCTTGGGGCTCGGCATCGGTGAAACTCTGCAAGCTGACCTCTTTTGACTGTAGGTGGGTACCTTGCTCTTTGCGGAACATGGTATATAGATATACTATATACATTCATGTCCACGTCCTTCACGCGAGGTCGAGTTGGGCAATTTCTAGGTTAAGTGAGGGATTTAGCTCCAACTTTACGGTTATCTGCCCATATCACATTTGCTAAATTCTTTACGGTTATATGTTCAATTCACATTTGCTAAATTCTTTACGGTTATCTGTTCAAGTCACATTGCTCAATTCTTTACGGTTATCTGTTCAAGTCACATTGCTCAATTCTTTACGGTTATCTGTTCAAGTCACATTGCTCAATTCTTTACGGTTATCTGTTCAAGTCACATTGCTCAATTCTTTACGGTTATCTGTTCAAGTCACATTGCTCAATTCTTTACGGTTATCTGTTCAAGTCACATTGCTCAATTCTTTACGGTTATCTGTTCAAGTCACATTGCTCAATTCTTTACGGTTATCTGTTCAAGTCACATTGCTCAATTCTTTACGGTTATCTGTTCAAGTCACATTGCTCAATTCTTTACGGTTATCTGTTCAAGTCACATTGCTAAATTCTTTACGGTTATCTGTTCAAGTCACATTTGCTAAATTCTTTACGGTTATCTGTTCAAGTCACATTTGCTAAATTCTTTACGGTTATCTGTTCAAGTCACATTTGCTAAATTCTTTACGGTTATATGTTCAAGTCACATTGCTAAATTCTTTACGGTTAACTGTTCAAGTCACATTTGCTAAATTCTTTACGGTTATCTGTTAAAGTCACATTTGCTAAATTCTTTACGGTTATCTGTTCAAGTCACATTGCTCAATTCTTTACGGTTATCTGCCCAAGTCACATTGCTAAATTCTATGCTAGCACCGATTGCCGAGGCCGTCGTACTTTAGGATTACGTGGTGTCGGGGCTCCGTCCGAACAGCTCTTGCGTAGCACAGAGGGACACCTCGAAATGGTCTCCACCCAGTTGGTTTTAGGGACTAACACCGACTATGAGATGAGCCTTCAACGTAAAGAGCAAGGCTTGTATGTAGTTCAGGAACAAATGACAAATTTTGAATAATTTGCATTTTTTCCTAACTATACAAACCTCTTTACACGTACTGTTCCTGTTATCACCTTCCTCCAGAACGCAGGGTTGCCAGGATTTGTAAATGAAAATACCAATTTCTAATTAACCATAGCTTTAATATATACTATTTAAGGCAGTGTTGCCAGTTGGCCTTTCTCAGGCCAAAAAATCCCAAAGTTGGCCTTTATCGTGCTAGATACCTCCAACTTCTAATTAAACACAGCTTTATTATATACTATTTAAGGCAGGGTTTGCCAGGTTGGCCTTTTTCAGGCCAAAAAATTCCAAAGTTGGCCTTTTTCGTGCTAGATACCTAAATTTGTCCTTTATGAAATTGGCTAGCCTTAATGCTATATTTCCGGCCTTTTTCTACTATTAGGTTGGCCTTTTAAAGCTGCTGTTGATCAGACGTTGGCCTTTTCTCATTTGGGGAACCTGGTTTCTGCCTTTTTTCATGTTAGTAAAGTCCAACCAATTTTTAAAAAAGGCCAGATTTGAGATTGTTTGCCTGATAAAAGGCCAAATTTGAGGTTTTTTGGCCTAAAAAAGGGCCAAACAGTTTTTTTGCCTGAAAAAAGGCCAGGTTTGAGTTTTTTTGGGCCCGAAAAAGGCCAAATTTGAGTTTTTTTGGCCTGATTAAAGGCCAAATGAGTTTTATGGCCTAAAAATGGCCAAATTTGAGTTTTTTTAACCTGAACAAGGCCAAATTTGAGTTTTTTGGCCTAGAAAAAGGCCAAATTTGAGATTTTTTTGCCTGATATAAGGCCAAATTTGAGTTTTTTTAGGCCTGAGAAAGACCAAATTTGAGTTTTTTTACCTGAAATAGGCCAAATTTGATTTTTTTAAACTGAAATAGGCCAAATTTGAGGTTTTTTGGTCTAAAAAGGCCAAATTTGAAGTTTTTTTGCCTGAAAAAAGGCCAACTTGGCAATCCTGCCCTGAAGCCGTGTCGTACCGCAATTGCAAAGTGACGTTTGCTTACTAAGGCTTATGTGATCGGGTTGGTTGGGTCTAGCCTAGCTACCTCCTCCGCTAACCAGCGGAGGGTTGTTACACCTCGCAAAAACTTTAACGGCTGGTTCCAGCTATTGCCGAAATAATACTACAGAAAGAGCTTAAGGTTTGCATAGTTAGGAAAAATACAAATGAATCCAAACTTGTTATTTTGAAGTAATGTACAGTAAATTAAATGAGATGGTTTTCATTGAAGTACATAATATTGCATTAAATCTCCCTAATTGAAAAGTTCTTAAAAGTCACACCTGATTAAGAACAACTAAAGCGTCCACCTTCCCTCCCATACTCCTCCAATCAGCTGATCTTATATTCCTCCAATCCGCCAATCAGCTGATCTTGTTGACGACACAGTCTAGTTTGATTCGTTCCACATTCTATGTAGTAATAGGGTACCAAGAATTTCTATGGCAACTGTAAGAACACATACTTTACGGCCATTGTTAGAACATATACTTTACGGCAATTATTAGAAAATACTTTACGGCAACTGTTAGAATATATACTTTACGGAAACTATTAGAACATATACTTTACGGAAACTATTAGAACATATACTTTACGGCAACTATTAGAACATATACTTTACGGAAACTATTAGAATATATACTTTATGGTAACTATTAGAACATTTACGGAAACTATTAGAACTTATACTTTACGGAAACTATTAGAACATATACTTTATGGCAACTATTAGAACATACACTTTACGGCAACTATTAGAACATATACTTAACGGAAACTATTAGAACATATACTTCACGGCCATTGTTAGAACATATACTTTACGGCAACTATTCGAACATACACTAAACAGAAACTGTTAGAACATACACTTTACGGCAACTGTTAGAACATACACTTTACGGAAACAGAACGTATACTTTACGGAAACTATTAGAACATATACTTTATGGCAACTATATTAGAACATATACTTAACGGAAACTGTTAGAACATATACTTTACGGCAATTATTAGAACATATTTTACGGCAACTATTAGAACATATACTTTACAGCAACTTTTAGAACATACTTTATGGCAACTATTAGAACACATACTTTACGGAAACTATTAGAACATATACTTTATGGCAACTGTTAGAACATATACTTTACGGCAACTATTAGAACATATACTTTACGGCAACTATTAGAACATATACTTTACGGAAACTGTTAGAACATACACTTTACGGAAACTATTAGAACATATACTTTACGGAAACTGTTAGAACATACACTTTACGGAAACCATTAGAACATATACTTTACGGCCATTGTTAGAACATATACTTTACGGCAACTATTAGAACATACACTAAACGGAAACTGTTAGAACATACACTTTATGGCAACTGTCAGAACAAACTTTACGGCAACTATTAGAACATACATTACGGAAACTATTAGAACATATACTTTAAAACGAAGTTGAGGTTTCTTATTTCCAAGTAATTATTAAAAAAAAATAAATTTTTTTGTCTATACTTAAGTTGTCAACAAGCAGCTGTTAGCGCGAAAGTAATTGAAAGTAACGTACAGTAAATCTAAAGCGTACAGTACGTCCGCTGTTCGTACAGGTCTGCATCGCTCGGCACAAAAGGGTTGGTCATTGGCGTTGGTTTCTGTGGTAGCCATATGAAGTAGATGCTCGCATGTGTGTTGCTTGATTACAGGATGGCTCTAGAATTTGCACGGAGGAGTCCGCCAAACCGAGGGCCGCGCTGCATGCCGAAGCCGCCCGTCCGTACCTGCCGTTGAAGAGCAACGCCGGATCAGGTAAATCTAGCTCAGGCGAGGGCAAGCCCTCGCGCAATCTACCACCAAAGCCCCAGAAGCACTCGATGAGACCTCTCCCTCCTACGCCAGTGTCTCCGACCCCCTCGCATTTCTCTTCGTCCCCCCCACCTATCCCACCTTTCCCTCTAGATCCCGCCTTCCTTCGGCCGCCTCTACACGACGCTCCTCCCATCCCGGTGAAGCGCAAAGAGCAGACGATGAGCGACAGCGACTACGGTCAGACGTCGATTCCGGAGCCGCACTCGGAGGGAGACGAGGATTATGGCTACATCTTAATGACGTCTCCCTCCCAGCAGCGGCGGCTCCATGTGCACGAAGGTGCGACGGGAGGAGACGAATCGATGTACATGGACATGGTGAAGGATGTCGGACACGGAGAGGAGGAACAGGATACTTGGGCTGGCTGGCCTTCTCCTCTTCCCAGCTGCTGTTGGTTATCGTCGAGCGACGAAGAAGACAAAGATGAAGAAAACCAGAGATCTCTTCATAGCAATCCTGTAGATTTCATGACAGAGGAAGATTACTCTCAATCTAGTCGATCCTCTACGCCACCTCTTGTGCCACAGCGGTTCGACAGCTATGGCGGGGCAGAGCCGTCTGCGGCTCCCCAAATGATGGCGCCCGGCATTCCCCTACCAGCGTCCTCAGGCTACAAGAAGGAAGACAGTAAGCCGAAAATTCCAGAGAAGATGAAAGGTCTCCGACGAAAGCATTCGCAGGATGCTTGTTTCTCAAAACCATCGTCCATAAATGTTAACAGATCGTCTTTGCGATCGTTTCCTCTCTCTCCATCAAATCCTCCTCCTCCACCTCTTACTTCGCCTCCTTCAACTCCTGCTCCACCTCCTCCAATTCCTGCTCCACCTCCTCCAATTCCCGCTCTACCTCCTCCACTTCCCGCTCCACCCCTTCCTCTCTCATACCTTTCAAATCGTCATAAGGATCTGAAAACGGATTACCACCGTGGAAATCTCGTGGTAAGTCTTGTTTGTCCGTTTGTCCCTCTCAGCTTGGCTAGCAGAAAACCGCTTCGATGTGCTTCTTTCAACTGCTGGTACGCAAGTGTGGGCCTGAAAAGAGACTTTCTCTCCTTTGAATGTCCGGGAAAAGTCGTATTCTGAAAATGAACGACCAGAAAGTTGTTGGAAGTTGCCACGAGCAGAGATTGATAAGATGATTTGAAGCAGCGTCAGGCAGAAAGCTGCCAGAAGGCGGGAAACTCCCATTATCTAATCTGATTGGTTGCCTTTGAGGAGTTCTGATAGGTCCATTTTAATGACTGAGATGTGTAGCTTGTTGTGATTGGTCCATTTCAATGATTTAAGAAGTGTAGCCTGTTGTGATTGGTCCATTTCAATGACTGAGATGTGTAACATGTGATTGGTCCATTTCAATGACTGAGATGTGTAGCCTGTCGTGATTGGTCCATATCAATGACTGAGATGTGTAGTCTGTCGTGATTGGTCCATATTAATGACTGAGATGTGTAACATGTTGTGATTGGTCCATATTAATGACTGAGATGTATAACATGTTGTGATTGGTCAATTTCAATGACTGAGATGTGTAGCCTGTTGTGATTGGTCTATTTCAGTGACTGAGATGTGTAGCCTGTTGTGATTGGTCCATTTCAATGATTTAAGAAGTGTAGCCTGTTTTGACTGATTCATTTTAATGACTGAGATGTATAACATGTGATTGGTCCATTTCAATGACTGAGATGTGTAGACTGTCGTGATTGGTCCAATTCAATGATTTAAGAAGTGTAGCCTGTTGTGATTGGTCCATTTCAGTGACTGAGATGTGTAGCCTGTTGTGATTGGTCTATTTCAATGATTTAAGAAGTGTAGCCTGTTGTGATTGGTCCATTTCAGTGACTGAGATGTGTAGCCTGTTGTGATTGGTCTATTTCAATGATTTAAGAAGTGTAGCCTGTTGTGATTGGTCCATTTCAATAACTGAGATGTGTAGTCTGTCGTGATTGGTTCATATCAATGACTGAGATGTGTAGCCTGTTGTGATTGGTCCATTTCAATGACTGAGATGTGTAGCCTGTTGTGATTGGTCCATTTCAGTGACTGAGATATGTAGCCTGTTGTGATTGGTCTATTTCAATGATTTAAGAAGTGTAGCCGGTTGTGATTGGTCCATTTCAATGATTTAAGAAGTGTAGCCTGTTGTGATTGGTCCATTTCAATGATTTAAGAAGTGTAGCCTGTTATGATTGATGAATTTCAAGGATGGAAATATATACTCTGTTCTGATTGAGGCATTTATGATTCTGAAACCCAAATAGTTCTCAAATATTCGATTCAGCTTCTATCAGTCCACTTCATTGCTTTACGATCTGCTGTTAAGCAAAGCTGCTCTTGCCTGGTTTATCACGAACAGCTGCCGTGCCAGCGGCTGCAGTATCTGGGCTGTTTAGAGAAGAATGCAGCGCCACGCACGAATAAGATCTCGAAGGTAAGTGACTTATGGCCGTGAAATTACGACTTGCTAATCGTTCGTTCGTAAAGATGATTTTTTTTTTTTTTCACTGCAGCAGCCCAGAACTAGACACGTCTTTCAGATCACTCATGTTTTGCATAGACATTTACACACTTTTATGCTGGTTCCAGGGTAAGACTTCAATATGCATCCAGTTGCCGAAGAGAAATGACTTTAATTCTCATTATACATTAAATTATAAAATCTTTCAACATCCTCTGTAGCTTTTCCTCACTACACGCAACAAACAAACGTTCCTCGGGGTTTAGATTCATCATTATTATGTTTCTTAATCACCACCGTTTTCTTTCATCTTCTCTCCCCCCACCACGTGCGCAACGTCGGTTCCGCCACCCCAGGGTTCGCGAAGTCCCCTAATGTCTCCTGGCGCGTCTCCGAGGGTGTGTCGGAGAGACGAGGTCATCCCTCCCCCTCCTGTTCCCCCTAGAAAAGCCAGTCCAGCGCCCAGCCCGCCCTCCACCCCCGCTACGGTTCACAGGTTCGTGTTTCATACGAGAAGTTGGTTCGCATTTCTTAGAGAGTTGTACTTTAACGTTAAGAAAGTTTGCTTCACATTTCTTAGAGAAAGTTCCTTTTATTTCTTGGAGAAAGTTAAATTTCAATTCTTGGAGAAAGTTGATTTACTTTTCCATGGAGAAAGTTTGTTTGCATTTCTTAGAGAAAGTTCCATTTTTATTTCATGTTTATTTCATAGAGTTTTATTTTTATTATTAAAAGAAAGTTCATTTCTATTAGAGAAAGTTCCCTTGCATTTCTTAAAGTTGATTTACACGTAGACTAACTTCATGTTCCTGAAATAAATTTATTGTCTTTCTTTTCACCGTTTCTCACTGTCTCGATGGCTCCAACCACCCCCAGAGTCGACCTGACGGATGCCGAGGACGACGAGGAAATGCCGCTCGCGCCCCCCAGAACACTGACCACCCCGGTGTCGGCCGCCGGCGCCGCCGCGCCGACCGCCACGACTCCGACGTCGCCTCCGAGAACCATAACTATCGTCGCCCTCGATCCCAACAACGTGGCTGTGGAGGCCACAACGACGACAGGTACGTGTTCGCGCGTCGGTTACCAGAAGAAGAACCAGTGAGCGTGATCTGAAATATGACTTCGACTATGATGCTTTCATTGTTATAGATAGGTAGATTAATAGATAGATACAGAGGGTTTTCAACATACGATCGTTGGGAGATACAAATAGAAATCCAACTGACGATAACAAAGATAAAGAAATTCTGTAATAGACCCAACTGACGATAACAAAGATAAGGAAATTCTGTAATAGACCCAACTGACGATGACAAAGATAGGGAAATTCTGTAATAGACTCAACTGACGATGACAAAGACAAGGAAATTCTGTAATAGACCCAACTGACGATAACAACGACAAGGAAACTCTGTAATAGACCCAACTGACGATGACAACGACAAGGAAACTCTGTAATAGACCCAACTGACGATAACAAAGACACGGAAATTCTGTAATGAAACAAAATTATATCATTTAAGTAAGCAAAATGACATTTCATATGACACCAGACTCTTTGTTGACCTTTTTAACCGGAAATCATAGGGATGGTATTCAGGTTAGGCCTACCCTTGGAACCAATCAAGTTTGTATGTCGAGGACCTTTTGTATAGAGATAGATATAGATTTTTTCATCAATTGGGAAGACATTTAACCAAGTAAAATAGGTATAAAGAGGTATAATAGGAAAGAATGAATCAAAATAAAAAATATACATGAAAAGTTTAGGAGATGGAGACAAAGTCTGGCATATAATAGAATGGAGTAATCAATGAGGTAATGATAAATCGTAAATAAATGAATTTTAGGTGTAATTAAAACTCTTCAACATCCCACAGGTCAGAACAAAGATAGCGGAGGAGGGGGCGGCCTAGGGACGAGGAAGACCGGCGGCGCCCCTTCCCCCCTGCGCCACAGGCCCGTCTCGGTGCCTCACATAGTCCCCAGAACGACCATCAAGTTGATGCGACCCTCCGGCTCGAACCCCTCGCTATCCTCCTCTTCCTCCTCCTCCTCGCCTTCTTCCACTCCGACGGCTACCACCCCCATTCCTATGTCCTCCGCCTCGGCCACCACCCCATCGGCTCCCCCCTTCCCCTCCCATTACAACGTAGGTGGGTCCGGCGGGCCCACCCCGCAGCCTTCTGCGCCAGTCTTGAGTCTGCCCATCTCCAGCAGTCCCAACCAGAGCCACTTCCAGACGCACTACCAGAGAAACCAGCAGGCAGTGACGTCACCCCTCGGGGGTCCTCCCACCACGACGGCGCCTCCGCCCCCTGTGTCGATGTCGTCGTCGCCGGTCACCGTCATCACCTACACGCCAGTGCTGATGACCGAGGACCTGGCTTCCCCGGAGGCCGCTGTGACGACGACGACCACCACCACCGCCGCCACTACCTCCGCCAGCGTCGTCGTCACCCCTCGCCCTCGCACCATCCTCCCCGGGCACATGACGACGACGACGACGACGTCCACCTCCCTGCTGATGATTCCCACCCCCTCCACCACCCCTTCCCCATCCTCACCGTCGTCCGTCACGTCGTCTACCTCCTACTCCTCCTCCTCGTCTTCGTCCTCTTCCACGAGCAGTTGTAGCAGCAGCAGTAGCGCGGACGAGTCCGCTGCGGACAGAAGACGGCCGAGCGGGACGAGTCACACGGGGGAGCTGGAAGACATCCACGAGGAAGAGCCGCCGTACGAAAACACAACCCTGCCCCCACCACCTCCAGGTGGGTGTCGGTAAAACGTGCTCTTAATCGAGGCATTCACAAAGTCTCCGAGACTCAAATTACCATTTTCCTTCTTTATTTCTAAAAAGATTCTTCTTTACACATTCAGAAAGGTACTTGGATATACATAGACTCCAAAACTTTTTAAAATTCGTTCATAAATAGCCGAGATAAGAGTGTTTGATGTCAATTTTCAAATGGGATTTTCTTATGATTGTGATATTTTTCCCCGGCTCGGCTGATGGAGACCCCTAGTACTGTCTTTTGAACACCTCAATTGTAGTTCTTCTACTATCTGTAAGGTTAATGGATTCTGTTATTACTAAATGTTTTCACATCGGTTTTCTTGACCTTATTCCCAACTACCGACCTCAGTATATATCGTCCCCTCCAATTAGCCACTCCGTTTCATATGAACCTGCTAACCTTTAGCGGATGGCCTTCGTCAACCCAATGCCTTGTGTAGTTCGAGTCCACTATGTCAACTCAATGCCTCGTTGTAGTTCAGAATCTCCTACTAACCTTTAGCGGATGGCGTTCATTAACCCAATGCCTTATCTATAGTCCATTTCTTTTATCGAGGCAGATTTGCACCGACTCGCAGCGGTGCCCTTTTAGCTCGGAAAATTTTCCTGATCGCTGATTGGTTAGAATTATCTTGTCCACCCAATCAGCGATCAGGAAACTTTTCCGAGCTAAAAGGGCACCGCTGCGAGTCAGTGCAAATCTGCATCGCTAAAATAAATTGACTATAGTTCAGAGTCCTATTTAGCTGAAGGCGTTCGTCACCCCAACGCCTTATCTAGTTCAGAGTCCTATTTAAATGAAGGTGTTCGTCACCCCAACGCCTTGTCTAGTTCAGAGTCTTATTTAGCTGAAGGCGTTCGTCACCCCAACGCCTTATCTAGTTCAGAGTCCTATTTAGCTAAAGGTGTTCGTCACCCCAACGCCTTGTCTAGTTCAGAGTCCTATTTAGCTGAAGGCGTTCGTCACCCCAAAACTTTGTTAGTTCAGAGTCCTATTTAAATGAAGGCGTTCGTCACCCCAATGCCTTGTTGTTTAGAGTCCTATTTAACTGAAGGCATTTGTCAACCCAATGCCTTGTTGTTTAGAGTCCTATTTAACTGAAGGCGTTCGTCACCCCAATGCCTTATCTAGTTCAGAGTCCTATTTTAGGCGTTCGTCAACCCAACGCCTTGTTGTTTAGAGTCCAATTTAGCTGAAGGCGTTCGTCAACCCAATGCCTTGTTGTTTAGAGTCCTATTTAACTGAAGGCGTTCGTCACCCCAAAACCTTGTCTAGTTCAGAGTCCTATTTTAGGCGTTCGTCAACCCAATGCCTTGTTGTTTAGAGTCCAATTTAGCTGAAGGCGTTCGTCACCCCAAAACCTTGTCTAGTTCAGAGTCCTATTTTAGGCGTTCGTCAACCCAATGCCTTGTTGTTTAGAGTCCTATTTAACTGAAGGCGTTCGTCACCCCAAAACCTTGTCTAGTTCAGAGTCCTATTTTAGGCGTTCGTCAACCCAATGCCTTGTTGTTTAGAGTCCTATTTAACTGAAGGCGTTCGTCACCCCAATGCCTTATCTAGTTCAGAGTCCTATTTTAGGCGTTCGTCAACCCAACGCCTTGTTGTTTAGAGTCCAATTTAGCTGAAGGCGTTCGTCAACCCAATGCCTTGTTGTTTAGAGTCCTATTTAACTGAAGGCGTTCGTCACCCCAAAACCTTGTCTAGTTCAGAGTCCTATTTTAGGCGTTCGTCAACCCAACGCCTTGTTGTTTAGAGTCCAATTTAGCTGAAGGCGTTCGTCAACCCAATGCCTTGTTGTTTAGAGTCCTATTTAACTGAAGGCGTTCGTCACCCCAAAACCTTGTCTAGTTCAGAGTCCTATTTTAGGCGTTCGTCAACCCAATGCCTTGTTGTTTAGAGTCCAATTTAGCTGAAGGCGTTCGTCAACCCAATGCCTTGTTGTTTAGAGTCCTATTTAACTGAAGGCGTTCGTCACCCCAATGCCTTATCTAGTTCAGAGTCCTATTTTAGGCGTTCGTCAACCCAACGCCTTGTTGTTTAGAGTCCAATTTAGCTGAAGGCGTTCGTCAACCCAATGCCTTGTTGTTTAGAGTCCTATTTAACTGAAGGCGTTCGTCACCCCAATGCCTTATTTAGTTCAGAGTCCTATTTAGCTGAAGGCGTTCATCACCCCAAAACTTTGTCTAGATCAGAGTCCTATTTAACTGAAGGCGTTCGTCACCCCAACGCCTTATCTAGTTCAGAGTCTTATTTAGCTGAAGGTGTTCCTCGACCCAATGCCTTGTTGTTTAGAGTCCCCCCTGAAAATTTCCTCCAAGATATTTAAGAATGCAACTGAATGCCGACTTATCCCTTCAACTTCTCTTCTTCTTTTTCTTCTGCAACTTGTAAAGCTGTGTATAATAATTTAACAGTATCAATGAATAAGTGGTTATGAAGCTTTACGTTCATTGACTCCTGGTTTTACTCGGCCAGATTCTCACTTAAAGAAACAAACGGTTAAGTCCGCATTTCAATATTTTTCGGAATTTTTTGAAGTAAAAGTCAAAAAGATGCTCTTTCTTGTCATCTGTTTTTTTATCGTTTCTTACACAGCATTATTCTGCTATATCCAATTGATCTTGCAACCTATTAATGCTAAGTTTACCCTTTTATATCTGCAATAATGTTTATATTTGTATTTACTCACGATATTCACCAATTGTTAGTTTTAAAATAAACAACTCTCCACTCGGCCTGAGCATTCTATAAAGGTAGACTTAACGTTGAGAATTGCTTCTTTCCTGACAATACTGATTATTAACGCCATTGTTATTACTATGAGCCAGGCAATTGTAAAAGTGAGATCTCGGAAACTTCGGGATAACCGACAGAGTTTAACGATGCCGCTTCTCTCCAGGTTGCTCTACATCGGCCCGGAAATCCGCCACGGACTCCGACCTGCCCAATTTTCCAGCCCCTTCTGGGAGCCAGCCAACCACCATAATAAAATCTATATCGGACAGAAGGTAAGTGGCTTGGTTGTCTGTGAAGATGAAGGAGGAGAAGGGTAACTATAATCGGCTGTCTTGTTAGCGATCGTAGCTTTTACGCTTTAATTGGATACTTTCTTTAGAAACGGCAGTTTTTGCCAGTAGATTTCTTAACCCTTTACCCCCAAAGGACGTACTGGTACGTTTCACAAAACACATCCCTTTACCCCCATGGACGTACTGGTACGTCCCTGCAAAAAAATGCTATTTACAATTATTTTTTTAATTTTTTGATAATTTTTTGAGAAAATTCAGGTATTTTCCAAGAGAATGAGACCAACCTGACCTCTCTATGACGAAAATTAAGGCTGTTAGAGCAATTTTAAAAAAATATACTGCAAAATGTGCTTGAAAAAAAATAACCCCTGGAGGTTAAGGGTTGGAAATTTCCAAATAGCCTGGGGGGTAAGAGGGTTAAATTGTAGAATACTAATTGCAGAGTTTTATAACTGCAGATGTTTTTATTATGTTTCTTCAATATACCCTCCATAACTATACACCATTGGTCACTGAGTCCGTATTTCGTTGATTTCTTCTTCTTGATTTAAAACGATTGTGTCAAAACCATTATGGCTTTTTAATGTGTATTCTAGATGGATCCTCCCTTTCTGTAAACTTGATCATAAAAAGTACCTAGATTTAAAAAAATGACACATGTTGACGGAGCCTTTTCTCCATGGCCTATGACGGCAATTATTTATTATCGTACGAGCGTTCATAATGGAACAGCTGAATGTTGTTCGGTTGTTATTTTGACCGTACACATTTACACAACGATTAAAATGTAACTGACGATACTTTTACCATTCTCTTTTTAACCCTTTTACCCCCAGGCTATTCGGAACTTTCCAACCCTTAACCCCCAGGGGTTATTTTTTTTTCAAGCACATTTTGCAGTATATATTTTTTAAATTGCTCTTACAGCCTTAATTTTCATCATAGAGAGGTCAGGTTGGTCTCATTCTCTTGGAAAATGCCTGAATTTTCTCAAAAAATTATAAAAAATATGCAAAAAAAAAAAATATAAATTGCAGTTTATTCCAGTTATGGTAATGATAAATCAAGGGAGCCAAGGGCTTATAATAATAGTGCGACTGTTATTATCTAAAAGACTCGAGTGAATGAGAAGTCTGAATAATTATTATTTATTATTATTAGCCAAGCTACAACCCTAGTTGGAAAAGCAAGATGCTATAAGCCCAAGGGCTCCAACAGGGAAAAATAGCCCAGTCAGGAAAGGAAATAAGGAAATAAATAAATGATGAGAATAAATTAACAACATATAGTCTATTCTGTCTGACTGTCAGTGGTTCCGTACTGATTCTGAATGCTTTCAATTCATTTTAATCCCTTTAAATACCGTACTTGAGTTAATTTACGTAACTTCTCAAAGAATTAGAATTCTTTTTATGTAGTGTAACTAGGCCTATATAAATCGTCCATATTGCCCAAAAGAAATTAACATATGAACTTAACCCTTTTATCCCCAAAGGACGTACTGGTACGTTTCACAAAACTCATCCTTTTACCCCCATGGACGTACTGGTACGTCCCTGCAAAAAAATGCTATTTACAATTTTTTTTTAATTTTTTGATAATTTTTTTGAGAAACTTCAGGCATTTTCCAAGAGAATGAGACCAACCTGACCTCTCAATGACAAAAATTAAGGCTGTTAGAGCAATTTAAAAAATATATATAGCAAAATGTGCTTGAAAAAAATAACCCCTGGGGGTTAAGGGTTGGAAAGTTCCAAATAGCCTGAAGGTAAAAGGGTTTATAATTTAATTATACTGTATCTATATTATCTTATCATGTTAGATATGATACTTGCGTCTGTCACATGTATAGGTTAGGTTAGGGTATGTCCTGTACAATTGAAAATATTACTATTATTATTACTAGCTAAGCTATAACCCTATAGTCCTCTTCTTTTAGCGAGGCATATTTGCACTGACTCGCAGCGGTGCCCTTTTAGCTCGGAAAAGTTTCATGATCGCTGATTGGTTGGACGAGATAATTCTAACCAATCAGCGATCAGGAAACTTTTCCGAGCTAAAAGGGCACCGCTGCGAATCGGTGCAAATATGCCTCGCTAAAAGAAATGGACTATAGTTGGAAGAGCAGGATATGTTATAAGCCCAAGGCCTCCAACAGAGAAAAATAGCCCAGTGAGGAAAGGACTTAAGGAAATAAGTAAAACTACATGAGAAGTAATGAATAAAGAGTATGAAATATTATAAGCTCGATAATAACGTTAAATTATATGAACTACGAAGAGACACTTACGTCAGCCTGTTCAACATGAAAACACAGTTCATTGCTTATATATTTTATTTTATTTCCTCACTGGGCTATTTTTCCCTGTAGGGGAGCCCTTGGCCCCATAGCATCAGGCTTTTCCAACTAGGAGTTTTAGCTGAGATAGCAATAATAATAGCTAGTAATTATGTTGATAATAGTACGTATTGTACAAGTAATTAACTCGTCTTTGTTTTTCCGTAGTATGAACGTCAGCGAAACCATGGAGGGAGACGACTCTCACACGGCTTATGAGAACCTCCACATGGACTACCTGGCCACGCTGACGCAGGAGGGCTTCGCACAAGACGCCGTCATCCGGGCGCTCGTCATCACCCGCAACGA